>NC_082718.1:73106372-73431372 GCF_030144855.1 Hypanus sabinus | reverse complement strand
GTAATGAGAAGAAGGCAGGTCACAGATTGTAGTAATGTGAAGGGGGCAGGTCACATACAATAGTAATGAGAAGAGGTCATGTCCCAGATGACAGTAAATAGAAGAGGGCAGGTCCCAGATGGTAGAAATTAGAAGAGGGCAGGTCCCAGACAGTAGTAATGAGAAGAGGGCAGGTCACAGATGGTAGTAATTTGAAGAGGGCTGTGCTCAGATGGTAGTAATGAGAAGAGGGCAGGTCCCAGACAGTAGTAATGAGAAGAGGGCAGGTCCCCGATGGTAGTAATGAGAAGAGGGCAGGTCCCAGATGGTGTAATGTGAACAGGGCAGATCACAGATGGTAGCAATGTGAAGAGTGCAGGTCACAGATGGTAGTAACGACAAGAGGTTAGGTCCCAGATGGCAGTAAAGAGAAGAGGGCAGGTCCCAGATGACTGTAAAGAGAAGAGGGCAGCTCCCAGATTGTAGAAATGAGAAGAGGGCATGTCCCAGATGGCAGTAATGCGAAGAGGGCAGGTCCCAGATGGTAGTAATGTGAAGAGGGCAGGTCACAGATGGTAGTAATGTGAAGAGGGCAGGTCACAGATTGCAGTAATGAGAATAGGGCCGGTCCCAGACAGTAGTATTGAGAAGAGGGCAAGTCCCAGATGGCAGTATAGAGAAGAGGTCAGGTCACGTATGGTAGTATTGTGAATAGTGCAGATCACAGATGGTAGTAATGTGAACAGGGCAGGTCACAGGTGGTAGCAATGTGAAGAGTGCAGGTCCCAGATGGCAGTAAAGAGAAGAGGGCAGGTCCCAGATGGAAGTAATGCGAAGAGGGCAGATCCCAGATGGTTGTAATGTGAAGAGGGCAGGTCATATATGGTAGTAATGTGAAGAGGGCAGGTCACAGATGGTCGTAATGAGAAGAGGGCAGGTCCCAGATGGCAGTAAAGAGAAGAGGGCAGGTCCCAGATGACAGTAAAGAGAAGAGGGCGGGTCCCAGATTGTAGTAATGAGAAGAGGGCAGGTCCCAGATGGTAGTAATGCGAAGAGGGCAGGTCCCAGATGGTAGTAATGTGAAGAGGGCAGGTCACATATGGTAGTAATGTGAAGAGCGCAGGTCACAGATTGTAGTAATGAGAATAGGGCCGGTCCCAGATGCTAGTAATGAGAAGAGGACAGTTCACAGACAGTAGTGATGAGAAGAGGGCAGGTCACAGATGGTTGTAATGCGAAGAATGCAGGTCCCAGACAGTAGTAATGAGAAGAGGGCAGGTCACAGATTGTAGTAATGTGAAGGGGGCAGGTCACATACAATAGTAATGAGAAGAGGGCAGGTCCCAGATGACAGTAAATAGAAGAGGGCAGGTCCCAGATGGTAGAAATTAGAAGAGGGCAGGTCACACATGGTAGTAATGAGAAGAGTGCAGGTCCCAGACAGTAGTAATGAGAAGAGGGCAGGTCACAGATTGTAGTAATGTGAAGGGGGCAGGTCACATACAATAGTAATGAGAAGAGGGCAGGTCCCAGATGACAGTAAATAGAAGAGGGCAGGTCCCAGATGGTAGAAATTAGAAGAGGGCAGGTCGCAGACAGTAGTAATGAGAAGAGGGCAGGTCACAGATGGTAGTAATTTGAAGAGGGCTGTGCTCAGATGGTAGTAATTAGAAGAGGGCAGGTCCCAGACAGTAGTATTGAGAAGAGGGCAGGTCCCCGATGGTAGTAATGAGAAGAGGGCAGGTCCCAGATGGTGTAATGTGAACAGGGCAGATCACAGATGGTAGCAATGTGAAGAGTGCAGGTAACAGATGGTAGTAATGACAAGAGGTTAGGTCCCGGATGGCAGTAAAGAGAAGAGGGCAGGTCCCAGATGACTGTAAAGAGAAGAGGGCAGCTCCCAGATTGTAGAAATGAGAAGAGGGCAGGTCCCAGATGGCAGTAATGTGAAGAGGGCAGGTCCCAGATGGTAGTAATGTGAAGAGTGCAGGTCACAGATGGTAGTAATGTGAAGAGGGCAGGTCACAGATTGCAGTAATGAGAATAGGGCCGGTCCCAGATGGTAGTAACGAGAAGAGGACAGTTCACGGACAGTAGTGATGAGAAGAGGGCAGGTCACAGATGGTTGTAATGTGAAGAATGCAGGTCCCAGACAGTAGTATTGAGAAGAGGGCAAGTTCCAGATGGCAGTATAGAGAAGAGGTCAGTTCACGTATGGTAGTATTGTGAATAGTGCAGATCACAGATGGTAGTAATGTGACCAGGGCAGGTCACAGGTGGTAGCAATATGAAGAGTGCAGGTCCCAGATGGCAGTAAAGAGAAGAGGGCAGGTCCCAGATGACAGTAAAGAGAAGAGGGCAGGTGCCAGATTGCAGTAATGTGAAGAGGGCAGGTCACATATGGTAGTAATGTGAAGAGTGCAGGTCACAGATTGCAGTAATGAGAATAGGGCCGGTCCCAGATGGTAGTAATGAGAAGAGGACAGTTCACAGACAGTAGTGATGAGAAGAGTGCAGGTCACACATGGTTGTAATGTGAAGAATGCAGGTCCCAGACAGTAGTAATGAGAAGAGTGCAGGTCGCAGATGGTAGTAATGAGAAGAGGGCAGGTCACACATGGTAGTAATGAGAAGAGTGCAGGTCCCAGACAGTAGTAATGAGAAGAAGGCAGGTCACAGATTGTAGTAATGTGAAGGGGGCAGGTCACATACAATAGTAATGAGAAGAGGTCATGTCCCAGATGACAGTAAATAGAAGAGGGCAGGTCCCAGATGGTAGAAATTAGAAGAGGGCAGGTCCCAGACAGTAGTAATGAGAAGAGGGCAGGTCACAGATGGTAGTAATTTGAAGAGGGCTGTGCTCAGATGGTAGTAATGAGAAGAGGGCAGGTCCCAGACAGTAGTAATGAGAAGAGGGCAGGTCCCCGATGGTAGTAATGAGAAGAGGACAGTTCACAGACAGTAGTGATGAGAAGAGGGCAGGTCACAGATGGTTGTAATGTGAAGAATGCAGGTCCCAGACAGTAGTATTGAGAAGAGGGCAAGTCCCAGATGGCAGTATAGAGAAGAGGTCAGGTCACGTATGGTAGTATTGTGAATAGTGCAGATCACAGATGGTAGTAATGTGAACAGGGCAGGTCCCAGATGACAGTAAAGAGAAGAGGGCAGGTGCCAGATTGCAGTAATGAGAAGAGGGCAGGTCCCAGATGGAAGTAATGCGAAGAGGGCAGATCCCAGATGATTGTAATGTGAAGAGGGCAGGTCACATATGGTAGTAATGTGAAGAGGGCAGGTCACAGATTGCAGTAATGAGAATAGGGCCGGTCCCAGATGGTAGTAATGAGAAGAGGACAGTTCACAGACAGTAGTGATGAGAAGAGGGCAGATCACAGATGGTTGTAATGTGAAGAATGCAGGTCCCAGACAGTAGTAATGAGAAGAGGGCAGGTCACAGATTGTAGTAATGTGAAGGGGGCAGGTCACATACAATAGTAATGAGAAGAGGGCAGGTCCCAGATGACAGTAAATAGAAGAGGGCAGGTCCCAGATGGTAGAAATTAGAAGAGGGCAGGTCCCAGACAGTAGTAATGAGAAGAGGGCAGGTCACAGATGGTAGTAATTTGAAGAGGGCTGTGCTCAGATGGTAGTAATGAGAAGAGGGCAGGTCCCAGACAGTAGTAATGAGAAGAGGGCAGGTCCCCGATGGTAGTAATGAGAAGAGGGCAGGTCCCAGATGTTGTAATGTGAACAGGGCAGATCACAGATGGTAGCAATGTGAAGAGTGCAGGTAACAGATGGTAGTAATGACAAGAGGTTAGGTCCCAGATGGCAGTAAAGAGAAGAGGGCAGGTCCCAGATGACTGTAAAGAGAAGAGGGCAGCTCCCAGATTGTAGAAATGAGAAGAGGGCAGGTCCCAGATGGCAGTAATGCGAAGAGGGCAGGTCCCAGATGGTAGTAATGTGAAGAGGGCAGGTCACAGATGGTAGTAATGTGAAGAGGGCAGGTCACAGATTGCAGTAATGAGAATAGGGCCGGTCCCAGATGGTAGTAATGAGAAGAGGACAGTTCACGGACAGTAGTGATGAGAAGAGGGCAGGTCACAGATGGTTGTAATGTGAAGAATGCAGGTCCCAGACAGTAGTATTGAGAAGAGGGCAAGTCCCAGATGGCAGTATAGAGAAGAGGTCAGGTCACGTATGGTAGTATTGTGAATAGTGCAGATCACAGATGGTAGTAATGTGAACAGGGCAGGTCACAGGTGGTAGCAATGTGAAGAGTGCAGGTCCCAGATGGCAGTAAAGAGAAGAGGGCAGGTCCCAGATGGAAGTAATGCGAAGAGGGCAGATCCCAGATGGTTGTAATGTGAAGAGGGCAGGTCATATATGGTAGTAATGTGAAGAGGGCAGGTCACAGATGGTCGTAATGAGAAGAGGGCAGGTCCCAGATGGCAGTAAAGAGAAGAGGGCAGGTCCCAGATGACAGTAAAGAGAAGAGGGCGGGTCCCAGATTGTAGTAATGAGAAGAGGGCAGGTCCCAGATGGTAGTAATGCGAAGAGGGCAGGTCCCAGATGGTAGTAATGTGAAGAGGGCAGGTCACATATGGTAG
The DNA here is from genome assembly GCF_030144855.1 of Hypanus sabinus. NCBI lineage: Eukaryota > Metazoa > Chordata > Chondrichthyes > Myliobatiformes > Dasyatidae > Hypanus > Hypanus sabinus. Next base: position 73,426,786 of record NC_082718.1, on the reverse strand, counting down.
TAATGTGAAGAGCGCAGGTCACAGATTGTAGTAATGAGAATAGGGCCGGTCCCAGATGCTAGTAATGAGAAGAGGACAGTTCACAGACAGTAGTGATGAGAAGAGGGCAGGTCACAGATGGTTGTAATGCGAAGAATGCAGGTCCCAGACAGTAGTAATGAGAAGAGGGCAGGTCACAGATTGTAGTAATGTGAAGGGGGCAGGTCACATACAATAGTAATGAGAAGAGGGCAGGTCCCAGATGACAGTAAATAGAAGAGGGCAGGTCCCAGATGGTAGAAATTAGAAGAGGGCAGGTCACACATGGTAGTAATGAGAAGAGTGCAGGTCCCAGACAGTAGTAATGAGAAGAGGGCAGGTCACAGATTGTAGTAATGTGAAGGGGGCAGGTCACATACAATAGTAATGAGAAGAGGGCAGGTCCCAGATGACAGTAAATAGAAGAGGGCAGGTCCCAGATGGTAGAAATTAGAAGAGGGCAGGTCGCAGACAGTAGTAATGAGAAGAGGGCAGGTCACAGATGGTAGTAATTTGAAGAGGGCTGTGCTCAGATGGTAGTAATTAGAAGAGGGCAGGTCCCAGACAGTAGTATTGAGAAGAGGGCAGGTCCCCGATGGTAGTAATGAGAAGAGGGCAGGTCCCAGATGGTGTAATGTGAACAGGGCAGATCACAGATGGTAGCAATGTGAAGAGTGCAGGTAACAGATGGTAGTAATGACAAGAGGTTAGGTCCCGGATGGCAGTAAAGAGAAGAGGGCAGGTCCCAGATGACTGTAAAGAGAAGAGGGCAGCTCCCAGATTGTAGAAATGAGAAGAGGGCAGGTCCCAGATGGCAGTAATGCGAAGAGGGCAGGTCCCAGATGGTAGTAATGTGAAGAGGGCAGGTCACAGATGGTAGTAATGTGAAGAGGGCAGGTCACAGATTGCAGTAATGAGAATAGGGCCGGTCCCAGATGGTAGTAATGAGAAGAGGACAGTTCACGGACAGTAGTGATGAGAAGAGGGCAGGTCACAGATGGTTGTAATGTGAAGAATGCAGGTCCCAGACAGTAGTATTGAGAAGAGGGCAAGTCCCAGATGGCAGTATAGAGAAGAGGTCAGGTCACGTATGGTAGTATTGTGAATAGTGCAGATCACAGATGGTAGTAATGTGAACAGGGCAGGTCACAGGTGGTAGCAATGTGAAGAGTGCAGGTCCCAGATGGCAGTAAAGAGAAGAGGGCAGGTCCCAGATGGAAGTAATGCGAAGAGGGCAGATCCCAGATGGTTGTAATGTGAAGAGGGCAGGTCATATATGGTAGTAATGTGAAGAGGGCAGGTCACAGATGGTCGTAATGAGAAGAGGGCAGGTCCCAGATGGCAGTAAAGAGAAGAGGGCAGGTCCCAGATGACAGTAAAGAGAAGAGGGCGGGTCCCAGATTGTAGTAATGAGAAGAGGGCAGGTCCCAGATGGTAGTAATGCGAAGAGGGCAGGTCCCAGATGGTAGTAATGTGAAGAGGGCAGGTCACATATGGTAGTAATGTGAAGAGCGCAGGTCACAGATTGTAGTAATGAGAATAGGGCCGGTCCCAGATGCTAGTAATGAGAAGAGGACAGTTCACAGACAGTAGTGATGAGAAGAGGGCAGGTCACAGATGGTTGTAATGCGAAGAATGCAGGTCCCAGACAGTAGTAATGAGAAGAGGGCAGGTCACAGATTGTAGTAATGTGAAGGGGGCAGGTCACATACAATAGTAATGAGAAGAGGGCAGGTCCCAGATGACAGTAAATAGAAGAGGGCAGGTCCCAGATGGTAGAAATTAGAAGAGGGCAGGTCACACATGGTAGTAATGAGAAGAGTGCAGGTCCCAGACAGTAGTAATGAGAAGAGGGCAGGTCACAGATTGTAGTAATGTGAAGGGGGCAGGTCACATACAATAGTAATGAGAAGAGGGCAGGTCCCAGATGACAGTAAATAGAAGAGGGCAGGTCCCAGATGGTAGAAATTAGAAGAGGGCAGGTCGCAGACAGTAGTAATGAGAAGAGGGCAGGTCACAGATGGTAGTAATTTGAAGAGGGCTGTGCTCAGATGGTAGTAATTAGAAGAGGGCAGGTCCCAGACAGTAGTATTGAGAAGAGGGCAGGTCCCCGATGGTAGTAATGAGAAGAGGGCAGGTCCCAGATGGTGTAATGTGAACAGGGCAGATCACAGATGGTAGCAATGTGAAGAGTGCAGGTAACAGATGGTAGTAATGACAAGAGGTTAGGTCCCGGATGGCAGTAAAGAGAAGAGGGCAGGTCCCAGATGACTGTAAAGAGAAGAGGGCAGCTCCCAGATTGTAGAAATGAGAAGAGGGCAGGTCCCAGATGGCAGTAATGTGAAGAGGGCAGGTCCCAGATGGTAGTAATGTGAAGAGTGCAGGTCACAGATGGTAGTAATGTGAAGAGGGCAGGTCACAGATTGCAGTAATGAGAATAGGGCCGGTCCCAGATGGTAGTAACGAGAAGAGGACAGTTCACGGACAGTAGTGATGAGAAGAGGGCAGGTCACAGATGGTTGTAATGTGAAGAATGCAGGTCCCAGACAGTAGTATTGAGAAGAGGGCAAGTTCCAGATGGCAGTATAGAGAAGAGGTCAGTTCACGTATGGTAGTATTGTGAATAGTGCAGATCACAGATGGTAGTAATGTGACCAGGGCAGGTCACAGGTGGTAGCAATATGAAGAGTGCAGGTCCCAGATGGCAGTAAAGAGAAGAGGGCAGGTCCCAGATGACAGTAAAGAGAAGAGGGCAGGTGCCAGATTGCAGTAATGTGAAGAGGGCAGGTCACATATGGTAGTAATGTGAAGAGTGCAGGTCACAGATTGCAGTAATGAGAATAGGGCCGGTCCCAGATGGTAGTAATGAGAAGAGGACAGTTCACAGACAGTAGTGATGAGAAGAGTGCAGGTCACACATGGTTGTAATGTGAAGAATGCAGGTCCCAGACAGTAGTAATGAGAAGAGTGCAGGTCGCAGATGGTAGTAATGAGAAGAGGGCAGGTCACACATGGTAGTAATGAGAAGAGTGCAGGTCCCAGACAGTAGTAATGAGAAGAAGGCAGGTCACAGATTGTAGTAATGTGAAGGGGGCAGGTCACATACAATAGTAATGAGAAGAGGTCATGTCCCAGATGACAGTAAATAGAAGAGGGCAGGTCCCAGATGGTAGAAATTAGAAGAGGGCAGGTCCCAGACAGTAGTAATGAGAAGAGGGCAGGTCACAGATGGTAGTAATTTGAAGAGGGCTGTGCTCAGATGGTAGTAATGAGAAGAGGGCAGGTCCCAGACAGTAGTAATGAGAAGAGGGCAGGTCCCCGATGGTAGTAATGAGAAGAGGACAGTTCACAGACAGTAGTGATGAGAAGAGGGCAGGTCACAGATGGTTGTAATGTGAAGAATGCAGGTCCCAGACAGTAGTATTGAGAAGAGGGCAAGTCCCAGATGGCAGTATAGAGAAGAGGTCAGGTCACGTATGGTAGTATTGTGAATAGTGCAGATCACAGATGGTAGTAATGTGAACAGGGCAGGTCCCAGATGACAGTAAAGAGAAGAGGGCAGGTGCCAGATTGCAGTAATGAGAAGAGGGCAGGTCCCAGATGGAAGTAATGCGAAGAGGGCAGATCCCAGATGATTGTAATGTGAAGAGGGCAGGTCACATATGGTAGTAATGTGAAGAGGGCAGGTCACAGATTGCAGTAATGAGAATAGGGCCGGTCCCAGATGGTAGTAATGAGAAGAGGACAGTTCACAGACAGTAGTGATGAGAAGAGGGCAGATCACAGATGGTTGTAATGTGAAGAATGCAGGTCCCAGACAGTAGTAATGAGAAGAGGGCAGGTCACAGATTGTAGTAATGTGAAGGGGGCAGGTCACATACAATAGTAATGAGAAGAGGGCAGGTCCCAGATGACAGTAAATAGAAGAGGGCAGGTCCCAGATGGTAGAAATTAGAAGAGGGCAGGTCCCAGACAGTAGTAATGAGAAGAGGGCAGGTCACAGATGGTAGTAATTTGAAGAGGGCTGTGCTCAGATGGTAGTAATGAGAAGAGGGCAGGTCCCAGACAGTAGTAATGAGAAGAGGGCAGGTCCCCGATGGTAGTAATGAGAAGAGGGCAGGTCCCAGATGTTGTAATGTGAACAGGGCAGATCACAGATGGTAGCAATGTGAAGAGTGCAGGTAACAGATGGTAGTAATGACAAGAGGTTAGGTCCCAGATGGCAGTAAAGAGAAGAGGGCAGGTCCCAGATGACTGTAAAGAGAAGAGGGCAGCTCCCAGATTGTAGAAATGAGAAGAGGGCAGGTCCCAGATGGCAGTAATGCGAAGAGGGCAGGTCCCAGATGGTAGTAATGTGAAGAGGGCAGGTCACAGATGGTAGTAATGTGAAGAGGGCAGGTCACAGATTGCAGTAATGAGAATAGGGCCGGTCCCAGATGGTAGTAATGAGAAGAGGACAGTTCACGGACAGTAGTGATGAGAAGAGGGCAGGTCACAGATGGTTGTAATGTGAAGAATGCAGGTCCCAGACAGTAGTATTGAGAAGAGGGCAAGTCCCAGATGGCAGTATAGAGAAGAGGTCAGGTCACATATGGTAGTATTGTGAATAGTGCAGATCACAGATGGTAGTAATGTGAACAGGGCCGGTCACAGGTGGTAGCAATGTGAAGAGTGCAGGTCCCAGATGGCAGTAAAGAGAAGAGGGCAGGTCCCAGATGACAGTAAAGAGAAGAGGGCAGGTGCCAGATTGCAGTAATGAGAAGAGGACAGGTCCCAGATGGAAGTAATGCGAAGAGGGCAGATCCCAGATGGTAGTAAAGAGAAGAGGGCAGGTGCCAGATTGCAGTAATGAGAAGCGGACAGGTCCCAGATGGAAGTAATGCGAAGAGGGCAGATCCCAGATAGTAGTAATGAGAAGAGGGCTGGTCCCAGATTGTATTAATGTGAATAGGGCCGGTCCCAGATAGTAGTAATGAGAATAGGGCCGGTCCCAGATGGTAGTAATGAGAAGAGAGCAGGTCACACATGGTAGTAATGAGAAGAGTGCAGGTCCCAGACAGTAGTAATGAGAAGAGGGCAGGTCACAGATTGTAGTAATGTGAAGGGGGCAGGTCACATACAATAGTAATGAGAAGAGGACAGGTCCCAGATGACAGGAAATAGAAGAGGGCAGGTCCCAGATGGTAGAAATTAGAAGAGGGCAGGTCACAGACAGTAGTAATGAGAAGAGGGCAAATCACAGATGGTAGTAATTTGAAGAGGGCTGTGATCAGATGGTAGTAATGAGAAGAGGGCAGGTCGCATATGGTAGTAATGAGAAGAGGGTAGGTCCCAGATGGTATTAATGAGAAGAGGGTGGGTCACAGATTGTATTAATGTGTAGAGGGCAGTTCCCAGAAGGTAGTAATAAGAAGATCGCAGGACCCAGATGGCAGTAAAGAGAAGAGTGCAGGTCCCAGATGGTAGTAATGTGAAGAGGGCTGGTCACAGATGGCAGTAATGTGAAGAGCGCAGGTCACAGATGGTAGTAATGAGAAGAGGGTAGGTCCCAGATGGCAGTATAGAGAAGAGGTCATGTCACGTATGGTAGTATTGCGAAGAGTGCAGATCCCAGATGGTAGTAATGTGAACAGGGCAGGTCACAGATGGTAGCAATGTGAAGAGTGCAGATCCCAGATGGTAGTAATGTGAAGAGTGCAGGTCCCAGATGGCAGTAAAGAGAAGAGGGCAGGTGCCAGATTGCAGTAATGAGAAGAGGGCAGGTCCCAGATGGTAGTAATGTGAAGAGGGCAGGTCCCAGATGGTAGTAATGTGAAGAGGGCAGGTCACAGATCGTATTAATGAGAAGAGGGCAGGTCACAGACAGTAGTAATGAGAAGAGGGCAGTTCCCAGATGGTTGTAATGTGAAGGATGCAGGTCCCAGACAGTAGTAATGAGAAGAGGACAGTTCTCAGACAGTTGTGATGAGAAGAGGGCAGGTCCCAGATGGTAGTAATGTGAAGAGGGCAGGTCACAGATTGTAGTAATGAGAGGAGGGCAGGTCCCAGATGGTAGTAATGAGAAGAGGGCAGGTCACACATGGTAGTAATGAGAAGAGTGCAGGTCCCAGACAGTAGTAATGAGAAGAGGGCAGGTCAGAGATTGTAGTAATGTGAAGGGGGCAGGTCACATACAATAGTAATGAGAAGAGGGCAGGTCCCAGATGACAGTAAATAGAAGAGGGCAGGTCCCAGATGGTAGACATTAGAAGAGGGCAGGTCCCAGACAGTAGTAATGAGAAGAGGGCAGGTCACAGATGGTAGTAATTTGAAGAGGGCTGTGCTCAGATGGTAGTAATGAGAAGAGGGCAGGTCCCAGACAGTAGTAATGAGAAGCGGACAGGTCCCAGATGGAAGTAATGCGAAGAGGGCAGATCCCAGATAGTAGTAATGAGAAGAGAGCTGGTCCCAGATTGTATTAATGTGAATAGGGCCGGTCCCAGATAGTAGTAATGAGAATAGGGCCGGTCCCAGATGGTAGTAATGAGAAGAGGGCAGGTCACACATGGTAGTAATGAGAAGAGTGCAGGTCCCAGACAGTAGTAATGAGAAGAGGGCAGGTCACAGATTGTAGTAATGTGAAGGGGGCAGGTCACATACAATAGTAATGAGAAGAGGACAGGTCCCAGATGACAGGAAATAGAAGAGGGCAGGTCCCAGATGGTAGAAATTAGAAGAGGGCAGGTCACAGACAGTAGTAATGAGAAGAGGGCAAATCACAGATGGTAGTAATTTGAAGAGGGCTGTGATCAGATGGTAGTAATGAGAAGAGGGCAGGTCGCATATGGTAGTAATGAGAAGAGGGTAGGTCCCAGATGGTATTAATGAGAAGAGGGTGGGTCACAGATTGTATTAATGTGTAGAGGGCAGTTCCCAGAAGGTAGTAATAAGAAGATCGCAGGACCCAGATGGCAGTAAAGAGAAGAGTGCAGGTCCCAGATGGTAGTAATGTGAAGAGGGCTGGTCACAGATGGCAGTAATGTGAAGAGCGCAGGTCACAGATGGTAGTAATGAGAAGAGGGTAGGTCCCAGATGGCAGTATAGAGAAGAGGTCATGTCACGTATGGTAGTATTGCGAAGAGTGCAGATCCCAGATGGTAGTAATGTGAACAGGGCAGGTCACAGATGGTAGCAATGTGAAGAGTGCAGATCCCAGATGGTAGTAATGTGAAGAGTGCAGGTCCCAGATGGCAGTAAAGAGAAGAGGGCAGGTGCCAGATTGCAGTAATGAGAAGAGGGCAGGTCCCAGATGGTAGTAATGTGAAGAGGGCAGGTCCCAGATGGTAGTAATGTGAAGAGGGCAGGTCACAGATCGTATTAATGAGAAGAGGGCAGGTCACAGACAGTAGTAATGAGAAGAGGGCAGTTCCCAGATGGTTGTAATGTGAAGGATGCAGGTCCCAGACAGTAGTAATGAGAAGAGGACAGTTCTCAGACAGTAGTGATGAGAAGAGGGCAGGTCCCAGATGGTAGTAATGTGAAGAGGGCAGGTCACAGATTGTAGTAATGAGAGGAGGGCAGGTCCCAGATGGTAGTAATGAGAAGAGGGCAGGTCACACATGGTAGTAATGAGAAGAGTGCAGGTCCCAGACAGTAGTAATGAGAAGAGGGCAGGTCAGAGATTGTAGTAATGTGAAGGGGGCAGGTCACATACAATAGTAATGAGAAGAGGGCAGGTCCCAGATGACAGTAAATAGAAGAGGGCAGGTCCCAGATGGTAGAAATTAGAAGAGGGCAGGTCCCAGACAGTAGTAATGAGAAGAGGGCAGGTCACAGATGGTAGTAATTTGAAGAGGGCTGTGCTCAGATGGTAGTAATGAGAAGAGGGCAGGTCCCAGACAGTAGTAATGAGAAGAGGGCAGGTCCACGATGGTAGTAATGAGAAGAGGGCAGGTCCCAGATGGTGTAATGTGAACAGGGCAGATCACAGATGGTAGCAATGTGAAGAGTGCAGGTAACAGATGGTAGTAATGACAAGAGGTTAGGTCCCTGATGGCAGTAAAGAGAAGAGGGCAGGTCCCAGATGACTGTAAAGAGAAGAGGGCAGCTCCCAGATTGTAGAAATGAGAAGAGGGCAGGTCCCAGATGGCAGTAATGCGAAGAGGGCAGGTCCCAGATGGTAGTAATGTGAAGAGGGCAGGTCACAGATGGTAGTAATGTGAAGAGGGCAGGTCACAGATTGCAGTAATGAGAATAGGGCCGGTCCCAGATGGTAGTAATGAGAAGAGGACTGTTCACGGACAGTAGTGATGAGAAGAGGGCAGGTCACAGATGGTTGTAATGTGAAGAATGCAGGTCCCAGACAGTAGTATTGAGAAGAGGGCAAGTCCCAGATGGCAGTATAGAGAAGAGGTCAGGTCACGTATGGTAGTATTGTGAATAGTGCAGATCACAGATGGTAGTAATGTGACCAGGGCAGGTCACAGGTGGTAGCAATATGAAGAGTGCAGGTCCCAGATGGCAGTAAAGAGAAGAGGGCAGGTCCCAGATGACAGTAAAGAGAAGAGGGCAGGTGCCAGATTGCAGTAATGAGAAGCGGACAGGTCCCAGATGGAAGTAATGCGAAGAGGGCAGATCCCAGATGGTAGTAAAGAGAAGAGGGCAGGTGCCAGATTGCAGTAATGAGAAGAGGACAGGTCCCAGATGGAAGTAATGCGAAGAGGGCAGATCCCAGATAGTAGTAATGAGAAGAGGGCTGGTCCCAGATTGTATTAATGTGAATAGGGCCGGTCCCAGATAGTAGTAATGAGAATAGGGCCGGTCCCAGATGGTAGTAATGAGAAGAGGACAGTTCTCAGACAGTTGTGATGAGAAGAGGGCAGGTCCCAGATGGTAGTAATGTGAAGAGGGCAGGTCACAGATTGTAGTAATGAGAGGAGGGCAGGTCCCAGATGGTAGTAATGAGAAGAGGGCAGGTCACACATGGTAGTAATGAGAAGAGTGCAGGTCCCAGACAGTAGTAATGAGAAGAGGGCAGGTCACAGATTGTAGTAATGTGAAGGGGGCAGGTCACATACAATAGTAATGAGAAGAGGGCAGGTCCCAGATGACAGGAAATAGAAGAGGGCAGGTCCCAGATGGTAGAAATTAGAAGAGGGCAGGTCACAGATGGTAGTAATGAGAAGAGGGCAGGTCACAGATGGTAGTAATTAGAAGAGGGCTGTGCTCAGGTGGTAGTAATGAGAAGAGGGCAGGTTGCAAATGGTAGTAATGTGAAGAGGGCAGGTCACAGATGGCAGTAATGTGAAGAGCGCAGGTCCCAGATGGTAGTAATGAGAAGAGGGCAGGTCACAGATGGTAGTAATTAGAAGAGGGCTGTGCTCAGGTGGTAGTAATGAGAAGAGGGCAGGTTGCAAATGGTAGTAATGAGAAGAAGGTAGGTCCCAGATGGTAGTAATGAGAAGAGGGTGGGTCACAGATTGTATTAATGTGTAGAGGGCAGTTCCCAGAAGGTAGTAATGAGAAGATCGCAGGACCCAGATGGCAGTAAAGAGAAGAGTGCAGGTCGCAGGTGGTAGTAATGTGAAGAGGGCAGGTCACAGATGGCAGTAATGTGCAGAGCGCATGTCCCAGATGGTAGTAATGAGAAGAGGGCAGTTCGCAGATGGTAGTAATGAGAAGAGTGTAGGACCCAGATAGTAGTGATGAGAAGAGGGTAGGTCCCAGATGGCAGTATAGAGAAGAGGTCTGGTCACGTATGGTAGTATTGTGAAGAGTGGAGATCACAGATGGTAGTAATGTGAACAGGGCAGGTCACAGATGGTAGAAATGTGAAGAGTGCAGGTCACAGATGGTAGTAATGAGAAGAGGGCAGGTCCCAGATGGCAGTAAAGAGAAGAGGGCAGGTCCCACATGACAGTAAAGAGAAGAGGGCAGGTCCCAGATGGTAGAAATTAGAAGAGGGCAGCTCCCAGTTTGTAGTAATGAGTAGAGGGGAGGTCCCAGATGGTAGTAATGTGAAGAGGGCAGGTCACATATGGTAGAAATGTGAAGAGTGCAGTTCAGAGATGGTAGTAATGAGAAGAGGGCAGGTCCCAGATGGCAGTAAAGAGAAGAGTGCAGGTCCCAGATGGTAGTAATGTGAAGAGGGCAGGTCACATATGGTAGAAATGTGAAGAGTGCAGTTCAGAGATGGTAGTAATGAGAAGAGGGCAGGTCCCAGATGGCAGTAAAGAGAAGAGGGCAGGTCCCAGATGACAGTAAAGAGAAGAGGATGGGTCCCAGATTGTAGTAATGAGAAGAGGGCAGGTCCCAGATGGTAGTAATGCGAAGAGGGCAGGTCCCAGATGGTAGTAATGTGAAGAGCGCAGGTCACAGATTGTAGTAATGAGAATAGGGCCGGTCACAGATGGTAGTACTGAGAAGAGGACAGTTCACAGACAGTAGTGATGAGAAGAGAGCAGGTCCCAGATGGTTGTAATGTGAAGGATGCAGTTCCCAGACAGTAGTAATGAGAAGAGGACAGTTCTCAGACAGTTGTGATGAGAAGAGGGCAGGTCCCAGATGGTAGTAATGTGAAGAGGGCAGGTCACAGATTGTAGTAATGAGAGGAGGGCAGGTCCCAGATGGTAGTAATGAGAAGAGGGCAAGTCACACATGGTAGTAATGAGAAGAGTGCAGGTCCCAGACAGTAGTAATGAGAAGAGGGCAGGTCACAGATTGTAGTAATGTGAAGGGGGCAGGTCACATACAATAGTAATGAGAAGAGGGCAGGACCCAGATGACAGTAAATAGAAGAGGGCAGGTCCCAGATGGTAGAAATTAGAAGAGGGTAGGTCCCAGACAGTAGTAATGAGAAGAGGGCAGGTCACAGATAGTAGTAATGAGAATAGGGCCGGTCCCAGATGGTAGTAATGAGAAGAGGACAGTTCTCAGACAGTTGTGATGAGAAGAGGGCAGGTCCCAGATGGTAGTAATGTGAAGAGGGCAGGTCACAGATTGTAGTAATGAGAGGAGGGCAGGTCCCAGATGGTAGTAATGAGAAGAGGGCTGGTCACACATGGTAGTAATGAAAAGAGTGCAGGTCCCAGCCAGTAGTAATGAGAAGAGGGCAGGTCACAGATTGTAGTAATGTGAAGGGGGAGGTCACATACAATAGTAATGAGAAGAGGGCAGGTCCCAGATGACAGGAAATAGAAGAGGGCAGGTCCCAGATGGTAGAAATTAGAAGAGGGCAGGTCACAGATGGTAGTAATGAGAAGAGGGCAGGTCACAGATGGTAGTAATTAGAAGAGCGCAGGTCCCAGATGGTAGTAATGAGAAGAGGGCAGGTCACAGATGGTAGTAATTAGAAGAGGGCAGGTTGCAAATGGTAGTAAAGAGAAGAAGGTAGGTCCCAGATGGTAGTAATGAGAAGAGGGTGGGTCACAGATTGTATTAATGTGTAGAGGGCAGTTCCCAGAAGGTAGTAATGAGAAGATCGCAGGACCCAGATGGCAGTAAAGAGAAGAGTGCAGGTCCCAGGTGGTAGTAATGTGAAGAGGGCAGGTCACAGATGGCAGTAATGTGCAGAGCGCATGTCCCAGATGGTAGTAATGAGAAGAGGGCAGTTCGCAGATGGTAGTAATGAGAAGAGTGTAGGACCCAGATAGTAGTGATGAGAAGAGGGTAGGTCCCAGATGGCAGTATAGAGAAGAGGTCTGGTCACGTATGGTAGTATTGTGAAGAGTGGAGATCACAGATGGTAGTAATGTGAACAGGGCAGGTCACAGATGGTAGAAATGTGAAGAGTGCAGGTCACAGATGGTAGTAATGAGAAGAGGGCAGGTCCCAGATGGCAGTAAAGAGAAGAGGGCAGGTCCCAGATGGCAGTAAAGAGAAGAGGGCAGTAAAGAGAAGAGGGCAGGTCCCACATGACAGTAAAGAGAAGAGGGCAGGTCCCAGATGGTAGAAATTAGAAGAGGGCAGCTACCAGTTTGTAGTAATGAGTAGAGGGGAGGTCCCAGATGGTAGTAATGTGAAGAGGGCAGGTCACATATGGTAGAAATGTGAAGAGTGCAGTTCAGAGATGGTAGTAATGAGAAGAGGGCAGGTCCCAGATGGCAGTAAAGAGAAGAGGGCAGGTCCCAGATGACAGTAAAGAGAAGAGGATGGGTCCCAGATTGTAGTAATGAGAAGAGGGCAGGTCCCAGATGGTAGTAATGCGAAGAGGGCAGGTCCCAGATGGTAGTAATGTGAAGAGCGCAGGTCACAGATTGTAGTAATGAGAATAGGGCCGGTCACAGATGGTAGTACTGAGAAGAGGACAGTTCACAGACAGTAGTGATGAGAAGAGAGCAGGTCCCAGATGGTTGTAATGTGAAGGATGCAGTTCCCAGACAGTAGTAATGAGAAGAGGACAGTTCTCAGACAGTTGTGATGAGAAGAGGGCAGGTCCCAGATGGTAGTAATGTGAAGAGGGCAGGTCACAGATTGTAGTAATGAGAGGAGGGCAGGTCCCAGATGGTAGTAATGAGAAGAGGGCAAGTCACACATGGTAGTAATGAGAAGAGTGCAGGTCCCAGACAGTAGTAATGAGAAGAGGGCAGGTCACAGATTGTAGTAATGTGAAGGGGGCAGGTCACATACAATAGTAATGAGAAGAGGGCAGGACCCAGATGACAGTAAATAGAAGAGGGCAGGTCCCAGATGGTAGAAATTAGAAGAGGGTAGGTCCCAGACAGTAGTAATGAGAAGAGGGCAGGTCACAGATGGTAGTAATTTGAAGAGGGCTGTGCTCAGATGGTAGTAATGAGAAGAGGGCAGGTCGCACATGGTAGTAATGAGAAGAGGGTAGGTCCCAGATGGTATTAATGAGAAGAGGGTGGGTCACAGATTGTATTAATGTGTAGAGGGCAGTTCCCAGAAGGTAGTAATGAGAAGATCGCAGGACCCAGATGGCAGTAAAGAGAAGAGTGCAGGTCCCAGATGGTAGTAATGTGAAGAGGGCAGGTCACAGATGGCAGTAATGTGAAGAGCGCAGGTCCCAGATGGTAGTAATGAGAAGAGGGCAGGTCAGAGATGGTAGTAATTAGAAGAGGGCTGTGCTCAGGTGGTAGTAATGAGAAGAGGGCAGGTTGCAAATGGTAGTAATGAGAAGAAGGTAGGTCCCAGATGGTAGTAATGAGAAGAGGGCAGGTCACACATGGTAGTAATGAGAAGAGTGCAGGTCCCAGACAGTAGTAATGAGAAGAGGGCAGGTCAGAGATTGTAGTAATGTGAAGGGGGCAGGTCACATACAATAGTAATGAGAAGAGGGCAGGTCCCAGATGACAGGAAATAGAAGAGGGCAGGTCCCAGATGGTAGAAATTAGAAGAGGGCAGGTCACAGATGGTAGTAATGAGAAGAGGGCAGGTCACAGATGGTAGTAATTAGAAGAGGGCTGTGCTCAGGTGGTAGTAATGAGAAGAGGGCAGGTTGCAAATGGTAGTAATGTGAAGAGGGCAGGTCACAGATGGCAGTAATGTGAAGAGCGCAGGTCCCAGATGGTAGTAATGAGAAGAGGGCAGTTCACAGATGGTAGTAATTAGAAGAGGGCTGTGCTCAGGTGGTAGTAATGAGAAGAGGGCAGGTTGCAAATGGTAGTAATGAGAAGAAGGTAGGTCCCAGATGGTAGTAATGAGAAGAGGGTGGGTCACAGATTGTATTAATGTGTAGAGGGCAGTTCCCAGAAGGTAGTAATGAGAAGATCGCAGGACCCAGATGGCAGTAAAGAGAAGAGTGCAGGTCGCAGGTGGTAGTAATGTGAAGAGGGCAGGTCACAGATGGCAGTAATGTGCAGAGCGCATGTCCCAGATGGTAGTAATGAGAAGAGGGCAGTTCGCAGATGGTAGTAATGAGAAGAGTGTAGGACCCAGATAGTAGTGATGAGAAGAGGGTAGGTCCCAGATGGCAGTATAGAGAAGAGGTCTGGTCACGTATGGTAGTATTGTGAAGAGTGGAGATCACAGATGGTAGTAATGTGAACAGGGCAGGTCACAGATGGTAGAAATGTGAAGAGTGCAGGTCACAGATGGTAGTAATGAGAAGAGGGCAGGTCCCAGATGGCAGTAAAGAGAAGAGGGCAGGTCCCAGATGGCAGTAAAGAGAAGAGGGCAGGTCCCACATGACAGTAAAGAGAAGAGGGCAGGTCCCAGATGGTAGAAATTAGAAGAGGGCAGCTCCCAGTTTGTAGTAATGAGTAGAGGGGAGGTCCCAGATGGTAGTAATGTGAAGAGGGCAGGTCACATATGGTAGAAATGTGAAGAGTGCAGTTCAGAGATGGTAGTAATGAGAAGAGGGCAGGTCCCAGATGGCAGTAAAGAGAAGAGGGCAGGTCCCAGATGGTAGTAATGTGAAGAGGGCAGGTCACATATGGTAGAAATGTGAAGAGTGCAGTTCAGAGATGGTAGTAATGAGAAGAGGGCAGTTCCCAGATGGCAGTAAAGAGAAGAGGGCAGGTCCCAGATGACAGTAAAGAGAAGAGGATGGGTCCCAGATTGTAGTAATGAGAAGAGGGCAGGTCCCAGATGGTAGTAATGCGAAGAGGGCAGGTCCCAGATGGTAGTAATGTGAAGAGCGCAGGTCACAGATTGTAGTAATGAGAATAGGGCCGGTCACAGATGGTAGTACTGAGAAGAGGACAGTTCACAGACAGTAGTGATGAGAAGAGAGCAGGTCCCAGATGGTTGTAATGTGAAGGATGCAGTTCCCAGACAGTAGTAATGAGAAGAGGACAGTTCTCAGACAGTTGTGATGAGAAGAGGGCAGGTCCCAGATGGTAGTAATGTGAAGAGGGCAGGTCACAGATTGTAGTAATGAGAGGAGGGCAGGTCCCAGATGGTAGTAATGAGAAGAGGGCAAGTCACACATGGTAGTAATGAGAAGAGTGCAGGTCCCAGACAGTAGTAATGAGAAGAGGGCAGGTCACAGATTGTAGTAATGTGAAGGGGGCAGGTCACATACAATAGTAATGAGAAGAGGGCAGGACCCAGATGACAGTAAATAGAAGAGGGCAGGTCCCAGATGGTAGAAATTAGAAGAGGGTAGGTCCCAGACAGTAGTAATGAGAAGAGGGCAGGTCACAGATAGTAGTAATGAGAATAGGGCCGGTCCCAGATGGTAGTAATGAGAAGAGGACAGTTCTCAGACAGTTGTGATGAGAAGAGGGCAGGTCCCAGATGGTAGTAATGTGAAGAGGGCAGGTCACAGATTGTAGTAATGTGAAGGGGGCAGGTCACATACAATAGTAATGAGAAGAGGGCAGGTCCCAGATGACAGGAAATAGAAGAGGGCAGGTCCCAGATGGTAGAAATTAGAAGAGGGCAGGTCACAGATGGTAGTAATGAGAAGAGGGCAGGTCACAGATGGTAGTAATTAGAAGAGGGCTGTGCTCAGGTGGTAGTAATGAGAAGAGGGCAGGTTGCAAATGGTAGTAATGTGAAGAGGGCAGGTCACAGATGGCAGTAATGTGAAGAGCGCAGGTCCCAGATGGTAGTAATGAGAAGAGGGCAGGTCACAGATGGTAGTAATTAGAAGAGGGCTGTGCTCAGGTGGTAGTAATGAGAAGAGGGCAGGTTGCAAATGGTAGTAATGAGAAGAAGGTAGGTCCCAGATGGTAGTAATGAGAAGAGGGTGGGTCACAGATTGTATTAATGTGTAGAGGGCAGTTCCCAGAAGGTAGTAATGAGAAGATCGCAGGACCCAGATGGCAGTAAAGAGAAGAGTGCAGGTCCCAGGTGGTAGTAATGTGAAGAGGGCAGGTCACAGATGGCAGTAATGTGCAGAGCGCATGTCCCAGATGGTAGTAATGAGAAGAGGGCAGTTCGCAGATGGTAGTAATGAGAAGAATGTAGGACCCAGATAGTAGTGATGAGAAGAGGGTAGGTCCCAGATGGCAGTATAGAGAAGAGGTCTGGTCACGTATGGTAGTATTGTGAAGAGTGGAGATCACAGATGGTAGTAATGTGAACAGGGCAGGTCACAGATGGTAGAAATGTGAAGAGTGCAGGTCACAGATGGTAGTAATGAGAAGAGGGCAGGTCCCAGATGGCAGTAAAGAGAAGAGGGCAGGTCCCAGATGGCAGTAAAGAGAAGAGGGCAGGTCCCACATGACAGTAAAGAGAAGAGGGCAGGTCCCAGATGGTAGAAATTAGAAGAGGGCAGCTCCCAGTTTGTAGTAATGAGTAGAGGGGAGGTCCCAGATGGTAGTAATGTGAAGAGGGCAGGTCACATATGGTAGAAATGTGAAGAGTGCAGTTCAGAGATGGTAGTAATGAGAAGAGGGCAGGTCCCAGATGGCAGTAAAGAGAAGAGGGCAGGTCCCAGATGACAGTAAAGAGAAGAGGATGGGTCCCAGATTGTAGTAATGAGAAGAGGGCAGGTCCCAGATGGCAGTAATGCGAAGAGGGCAGGTCCCAGATGGTAGTAATGTGAAGAGCGCAGGTCACAGATTGTAGTAATGAGAATAGGGCCGGTCACAGATGGTAGTACTGAGAAGAGGACAGTTCACAGACAGTAGTGATGAGAAGAGAGCAGGTCCCAGATGGTTGTAATGTGAAGGATGCAGTTCCCAGACAGTAGTAATGAGAAGAGGACAGTTCTCAGACAGTTGTGATGAGAAGAGGGCAGGTCCCAGATGGTAGTAATGTGAAGAGGGCAGGTCACAGATTGTAGTAATGAGAGGAGGGCAGGTCCCAGATGGTAGTAATGAGAAGTGGGCAAGTCACACATGGTAGTAATGAGAAGAGTGCAGGTCCCAGACAGTAGTAATGAGAAGAGGGCAGGTCACAGATTGTAGTAATGTGAAGGGGGCAGGTCACATACAATAGTAATGAGAAGAGGGCAGGACCCAGATGACAGTAAATAGAAGAGGGCAGGTCCCAGATGGTAGAAATTAGAAGAGGGTAGGTCCCAGACAGTAGTAATGAGAAGAGGGCAGGTCACAGATGGTAGTAATTTGAAGAGGGCTGTCCTCAGATGGTAGTAATGAGAAGAGGGCAGGTCGCACATGGTAGTAATGAGAAGAGGGTAGGTCCCAGATGGTATTAATGAGAAGAGGGTGGGTCACAGATTGTATTAATGTGTAGAGGGCAGTTCCCAGAAGGTAGTAATGAGAAGATCGCAGGACCCAGATGGCAGTAAAGAGAAGAGTGCAGGTCCCAGATGGTAGTAATGTGAAGAGGGCAGGTCACAGATGACAGTAATGTGAAGAGCGCAGGTCCCAGATGGTAGTAATGAGAAGAGGGCAGGTCACAGATGGTAGTAATTAGATGAGGGCTGTGCTCAGGTGGTAGTAATGAGAAGAGGGCAGGTTGCAAATGGTAGTAATGAGAAGAAGGTAGGTCCCAGATGGTAGTAATGAGAAGAGGGTGGGTCACAGATTGTATTAATGTGTAGAGGGCAGTTCCCAGAAGGTAGTAATGACAAGATCGCAGGACCCAGATGGCAGTAAAGAGATGAGTGCAGGTCCCAGGTGGTAGTAATGTGAAGAGGGCAAGTCACAGATGGCAGTAATGTGAAGAGCGCATGTCCCAGATGGTAGTAATGAGAAGAGGGCAGTTCGCAGATGGTAGTAATGAGAAGAGTGTAGGACCCAGATAGTAGTGATGAGGGTAGGTCCCAGATGGCAGTATAGAGAAGAGGTCTGGTCACGTATGGTAGTATTGTGAAGAGTGGAGATCACAGATGGTAGTAATGTGAACAGGGCAGGTCACAGATGGTAGAAATGTGAAGAGTGCAGGTCACAGATGGTAGTAATGAGAAGAGGGCAGGTCCCAGATGGCAGTAAAGAGAAGAGGGCAGGTCCCAGATGACAGTAAAGAGAAGAGGGCAGGTGCCAGATTGCAGTAATGAGAAGAGGGCAGGTCCCAGATGGTAGTAATGTGAAGAGCTCAGGTCACAGATTGTAGTAATGAGAATAGGGCCGGTCACAGATGGTAGTATTGAGAAGAGGACAGTTCACAGACAGTTGTGATGAGAAGAGGGCTGGTCCCAGATGGTAGTAAAGAAAAGAGGGCAGGACCCCGATGGTAGTAATGAGAAGAGGGCAGGTCACACATGGTAGTATTGAGAAGAGTGCAGGTCCCAGACAGTAGTAATGAGAAGAGGGCAGGTCACAGATGGTAGTAATGAGAAGATGGCAGGTCCCACATGACAGTAAAGAGAAGAGGACAGGTCCCAGATGGCAGTAATTAGAAGAGGGCAGGTCCCAGACAGTAGTAATGAGAAGAGGGCAGGTCACAGATGCTAGTAATTAGAAGAGGGCTGTGCTCAGATGGTAGTAATGTGAGGAGGGCAGGTCACAGATGGCAGTAATGAGAAGAGAGTAGGTCCCAGATGGCAGTATAGAGAAGAGGTCTGGTCACGTATGGTAGTATTGTGAAGAGTGCAGATCACAGATGGTAGTAATGTGAACAGGGCAGGTCACAGATGGTAGAAATGTGAAGAATGCAGGTCACAGATGGTAGTAATGAGAAGAGGGCAGGTCCCAGATGGCAGTAAAGAGAAGAGTGCAGGTCCCAGATGACAGTAAAGAGAAGAGGGCGGGTCCCAGATTGTAGTAATGAGAAGAGGGCAGGTCCCAGATGGTAGTAATGCGAAGAGGGCAGGTCCCAGATGGTAGTAATGTGAAGAGGGCAGGTCACATATGGTAGAAATGTGAAGAGTGCAGGTCAGAGATGGTAGTAATGAGAAGAGGGCAGGTCCCAGATGGCAGTAAAGAGAAGAGGGCAGGTCCCAGATGACAGTAAAGAGAAGAGGATGGATCCCAGATTGTAGTAATGAGAAGAGGGCAGGTCCCAGATGGTAGTAATGCGAAGAGGGCAGGTCCCAGATGGTAGTAATGTGAAGAGCGCAGGTCACAGATTGTAGTAATGAGAATAGGGCCGGTCACAGATGGTAGTACTGAGAAGAGGACAGTTCACAGACAGTAGTGATGAGAAGAGGGCAGGTCACAGATGGCAGTAATGAGAAGAGAGTAGGTCCCAGATGGCAGTATAGAGAAGAGGTCTGGTCACGTATGGTAGTATTGTGAAGAGTGCAGATCACAGATGGTAGTAATGTGAACAGGGCAGGTCACAGATGGTAGAAATGTGAAGAATGCAGGTCACAGATGGTAGTAATGAGAAGAGGGCAGGTCCCAGATGGCAGTAAAGAGAAGAGTGCAGGTCCCAGATGACAGTAAAGAGAAGAGGGCGGGTCCCAGATTGTAGTAATGAGAAGAGGGCAGGTCCCAGATGGTAGTAATGCGAAGAGGGCAGGTCCCAGATGGTAGTAATGTGAAGAGGGCAGGTCACATATGGTAGAAATGTGAAGAGTGCAGGTCAGAGATGGTAGTAATGAGAAGAGGGCAGGTCCCAGATGGCAGTAAAGAGAAGAGGGCAGGTCCCAGATGACAGTAAAGAGAAGAGGATGGATCCCAGATTGTAGTAATGAGAAGAGGGCAGGTCCCAGATGGTAGTAATGCGAAGAGGGCAGGTCCCAGATGGTAGTAATGTGAAGAGCGCAGGTCACAGATTGTAGTAATGAGAATAGGGCCGGTCACAGATGGTAGTACTGAGAAGAGGACAGTTCACAGACAGTAGTGATGAGAAGAGGGCAGGTCACAGATGGCAGTAATGAGAAGAGAGTAGGTCCCAGATGGCAGTATAGAGAAGAGGTCTGGTCACGTATGGTAGTATTGTGAAGAGTGCAGATCACAGATGGTAGCAATGTGAACAGCGCAGGTCACAGATGGTAGAAATGTGAAGAGTGCAGGTCACAGATGGTAGTAATGAGAAGAGGGCAGGTCCCAGATGGCAGTAAAGAGAAGAGGGCAGGTCCCAGATGACAGTAAAGAGAAGAGGATGGATCCCAGATTGTAGTAATGAGAAGAGGGCAGGTCCCAGATGGTAGTAATGCGAAGAGGGCAGGTCCCAGATGGTAGTAATGTGAAGAGCGCAGGTCACAGATTGTAGTAATGAGAATAGGGCCGGTCACAGATGGTAGTACTGAGAAGAGGACAGTTCACAGACAGTAGTGATGAGAAGAGAGCAGGTCCCAGATGGTTGTAATGTGACGGATGCAGGTTCCAGACAGTAGTAATGAGAAGAGGACAGTTCTCAGACAGTTGTGATGAGAAGAGGGCAGGTCCCAGATGGTAGTAATGTGAAGAGGGCAGGTCACAGATTGTAGTAATCAGAGGAGGGCAGGTCCCAGATGGTAGTAATGAGAAGAGGGCAGCTCACACATGGCAGTAATGAGAAGAGTGCAGGTCCCAGACAGTAGTAATGAGAAGAGGGCAGGTCACAGATTGTAGTAATGTGAAGGGGGCAGGTCACATATAATAGTAATGAGAAGAGGGCAGGTCCCAGACAGTAGTAATGAGAAGAGGGCAGGTCACAGATGGTAGTAATTTGAAGAGGGCTGTGCTCAGATGGTAGTAATGAGAAGAGGGCAGGTCGCATATGGTAGTAATGAGAAGAGGGTAGGTCCCAGATGGTATTAATGAGAAGAGGGTGGGTCACAGATTGTATTAATGTGTAGAGGGCAGTTCCCAGAAGGTAGTAATGAGAAGATCGCAGGACCCAGATGGCAGTAAAGAGAAGAGTGCAGTTCCCAGATGGTAGTAATGTGAAGAGGGCAGGTCACAGATGGCAGTAATGTGAAGAGCGCAGGTCCCAGATGGTAGTAATGAGAAGAGGGCAGGTCACAGATGGTAGTAATTAGAAGAGGGCTGTGCTCAGGTGGTAGTAATGAGAAGAGGGCAGGTCGCAAATGGTAGTAATGAGAAGAAGGTAGGTCCCAGATGGTATTAATGACAAGAGGTTAGGTCCCAGATGACTGTAAAGAGAAGAGGGCAGCTGCCAGATTGTAGAAATGAGAAGAGGGAGGTCCCAGATGGTAGTAATGCGAAGAGGGCAGGCCCCAGATGGTAGTAATGTGAAGAGGGCAGGTCACAGATGGTAGTAATGTGAAGAGGGCAGGTCACAGATTGCAGTAATGAGAATAGGGCCGGTCCCAGATGGTAGTAATGAGAAGAGGACAGTTCACAGACAGTAGTGATGAGAAGAGGGCAGGTCACAGATGGTGTAATGTGAACAGCTCAGGTCACAGATGGTAGCAATGTGAAGAGTGCAGGTCACAGATGGTAGTATTGAGAAGAGGGCAGGTCGCAGATGGCAGTAAAGAGACGAGGGAAGGTCCCAGATGACTGTAAAGAGAAGAGGGCAGCTCCCAGATTGTAGTAATGAGAAGAGGGCAGGTCCCAGATGGTAGTAATGCGAAGAGGGCAGCTCCGAGATTGTAGTAATGAGAAGAGGTCAGGTCCAAGATGGTAATAATGTGAAGAGTGCAGATCACAGATGGTAGTAATGTGAAGAGTGCAGGTCACAGATTGCATTAATGAGAATAGGGCCGGTCCCAGATGGTAGTAATGAGAGAGGACAGTTCACAGATTACAGTAAAGAGAAGAGGGCAGGAGCCAGATTGCAGTAATGCGAAGAGGGAGGTCCCAGATGGTAGTAATGTGAAGAGGGCAGGTCACAGTTGGTAGTAATGAGAAGAGGGCAGGTCCCAGATGGCAGTAAAGAGAAGAGGTCAGGTCACGTATGGTAGTAATATGAAGGGTGCAGATCACCGATGGTGTAATGTGAACAGGGCAGGTCATAGCTGGTAGCAATGTGAAGAGTGCATGTCACAGATGGTAGTAATGAGAAGAGGGCAGGTCCCAGATGGCAGTAAAGAGAAGAGGGCAGGTCCCAGATGACAGTAAAGAGAAGAGGATGGATCCCAGATTGTAGTAATGAGAAGAGGGCAGGTCCCAGATGGTAGTAATGCGAAGAGGGCAGGTCCCAGATGGTAGTAATGTGAAGAGCGCAGGTCACAGATTGTAGTAATGAGAATAGGGCCGGTCACAGATGGTAGTACTGAGAAGAGGACAGTTCACAGACAGTAGTGATGAGAAGAGGGCAGGTCACAGATGGCAGTAATGAGAAGAGAGTAGGTCCCAGATGGCAGTATAGAGAAGAGGTCTGGTCACGTATGGTAGTATTGTGAAGAGTGCAGATCACAGATGGTAGCAATGTGAACAGCGCAGGTCACAGATGGTAGAAATGTGAAGAGTGCAGGTCACAGATGGTAGTAATGAGAAGAGGGCAGGTCCCAGATGGCAGTAAAGAGAAGAGGGCAGGTCCCAGATGACAGTAAAGAGAAGAGGATGGATCCCAGATTGTAGTAATGAGAAGAGGGCAGGTCCCAGATGGTAGTAATGCGAAGAGGGCAGGTCCCAGATGGTAGTAATGTGAAGAGCGCAGGTCACAGATTGTAGTAATGAGAATAGGGCCGGTCACAGATGGTAGTACTGAGAAGAGGACAGTTCACAGACAGTAGTGATGAGAAGAGAGCAGGTCCCAGATGGTTGTAATGTGACGGATGCAGGTTCCAGACAGTAGTAATGAGAAGAGGACAGTTCTCAGACAGTTGTGATGAGAAGAGGGCAGGTCCCAGATGGTAGTAATGTGAAGAGGGCAGGTCACAGATTGTAGTAATCAGAGGAGGGCAGGTCCCAGATGGTAGTAATGAGAAGAGGGCAGCTCACACATGGCAGTAATGAGAAGAGTGCAGGTCCCAGACAGTAGTAATGAGAAGAGGGCAGGTCACAGATTGTAGTAATGTGAAGGGGGCAGGTCACATATAATAGTAATGAGAAGAGGGCAGGTCCCAGACAGTAGTAATGAGAAGAGGGCAGGTCACAGATGGTAGTAATTTGAAGAGGGCTATGCTCAGATGGTAGTAATGAGAAGAGGGCAGGTCGCATATGGTAGTAATGAGAAGAGGGTAGGTCCCAGATGGTATTAATGAGAAGAGGGTGGGTCACAGATTGTATTAATGTGTAGAGGGCAGTTCCCAGAAGGTAGTAATGAGAAGATCGCAGGACCCAGATGGCAGTAAAGAGAAGAGTGCAGTTCCCAGATGGTAGTAATGTGAAGAGGGCAGGTCACAGATGGCAGTAATGTGAAGAGCGCAGGTCCCAGATGGTAGTAATGAGAAGAGGGCAGGTCACAGATGGTAGTAATTAGAAGAGGGCTGTGCTCAGGTGGTAGTAATGAGAAGAGGGCAGGTCGCAAATGGTAGTAATGAGAAGAAGGTAGGTCCCAGATGGTATTAATGACAAGAGGTTAGGTCCCAGATGACTGTAAAGAGAAGAGGGCAGCTGCCAGATTGTAGAAATGAGAAGAGGGAGGTCCCAGATGGTAGTAATGCGAAGAGGGCAGGCCCCAGATGGTAGTAATGTGAAGAGGGCAGGTCACAGATGGTAGTAATGTGAAGAGGGCAGGTCACAGATTGCAGTAATGAGAATAGGGCCGGTCCCAGATGGTAGTAATGAGAAGAGGACAGTTCACAGACAGTAGTGATGAGAAGAGGGCAGGTCACAGATGGTGTAATGTGAACAGCTCAGGTCACAGATGGTAGCAATGTGAAGAGTGCAGGTCACAGATGGTAGTATTGAGAAGAGGGCAGGTCGCAGATGGCAGTAAAGAGACGAGGGAAGGTCCCAGATGACTGTAAAGAGAAGAGGGCAGCTCCCAGATTGTAGTAATGAGAAGAGGGCAGGTCCCAGATGGTAGTAATGCGAAGAGGGCAGCTCCGAGATTGTAGTAATGAGAAGAGGTCTGGTCCAAGATGGTAATAATGTGAAGAGTGCAGATCACAGATGGTAGTAATGTGAAGAGTGCAGGTCACAGATTGCATTAATGAGAATAGGGCCGGTCCCAGATGGTAGTAATGAGAGAGGACAGTTCACAGATTACAGTAAAGAGAAGAGGGCAGGAGCCAGATTGAAGTAATGCGAAGAGGGAGGTCCCAGATGGTAGTAATGTGAAGAGGGCAGGTCACAGTTGGTAGTAATGAGAAGAGGGCAGGTCCCAGATGGCAGTAAAGAGAAGAAGGCAGGTCCCAGATGACAGTAAAGAGAAGAGGGCAGGAGCCAGATTGCAGTAATGCGAAGAGGGAGGTCCCAGATGGTAGTAATGAGAATAGGGCCGGTCACAGATGGTAGTACTGAGAAGAGGTCAGTTCACAGACAGTAGTGATGAGAAGAGGGCTGGTCCCAGATGGTAGTAAAGAAAAGAGGGCAGGACCCCGATGGTAGTAATGAGAAGAGGGCAGGTCACACATGGTAGTATTGAGAAGAGTGCAGGTCCCAGACAGTAGTAATGAGAAGATGGCAGGTCACAGATGGTAGTAATGAGAAGATGGCAGGTCCCAAATGACAGTAAAGAGAAGAGGGCAGGTCCCAGATGGTAGAAATTAGAAGACGGCAGGTCCCAGAGAGTAGTAATGAGAAGAGGGCAGATCAAAGATGGTAGTAATTAGAAGAGGGCTGTGCTCAGATGGTAGTAATGTGAAGAGGGCAGGTCACAGATGGCAGTAATGAGAAGAGTGTAGGACCCAGATGGTAGTGATGAGAAGAGGGTAGGTCCCAGATGGCAGTATAGAGAAGAGGTCTGGTCACGAATGGTAGTATTGTGAAGAGTGCAGATCACAGATGGTAGTAATGTGAACATGGCAGGTCACAGATGGTAGAAATGTGAAGAGTGCAGGTCACAGATGGTAATAATGAGAAGTGGGTATGTCCCAGATGGCAGTAAAGAGAAGAGGGCAGGTCCCAGATGACAGTAATGAGAAGAGGGTAGGTCCCAGATGGTAGTAATGCGAAGAGGGCAGGTCCCAGATGGTAGTAATGTGAAGAGGGCAGGTCACATATGGTAGTAATGTGAAGAGCGCAGGTCACAGATTGTAGTAATGAGAATAGGGCCTGTCACAGATGGTAGTACTGAGAAGAGGACAGTTCACAGACAGTAGTGATGAGAAGAGTGCAGGTCCCAGATGGTAGTAATGAGAAGAGTGCAGGTCCCAGATGGTAATAATGTGAAGAGGGCAGGTCACAGGTGGCAGTAATGTGAAGAGCGCAGGTCCCAGATGGTAGTAATGAGAAGAGGGTAGTTCCCAGATTGCAGTATAGAGAAGAGGTCAGGTCACGTATGGTAGTAATGTGAAGAGTGCAGATCACCGATGGTGTAATGTGAACAGGGCAGGTCATAGCTGGTAGCAATGTGAAGAGTGCAGGTCACAGATGGTAGTAATGAGAAGAGGGCAGGTCCCAGATGGCAGTAAAGAGAAGAGGGCAGGACCCAGATGACTGTAAAGAGAAGAGGGCAGCTCCCAGATTGTAGTAATGAGAAGAGGGCAGGTCCCAGATGGTAGTAATGTGAAGAGGGCAGCTCCCAGATTGTAGTAATGAGAAGAGGGCAGGTCCCAGATGGTAGTAATGAGAAGAGGACAGTTCACAGACAGAAGTGATGAGAAGATGGCAGGTCATAGATGGTTGTAATGTGAAGAATGCAGGTCGCAGACAATAGTAATGAGAAGAGGGCAAGTCCCAGATGGCAGTAAAGTGAAGAGGGCAGGTCACAGATCGTATTAATGAGAAGAGGGCAGGTCACAGACAGTAGTAATGAGAAGAGGGCAGTTCCCAAATGGTAGTATTGAGATGAGGGCGGGTCACAGATTGTAGTAATGTGAAGAGGTCAGGTCACAGACAGTAGTAATGAGAAGAGGGCATGTCCCAGTTGGTAGTAATGAGAAGATGGCAGATCCCAGATGATAGTAAAGAGAAGAGGGCAGGTCCCAGATGGTAGTAATTAGAAGAGCGCAGGTCCCAGACTGTAGTAATGAGAAGAAGGCAGGTCACAGAAGGTAGTAATTTGGAGAGAGCAGGTCCCAGATGGTAATAATGAGAAGAGGGCAGGTCGCAGATGGTAGTAATGAGAAGAGGGTAGGTCCCAGATGGTAGTAATGAGAAGAGGGCATGACCCAGATGACTGTAAAGAGAAGAGGGCAGCTCCCAGATTGTAGTAATGAGAAGAGGGCAGGTCCCAGATGGTAGTAATGTGATGAGGGCAGCTCCCAGATTGTAGTAATGAGAAGAGGGCAGGTCCCAGATGGTAGTAATGTGAAGAGGGCAGCTCCCAGATTGTAGTAATGAGAAGAGGGCAGGTCCCAGATGGTAGTAATGAGAAGAGGACAGTTCACAGACAGATGTGATGAGAAGATGGCAGGTCATAGATGGTTGTAATGTGAAGAATGCAGGTCGCAGACAATAGTAATGAGAAGAGGGCAAGTCCCAGATGGCAGTAAAGTGAAGAGGGCAGGTCACAGATCGTATTAATGAGAAGAGGGCAGGTCACAGACAGTAGTAATGAGAAGAGGGCAGTTCCCAAATGGTAGTATTGAGATGAGGGCGGGTCACAGATTGTAGTAATGTGAAGAGGTCAGGTCACAGACAGTAGTAATGAGAAGAGGGCATGTCCCAGTTGGTAGTAATGAGAAGATGGCAGATCCCAGATGATAGTAAAGAGAAGAGGGCAGGTCCCAGATGGTAGTAATTAGAAGAGCGCAGGTCCCAGACTGTAGTAATGAGAAGAAGGCAGGTCACAGAAGGTAGTAATTTGGAGAGAGCAGGTCGCAGATGGTAATAATGAGAAGAGGGCAGGTCGCAGATGGTAGTAATGAGAAGAGGGTAGGTCCCAGATGGTAGTAATGAGAAGAGGGCATGACCCAGATGACTGTAAAGAGAAGAGGGCAGCTCCCAGATTGTAGTAATGAGAAGAGGGCAGGTCCCAGATGGTAGTAATGTGAAGAGGGCAGCTCCCAGATTGTAGTAATGAGAAGAGGGCAGGTCCCAGATGGTAGTAATGAGAAGAGGACTGTTCACAGACAGAAGTGATGAGAAGATGGCAGGTCATAGATGGTTGTAATGTGAAGAATGCAGGTCGCAGACAGTAGTAATGAGAAGAGGGCAAGTCCCAGATGGCAGTAAAGTGAAGAGGGCAGGTCACAGATCGTATTAATGAGAAGAGGGCAGGTCACAGACAGTAGTAATGAGAAGAGGGCAGTTCCCAGATGGTAGTATTGAGATGAGGGCGGGTCACAGATTGTAGTAATGTGAAGAGGTCAGGTCACAGACAGTAGTAATGAGAAGAGGGCATGTCCCAGTTGGTAGTAATGAGAAGATGGCAGATCCCAGATGATAGTAAAGAGAAGAGGGCAGGTCCCAGATGGTAGTAAATAGAAGAGCGCAGGTCCCAGACTGTAGTAATGAGAAGAAGGCAGGTCACAGAAGGTAGTAATTTGGAGAGAGCAGGTCCCAGATGGTAATAATGAGAAGAGGGCAGGTCGCAGATGGTAGTAATGAGAAGAGGGTAGGTCCCAGATGGTAGTAATGAGAGGAGGGTAGGTCCCAGATGACAGTATAGAGAAGTGGTCAGGTCACGTATGGTAGTAATGTGAAGAGTGCAGATCACAGATGGTAGTAATGTGAAGAGTGCAGGATACAGATGGTCGTAATGAGAAGAGGGCAGGTCCCAGATGGCAGAAATGAGAAGAGGGCAGGTCCCAGATGACAGTAAAGAGAAGAGGGCGGGTCCCAGATTTTAGTAATGAGAAGAGGGCAGGTCCCAGACAGTAGTGATGAGAAGAGGGCTGGTCCCAGATGGTAGTAATGTGAAGAGGGCAGGTCACAGATTGCAGTAATGAGAAGAGGGCAGGTCACAAATGGTAGTAATGAGAAGAGTGCAGGCCCCAGACAGTAGTAATGAGAAGAGGGCAGGTCACAGATGGTAGTAATGAGAAGAGGACAGTTCACAGACAGAAGTGATGAGAAGATGGCAGGTCATAGATGGTTGTAATGTGAAGAATGCAGGTCGCAGACAGTAGTAATGAGAAGAGGGCAAGTCCCAGATGGCAGTAAAGTGAAGAGGGCAGGTCACAGATCGTATTAATGAGAAGAGGGCAGGTCACAGACAGTAGTAATGAGAAGAGGGCAGTTCCCAGATGGTAGTATTGAGATGAGGGCGGGTCACAGATTGTAGTAATGTGAAGAGGTCAGGTCACAGACAGTAGTAATGAGAAGAGGGCATGTCCCAGTTGGTAGTAATGAGAAGATGGCAGATCCCAGATGATAGTAAAGAGAAGAGGGCAGGTCCCAGATGGTAGTAAATAGAAGAGCGCAGGTCCCAGACTGTAGTAATGAGAAGAAGGCAGGTCACAGAAGGTAGTAATTTGGAGAGAGCAGGTCCCAGATGGTAATAATGAGAAGAGGGCAGGTCGCAGATGGTAGTAATGAGAAGAGGGTAGGTCCCAGATGGTAGTAATGAGAGGAGGGTAGGTCCCAGATGACAGTATAGAGAAGTGGTCAGGTCACGTATGGTAGTAATGTGAAGAGTGCAGATCACAGATGGTAGTAATGTGAAGAGTGCAGGATACAGATGGTCGTAATGAGAAGAGGGCAGGTCCCAGATGGCAGAAATGAGAAGAGGGCAGGTCCCAGATGACAGTAAAGAGAAGAGGGCGGGTCCCAGATTGTAGTAATGAGAAGAGGGCAGGTCCCAGACAGTAGTGATGAGAAGAGGGCTGGTCCCAGATGGTAGTAATGTGAAGAGGGCAGGTCACAGATTGCAGTAATGAGAAGAGGGCAGGTCACAAATGGTAGTAATGAGAAGAGTGCAGGCCCCAGACAGTAGTAATGAGAAGAGGGCAGGTCACAGATGGTAGTATTGAGAAGAGGGCATTTCACAGATTGTAGTAATGTGATGGGGTCAGGTCACATACAGTAGTAATGAGAAGAGGGCAGGTCCCAGGTGGTAGTAATGAGAAGATGGCAGGTCCCACATGACAGTAAAGAGAAGAGGGCAGGTCCCAGATTGTAGTAATGAGTAGAGGGCAGGTCGCAGATGGTAGTAATGAGAAGAGGACAGATCACAGACAGAAGTGATGAGGAGAGGGCAGGTCATAGATGGTTGTAATGTGAAGAATGCAGGTCCCGGACAGTAGTAATGAGAAGAGGGCAAGTCCCAGATGGCAGTAACGTGAAGAGGGCATGTCACAGATCGTATTAATGAGAAGAGGGTAGTTCCCAGATGGCAGTATAGAGAAGAGGTCAGTTCACGTATGGTAGTAATGTGAAGAGTGCAGATCACCGATGGTGTAATGTGAACAGGGCAGGTCATAGCTGGTAGCAATGTGAAGAGTGCAGGTCACAGATGGTAGTAATGAGAAGAGGGCAGGTCCCAGATGGCAGTAAAGAGAAGAGGGCAGGACCCAGATGACTGTAAAGAGAAGAGGGCAGCTCCCAGATTGTAGTAATGAGAAGAGGGCAGGTCCCAGATGGTAGTAATGTGAAGAGGGCAGCTCCCAGATTGTAGTAATGAGAAGAGGGCAGGTCCCAGATGGTAGTAATGAGAAGAGGACAGTTCACAGACAGAAGTGATGAGAAGATGGCAGGTCATAGATGGTTGTAATGTGAAGAATGCAGGTCGCAGACAATAGTAATGAGAAGAGGGCAAGTCCCAGATGGCAGTAAAGTGAAGAGGGCAGGTCACAGATCGTATTAATGAGAAGAGGGCAGGTCACAGACAGTAGTAATGAGAAGAGGGCAGTTCCCAAATGGTAGTATTGAGATGAGGGCGGGTCACAGATTGTAGTAATGAGAAGATGGCAGATCCCAGATGATAGTAAAGAGAAGAGGGCAGGTCCCAGATGGTAGTAATTAGAAGAGCGCAGGTCCCAGACTGTAGTAATGAGAAGAAGGCAGGTCACAGAAGGTAGTAATTTGGAGAGAGCAGGTCCCAGATGGTAATAATGAGAAGAGGGCAGGTCGCAGATGGTAGTAATGAGAAGAGGGTAGGTCCCAGATGGTAGTAACGAGAAGAGGGCAGGACCCAGATGACTGTAAAGAGAAGAGGGCAGCTCCCAGATTGTAGTAATGAGTAGAGGGCAGGTCGCAGATGGTAGTAATGAGAAGAGGACAGTTCACAGACAGAAGTGATGAGGAGAGGGCAGGTCATAGATGGTTGTAATGTGAAGAATGCAGGTCCCGGACAGTAGTAATGAGAAGAGGGCAAGTCCCAGATGGCAGTAACGTGAAGAGGGCATGTCACAGATCGTATTATTGAGAAGAGGGCAGGTCACAGACAGTAGTAATGAGAAGAGGGCAGTTCCCAGATGGTAGTATTGAGAAGAGGGCGGGTCACAGATTGTAGTAATGTGAAGAGGGCAGGTCACATACAGTAGTAATGAGAAGAGGGCATGTCCCAGTTGGTAGTAATGAGAAGATGGCAGATCCCAGATGATAGTAAAGAGAAGAGGGCAGGTCCCAGATGGTAGTAATTAGAAGAGCGCAGGTCCCAGACTGTAGTAATGAGAAGAGGGCAGGTCACAGAAGGTAGTAATTTGGAGAGAGCAGGTCCCAGATGGTAATAATGAGAAGAGGGCAGGTCGCAGATGGTAGTAATGTGAAGAGGGCAGGTCACAGATTGCAGTAATGAGAAGAGGGCAGGTCACAAATGGTAGTAATGAGAAGAGTGCAGGCCCCAGACAGTAGTAATGAGAAGAGGGCAGGTCACAGATGGTAGTATTGAGAAGAGGGCATTTCACAGATTGTAGTAATGTGATGGGGTCAGGTCACATACAGTTGTAATGAGAAGAGGGCAGGTCCCAGGTGGTAGTAATGAGAAGATGGCAGGTCCCACATGACAGTAAAGAGAAGAGGGCAGGTCCCAGATGGTAGAAATTAGAAGAGGGCAGCTCCCAGTTTGTAGTAATGAGTAGAGGGGAGGTCCCAGATGGTAGTAATGAGAAGAGGACAGTTCACAGACAGAAGTGATGAGAAGAGGGCAGGTCATAGATGGTTGTAATGTGAAGAATGCAGGTCCCGGACAGTAGTAATGAGAAGAGGGAAAGTCCCAGATGGCAGTAACGTGAAGAGGGCATTTCACAGATCGTATTAATGAGAAGAGGGCAGGTCACAGACAGTAGTAATGAGAAGAGGGCAGTTCCCAGATGGTAGTATTGAGAAGAGGGCGGGTCACAGATTGTAGTAACGTGAAGAGGGCAGGTCACATACAGTAGTAATGAGAAGAGGGCATGTCCCAGTTGGTAGTAATGAGAAGATGGCAGATCCCAGATGATAGTAAAGAGAAGAGGGCAGGTCCCAGATGGTAGAAATAAGAAGAGGGCTGGTCCCAGACAGTAGTAATGAGAAGAGGGCATGTCACAGATGGTAGTAATTTAAAGAGGGCAGGGTTCAGATGGTAGTAATGAGAAGAGGGTAGCTCCCAGATTGTAGTAATGAGAATAGGGCCGGTGCCAGATGGTAGTACTGAGAAGAGGACAGTTCACAGACAGTAGTGATGAGAAGAGGGCAGGTCCCCGATGGTAGTAATGAGATGAGGGCAGGTCCCAGATGGTGTAATGTGAACAGGGCAGTTCACAGATGGTAGCAATGTGAAGAGTACAGGTCACAGATGGTAGTAATGACAAGAGGGCGGGTCCCAGATGGCAGTAAAGAGAAGAGGGCAGCTCCCAGATTGTAGTAATGAGAAGAGGACAGTTCACAGACTGTAGTGATGAGAAGAGGGCATGTCTCAGATGGCTGTAAAGAGAAGAGGGCAGGTCACAGATGACTGTAAAGAGAAGAGGGCAGCTCCCAGATTGTAGTAATGAGAAGAGGGGAGGTCCCAGATGGTAGTAATGAGAAGAGGGCATGTCCCAGATGGTAGTAATGTGAAGAGGGCAGGTCACAGATGGTAGTAATGTGAAGAGGGCATGTCACAGATTGCAGTAATGAGAATAGGGCCGGTGCCAGATGGTAGTACTGAGAAGAGGACAGTTCACAGACAGTAGTGATGAGAAGAAGGCAGGTCCCCGATGGTAGTAATGAGAAGAGGGCAGGTCCCAGATGGTGTAATGTGAACAGGGCAGATCACAGATGGTAGCAATGTGAAGAGTGCAGGTCACAGATGGTAGTAATGACAAGAGGTTAGGTCCCAGATGACTGTAAAGAGAAGAGGGCAGCTGCCAGATTGTAGAAATGAGAAGAGGGCAGGTCCCAGACTGTAGAAATGAGAAGAGGGCAGGTCACAGAAGGTAGTAATTTGGAGAGAGCATGTCCCAGTTGGTAATAATGAGAAGAGGGCATGTCACAGATGGTAGTAATTTGAAAAGGGCAGGGTTCAGATGGTAGTAATGAGAAGAGGGCAGGTCCCAGACAGTAGTAATGAGAAGAGGGCAGGTCACAGATGGTAGTAATTTGGAGAGGGCAGGTCCCAGATGGTAGTAATGAGAAGAGGGCAGGTTGCAGATGGTAGTAATGAGCAGAGGGTAGGTCCCAGTTGGTAGTAATGAGAAGAGGGTAGGTCCCAGATGGCAGTATAGAGAAGAGCTCAGGTCACGTATGGTAGTAATGTGAAGAGTGCAGGTCACAGATGGTAGTAATGACAAGAGGGCGGGTCCCAGATGGCAGTAAAGAGAAGAGGGCAGCTCCCAGATTGCAGTAATGAGAAGAGGACAGTTCACAGACTGTAGTGATGAGAAGAGGGCATGTCTCAGATGGCAGTAAAGCGAAGAGGGCAGGTCCCAGATGACTGTAAAGAGAAGAGGGCAGCTGCCAGATTGTAGAAATGAGAAGAGGGCAGGTCCCAGACTGTAGTAATGAGAAGAGGGCAGGTCACAGAAGGTAGTAATTTGGAGAGAGCATGTCCCAGTTGGTAATAATGAGAAGAGGGCAGATCACAGATGTTAGTAATGTGAAGAGTGCAGGTCACAGATGGTCGTAATGAGAAGATGGCAGGTCACAGATGGTAGTAATTAGAAGTGGGCTGTGCTCAGATGGTAGTAATGTGAAGAGGGCAGGTCACAGATGGTAGTAATGAGAAGAGGGCAGGTCCCAGATGGCAGTAAAGAGAAGAGGGCAGGTCGCAGATGACAGTAAAGAGAAGAGGGCAGGTGCCAGATTGCAGTAATGCGAAGAGGGCAGGTCACATATGGTAGTAATGTGAAGAGCGCAGGTCACAGATTGTAGTAATGAGAATATGGCCGGTCACAGATGGTAGTACTGAGAAGAGGACAGTTCACAGACAGTAGTGATGAGAAGAGAGCAGGTCCCAGATGGTAGTAATGAGAAGAGTGCAGGTCCCAGATGGAAATAATGTGAAGAGGGCAGGTCACAGGTGGCAGTAATGTGAAGAGCGCAGGTCCCAGATGGTAGTAATGAGAAGAGGGTAGGTCCCAGATGGCAGTATAGAGAAGAGGTCAGGTCACGTATGGTAGTAATGTGAAGAGTGCAGATCACCGATGGTAGCAAAGTGAAGAGTGCAGGACACAGATGGTAGTAATGAGAAGAGGGCCGGTCCCAGATGGCAGTAAACAGAAGAGGGCAGCTCCCAGATTGTAGTAATGAGAAGAGGGCAGGTGCCAGATGGTAGTAATTTGAAGAGGGCAGGTCCCAGATGGTAGTAATGAGAAGAGGGCAGGTCCCAGATGGAAATAATGTGAAGAGGGCAGGTCACAGGTGGCAGTAATGTGAAGAGCGCAGGTCCCAGATGGTAGTAATGAGAAGAGGGTAGGTCCCAGATGGCAGTATAGAGAAGAGGTCAGGTCACGTATGGTAGTAATGTGAAGAGTGCAGATCACCGATGGTAGCAAAGTGAAGAGTGCAGGTCACAGATGGTAGTAATGAGAAGAGGGCCGGTCCCAGATGGCAGTAAAGAGAAGAGGGCAGGTCCCAGATGACTGTAAAGAGAAGAGGGCAGCTCCCAGATTGTAGTAATGAGAAGAGGGCAGGTGCCAGATGGTAGTAATTTGAAGAGGGCAGGTCCCAGATGGTAGTAATGAGAAGAGGGCAGCTCCCAGATTGTAGTAATGAGAATAGGGCCGGTGCCAGATGGTAGTACTGAGAAGAGGACAGTTCACAGACAGTAGTGATGAGAGGAGGGCAGGTCCCCGATGGTAGTAATGAGAAGAGGGCAGGTCCCAGATGGTGTAATGTGAACAGGGCAGATCACAGATGGTAGCAATGTGAAGAGTACAGGTCACAGATGGTAGTAATGACAAGAGGGCGGGTCCCAGATGGCAGTAAAGAGAAGAGGGCAGCTCCCAGATTGCAGTAATGAGAAGAGGACAGTTCACAGACTGTAGTGATGAGAAGAGGGCATGTCTCAGATGGCAGTAAAGAGAAGAGGGCAGGTCCCAGATGACTGTAAAGAGAAGAGGGCAGCTCCCAGATTGTAGTAATGAGAAGAGGGCAGGTCCCAGATGGTAGTAAAGAGAAGAGGGCAGGTCCCAGATGGTACTAATGTGAAGAGGGCAGGTCACAGATGGTAGTAATGTGAGGAGGGCAGGTCACAGATTGCAGTAATGAGAATAGGGCCGGTGCCAGATGGTAGTACTGAGAAGAGGACAGTTCACAGACAGTAGTGATGAGAAGAAGGCAGGTCCCCGATGGTAGTAATGAGAAGAGGGCAGGTCCCAGATGGTGTAATGTGAACAGGGCAGATCACAGATGGTAGCAATGTGAAGAGTGCAGGTCACAGATGGTAGTAATGACAAGAGGTTAGGTCCCAGATGACTGTAAAGAGAAGAGGGCAGCTGCCAGATTGTAGAAATGAGAAGAGGGCAGGTCCCAGACTGTAGTAATGAGAAGAGGGCAGGTCACAGAAGGTAGTAATTTGGAGAGAGCATGTCCCAGTTGGTAATAATGAGAAGAGGGCATGTCACAGATGGTAGTAATTTGAAAAGGGCAGGGTTCAGATGGTAGTAATGAGAAGAGGGCAGGTCACAGATGGTAGTAATTTGGAGAGGGCAGGTCCCAGATGGTAGTAATGAGAAGAGGGCAGGTCGCAGATGGTAGTAATGAGGAGAGGGTAGGTCCCAGATGGTAGTAATGAGAAGAGGGTAGGTCCCAGATGGCAGTATAGAGAAGAGCTCAGGTCACGTATGGTAGTAATGTGAAGAGTGCAGATCACAGATGTTAGTAATGTGAAGAGTGCAGGTCACAGATGGTCGTAATGAGAAGATGGCAGGTCACAGATGGTAGTAATTAGAAGTGGGCTGTGCTCAGATGGTAGTAATGTGAAGAGGGCAGGTCACAGATGGTAGTAATGAGAAGAGGGCAGGTCCCAGATGGCAGTAAAGAGAAGAAGGCAGTTCCCAGATGACAGTAAAGAGAAGAGGGCAGGTGCCAGATTGCAGTAATGCGAAGAGGGCAGGTCACATATGGTAGTAATGTGAAGAGCGCAGGTCACAGATTGTAGTAATGAGAATATGGCCGGTCACAGATGGTAGTACTGAGAAGAGGACAGTTCACAGACAGTAGTGATGAGAAGAGAGCAGGTCCCAGATGGTAGTAATGAGAAGAGTGCAGGTCCCAGATGGAAATAATGTGAAGAGGGCAGGTCACAGGTGGCAGTAATGTGAAGAGCGCAGGTCCCAGATGGTAGTAATGAGAAGAGGGTAGGTCCCAAATGGCAGTATAGAGAAGAGGTCAGGTCACGTATGGTAGTAATGTGAAGAGTGCAGATCACCGATGGTAGCAAAGTGAAGAGTGCAGGTCACAGATGGTAGTAATGAGAAGAGGGCCGGTCCCAGATGGCAGTAAAGAGAAGAGGGCAGGTCCCAGATGAGTGTAAAGAGAAGAGGGCAGCTCCCAGATTGTAGTAATGAGAAGAGGGCAGGTGCCAGATGGTAGTAATTTGGAGAGGGCAGGTCCCAGATGGTAGTAATGAGAAGAGGGCAGCTCCCAGATTGTAGTAATGAGAATAGGGCCGGTGCCAGATGGTAGCACTGAGAAGAGGACAGTTCACAGACAGTAGTGATGAGAAGAGGGCAGGTCCCCGATGGTAGTAATGAGAAGAGGGCAGGTCCCAGATGGTGTAATGTGAACAGGGCAGATCACAGATGGTAGCCATGTGAAGAGTACAGGTCACAGATGGTAGTAATGACAAGAGGGCGGGTCCCAGATGGCAGTAAAGAGAAGAGGGCAGCTCCCAGATTGTAGTAATGAGAAGAGGACAGTTCACAGATTGTAGTGATGAGAAGAGGGCATGTCTCAGATGGCAGTAAAGAGAAGAGGGCAGGTCCCAGATGACTGTAAAGAGAAGAGGGCAGCTCCCAGATTGTAGTAATGAGAAGAGGGCAGGTCCCAGATGGTAGTAAAGAGAAGAGGGCAGGTCCCAGATGGTACTAATGTGAAGAGGGCAGGTCACAGATGGTAGTAATGTGAAGAGGGCAGGTCACAGATTGGAGTAATGAGAATAGGGCCGGTGCCAGATGGTAGTACTGAGAAGAGGACAGTTCACAGACAGTAGTGATGAGAAGAAGGCAGGTCCCCGATGGTAGTAATGAGAAGAGGGCAGGTCCCAGATGGTGTAATGTGAACAGGGCAGATCACAGATGGTAGCAATGTGAAGAGTGCAGGTCACAGATGGTAGTAATGACAAGAGGTTAGGTCCCAGATGACTGTAAAGAGAAGAGGGCAGCTGCCAGATTGTAGAAATGAGAAGAGGGCAGGTCCCAGACTGTAGTAATGAGAAGAGGGCAGGTCACAGAAGGTAGTAATTTGGAGAGAGCATGTCCCAGTTGGTAATAATGAGAAGAGGGCATGTCACAGATGGTAGTAATTTGAAAAGGGCAGGGTTCAGATGGTAGTAATGAGAAGAGGGCAGGTCCCAGACAGTAGTAATGTGAAGAGGGCAGGTCACAGATGGTAGTAATTTGGAGAGGGCAGGTCCCAGATGGTAGTAATGAGAAGAGGGCAGGTCGCAGATGGTAGTAATGAGGAGAGGGTAGGTCCCAGATGGTAGTAATGAGAAGAGGGTAGGTCCCAGATGGCAGTATAGAGAAGAGCTCAGGTCACGTATGGTAGTAATGTGAAGAGTGCAGATCACAGATGTTAGTAATGTGAAGAGTGCAGGTCACAGATGGTCGTAATGAGAAGATGGCAGGTCACAGATGGTAGTAATTAGAAGTGGGCTGTGCTCAGATGGTAGTAATGCGAAGAGGGCAGGTCACATATGGTAGTAATGTGAAGAGCGCAGGTCACAGATTGTAGTAATGAGAATATGGCCGGTCACAGATGGTAGTACTGAGAAGAGGACAGTTCACAGACAGTAGTGATGAGAAGAGAGCAGGTCCCAGATGGTAGTAATGAGAAGAGTGCAGGTCCCAGATGGAAATAATGTGAAGAGGGCAGGTCACAGGTGGCAGTAATGTGAAGAGCGCAGGTCCCAGATGGTAGTAATGAGAAGAGGGTAGGTCCCAAATGGCAGTATAGAGAAGAGGTCAGGTCACGTATGGTAGTAATGTGAAGAGTGCAGATCACCGATGGTAGCAAAGTGAAGAGTGCAGGTCACAGATGGTAGTAATGAGAAGAGGGCCGGTCCCAGATGGCAGTAAAGAGAAGAGGGCAGGTCCCAGATGAGTGTAAAGAGAAGAGGGCAGCTCCCAGATTGTAGTAATGAGAAGAGGGCAGGTGCCAGATGGTAGTAATTTGGAGAGGGCAGGTCCCAGATGGTAGTAATGAGAAGAGGGCAGCTCCCAGATTGTAGTAATGAGAATAGGGCCGGTGCCAGATGGTAGCACTGAGAAGAGGACAGTTCACAGACAGTAGTGATGAGAAGAGGGCAGGTCCCCGATGGTAGTAATGAGAAGAGGGCAGGTCCCAGATGGTGTAATGTGAACAGGGCAGATCACAGATGGTAGCCATGTGAAGAGTACAGGTCACAGATGGTAGTAATGACAAGAGGGCGGGTCCCAGATGGCAGTAAAGAGAAGAGGGCAGCTCCCAGATTGTAGTAATGAGAAGAGGACAGTTCACAGATTGTAGTGATGAGAAGAGGGCATGTCTCAGATGGCAGTAAAGAGAAGAGGGCAGGTCCCAGATGACTGTAAAGAGAAGAGGGCAGCTCCCAGATTGTAGTAATGAGAAGAGGGCAGGTCCCAGATGGTAGTAAAGAGAAGAGGGCAGGTCCCAGATGGTACTAATGTGAAGAGGGCAGGTCACAGATGGTAGTAATGTGAAGAGGGCAGGTCACAGATTGGAGTAATGAGAATAGGGCCGGTGCCAGATGGTAGTACTGAGAAGAGGACAGTTCACAGACAGTAGTGATGAGAAGAAGGCAGGTCCCCGATGGTAGTAATGAGAAGAGGGCAGGTCCCAGATGGTGTAATGTGAACAGGGCAGATCACAGATGGTAGCAATGTGAAGAGTGCAGGTCACAGATGGTAGTAATGACAAGAGGTTAGGTCCCAGATGACTGTAAAGAGAAGAGGGCAGCTGCCAGATTGTAGAAATGAGAAGAGGGCAGGTCCCAGACTGTAGTAATGAGAAGAGGGCAGGTCACAGAAGGTAGTAATTTGGAGAGAGCATGTCCCAGTTGGTAATAATGAGAAGAGGGCATGTCACAGATGGTAGTAATTTGAAAAGGGCAGGGTTCAGATGGTAGTAATGAGAAGAGGGCAGGTCCCAGACAGTAGTAATGTGAAGAGGGCAGGTCACAGATGGTAGTAATTTGGAGAGGGCAGGTCCCAGATGGTAGTAATGAGAAGAGGGCAGGTCGCAGATGGTAGTAATGAGGAGAGGGTAGGTCCCAGATGGTAGTAATGAGAAGAGGGTAGGTCCCAGATGGCAGTATAGAGAAGAGCTCAGGTCACGTATGGTAGTAATGTGAAGAGTGCAGATCACAGATGTTAGTAATGTGAAGAGTGCAGGTCACAGATGGTCGTAATGAGAAGATGGCAGGTCACAGATGGTAGTAATTAGAAGTGGGCTGTGCTCAGATGGTAGTAATGTGAAGAGGGCAGGTCACAGATGGTAGTAATGAGAAGAGGGCAGGTCCCAGATGGCAGTAAAGAGAAGAGGGCAGGTCCCAGATGACAGTAAAGAGAAGAGGGCAGGTGCCAGATTGCAGTAATGCGAAGAGGGCAGGTCACATATGGTAGTAATGTGAAGAGCGCAGGTCACAGATTGTAGTAATGAGAATATGGCCGGTCACAGATGGTAGTACTGAGAAGAGGACAGTTCACAGACAGTAGTGATGAGAAGAGAGCAGGTCCCAGATGGTAGTAATGAGAAGAGTGCAGGTCCCAGATGGAAATAATGTGAAGAGGGCAGGTCACAGGTGGCAGTAATGTGAAGAGCGCAGGTCCCAGATGAATGTAAAGAGAAGAGGGCAGCTCCCAGATTGTAGTAATGAGAAGAGGGCAGGTGCCAGATGGTAGTAATGTGAACAGGGCAGCTCCCAGATTGTAGTAATGAGAAGAGGTCAGGTCACATATGATAGTAATGTGAAGAGTGCACGTCAGAGATGGTCATAATGAGAAGAGGGCAGGTCCCAGATGGCAGTAAAGAGAAGAGGGCAGGTCCCAGATGACAGTAAATAGAAGAGTGCGGGTCCCAGTTTGTAGTAATGAGAAGAGGGCAGGTCCCAGA
This sequence comes from Hypanus sabinus, assembly GCF_030144855.1. Classification (NCBI taxonomy): domain Eukaryota; kingdom Metazoa; phylum Chordata; class Chondrichthyes; order Myliobatiformes; family Dasyatidae; genus Hypanus; species Hypanus sabinus. The sequence goes on along the minus strand of NC_082718.1, from coordinate 73,387,466 downwards.
TGGTAGTAATGTGAAGAGTGCAGGTCACAGATTGTATTAATGAGAATAGGGCCGGTCCCAGATGGTAGTAATGAGAAGAGGACAGTTCACAGACAGTAGTGATGAGAAGAGGGCAGGTCCCAGATGGTAGTAATGAGAAGAGGGCAGGTCACACATGGTTGTATTGAGAAGAGTGCAGGTCCCAGACAGTAGTAATGAGAAGAGGGCTGGTCACAGATGGTAGTATTGAGAAGAGGGCGTTTCCCAGATTGTAGTAATGTGAAGGGGGCAGGTCACATACAGTAGTAATGACTAGAGGGCAGGTCCCAGATGGTAGTAATGAGAAGATGGCAGGTCCCACATGACAGTAAAGAGAAGAGGGCAGGTCCCAGATGGTAGAAATTAGAAGAGGGCAGGTCCCAGACAATAGTAAAGAGAAGAGGGCAGGTCACAGATGGTAGTAATTAGAAGAGGGCTGTGCTCAGATGGTAGTAATGAGAAGAGGGCAGGTCGCAAATGGCAGTAATGAGAAGAGGGGAGGTCCCAGATGGTAGTAATGAGAAGATGGCAGGTCCCACAGGACAGTAAAGAGAAGAGGGCAGGTCCCAGACAGTAGTAATGAGAAGAGGGCAGGTCAAAGATGGTAGTAATTAGTAGAGTGTAGGACCCAGATGGTAGTGATGAGGAGAGGGTAGGTCCCAGATGGCAGTATAGAGAAGAGGTCTGGTCACGTATGGTAGTATTGTGAAGAGTGCAGATCACAGATGGTAGTAATGTGAAGAGCGCAGGTCCCAGATGGCAGTAAAGAGAAGAGGGCAGGTCCCAGATGACAGTAAAGAGAAGAGGGCGGGTCCCAGATTGTAGTAATGAGAAGAAGGCAGGTCCCAGATGGTAGTAATGCGAAGAGGGCAGGTCCCAGATGGTAGTAATGTGAAGAGGGCAGGTCACATATGGTAGTAATGTGAAGAGTGCAGGTCACAGATTGTAGTAATGAGAATAGGGCCGGTCACAGATGGTAGTACTGAGAAGAGGACAGTTCACAAACAGTAGTGATGAGAAGAGAGCAGGTCCCAGATGGTAGTAATGAGAAGAGTGCAGGTCCCAGATGGTAATAATGTGAAGAGGGCAGGTCATAGGTGGCAGTAATGTGAAGAGCGCAGGTCCCAGATGGTAGTAATGAGAAGAGGGTAGTTCCCAGATGGCAGTATAGAGAAGAGGTCAGGTCACGTATGGTAGTAATGTGAAGAGTGCAGATCACCGATGGTAGTAATGAGAAGAGGGCAGGTCCCAGATGGCAGTAAAGAGAAGAGGGCAGGACCCAGATGACTGTAAAGAGAAGAGGGCAGCTCCCAGATTGTAGTAATGAGAAGAGGGCAGGTCACAGATGGTAGTAATGTGAAGAGGGCAGCTCCCAGATTGTAGTAATGAGAAGAGGGCAGGTCCCAGATGGTAGTAATGAGAAGAGGACAGTTCACAGACAGAAGTGATGAGAAGAGGGCAGGTCATAGATGGTTGTAATGTGAAGAATGCAGGTCGCAGACAGTAGTAATGAGAAGAGGGCACGTCCCAGATGGCAGTAAAGTGAAGAGGGCTTGTCACAGAACGTATTAATGAGAAGAGGGCAGGTCACAGACAGTAGTAATGTGAAGAGGGCAGTTCCCAGATGGTAGTATTGAGAAGAGGGCGGGTCACAGATTGTAGTAATGTGAAGAGGTCAGGTCACATACAGTAGTAATGAGAAGAGGGCATGTCCCAGTTGGTAGTAATGAGAAGATGGCAGATCCCAGGTGATAGTAAAGAGAAGAGGGCAGGTCCCAGATGGTAGTAATTAGAAGAGCGCAGGTCAAAGACTGTAGTAATGAGAAGAGTGCAGGTTACAGAAGGTAGTAATTTGGAGAGAGCAGGTCCCAGATGGTAATAATGAGAAGAGGGCAGTTCGCAGATGGTAGTAATGAGAAGAGGGTAGGTCCCAGATGGTAGTAATGAGAAGAGTGCAGGTCCCAGATGGAAATAATGTGAAGAGGGCAGGTCACAGGTGGCAGTAATGTGAAGAGCGCAGGTCCCAGATGGTAGTAATGAGAAGAGGGTAGTTCCCAGATGGCAGTATAGAGAAGAGGTCAGGTCACGTATGGTAGTAATGTGAAGAGTGCAGATCACCGATGGTAGCAAAGTGAAGAGTGCAGGTCACAGATGGTAGTAATGAGAAGAGGGCCGGTCCCAGATGGCAGTAAAGAGAAGAGGGCAGGTCCCAGATGACTGTAAAGAGAAGAGGGCAGCTCCCAGATTGTAGTAATGAGAAGAGGGCAGGTGCCAGATGGTAGTAATGTGAACAGGGCAGCTCCCAGATTGTAGTAATGAGAAGAGGTCAGGTCACATATGATAGTAATGTGAAGAGTGCAGGTCAGAGATGGTCATAATGAGAAGAGGGCAGGTCCCAGATGGCAGTAAAGAGAAGAGGGCAGGTCCCAGATGACAGTAAATAGAAGAGGGAGGGTCCCAGTTTGTTGTAATGAGAAGAGGGCAGGTCCCAGATGGAAGTAATGTGAAGAGCGTAGGTCACAGATTGTATTAATGAGAATAGGGCCGGTCCCAGATGGTAGTAATGAGAAGAGGACAGTTCACAGACAGTAGTGATGAGAAGAGGGCAGGTCCCAGATGGTAGTAAAGAAAAGAGGGCAGGACCCCGATGGTAGTAATGAGAAGAGGGCAGGTCACACATGGTTGTATTGAGAGGAGTGCAGGTCCCAGACAGTAGTAATGAGAAGAGGGCTGGTCACAGATGGTAGTATTGAGAAGAGGGCGTTTCCCAGATTGTAGTAATGTGAAGGGGGCAGGTCACATACAGTAGTAATGACTAGAGGGCAGGTCCCAGATGGTAGTAATGAGAAGATGGCAGGTCCCACATGACAGTAAAGAGAAGAGGGCAGGTCCCAGATTGTAGAAATTAGAAGAGGGCAGGTCCCAGACAGTAGTAATGAGAAGAGGGCAGGTCACAGATGGTAGTAATTAGAAGAGGGCTGTGCTCAGATGGAAGTAATGAGAAGAGGGCAGGTCGCAAATGGCAGTAATGAGAAGAGGGCAGGTCCCAGATGGTAGTAATGAGAAGATGGCAGGTCCCACAGGACAGTATAGAGAAGAGGGCAGGTCCCAGATGGTAGAAATTAGAAGAGGGCAGGTCCCAGACAGCAGTAATGAGAAGAGGGCAGGTTAAAGATGGTAGTAATTAGAAGAGGACTGTGCTCAGATGGTAGTAATGTGAAGAGGGCAGGTCACAGATGGCAGTAATGAGAAGAGTGTAGGACCCAGATGGTAGTGATGAGAAGAGGGTAGGTCCCAGATGGCAGTATAGAGAAGAGGTCTGGTCACGTATGGTAGTATTGTGAAGAGTGCAGATCACAGATGGTAGTAATGTGAACAGGGCAGGTCACAGATGGTAGAAATGTGAAGAGTGCAGGTCACAGATGGTAGTAATGAGAAGTGGGCAGGTCCCAGATGGCAGTAAAGAGAAGAGGGCAGGTCCCAGATGACAGTAAAGAGAAGAGGGCGGGTCCCAGATTGTAGTAATGAGAAGAGGGCAGGTCCCAGATGGTAGTAATGCGAACAGGGCAGGTCCCAGATGGTAGTAATGTGAAGAGGGCAGGTCACATATGGTAGTAATGTGAAGAGCGCAGGTCACAGATTGTAGTAATGAGAATAGGGCCGGTCACAGATGGTAGTACTGAGAAGAGGACAGTTCACAAACAGTAGTGATGAGAAGAGAGCAGGTCCCAGATGGTAGTAATGAGAAGAGTGCAGGTCCCAGATGGTAATAATGTGAAGAGGGCAGGTCACAGGTGGCAGTAATGTGAAGAGAGCAGGTCCCAGATGGTAGTAATGAGAAGAGGGTAGTTCCCAGATGGCAGTATAGAGAAGAGGTCAGGTCACGTATGGTAGTAATGTGAAGAGTGCAGATCACCGATGGTGTAATGTGAACAGGGCAGGTCATAGCTGGTAGCAATGTGAAGAGTGCAGGTCACAGATGGTAGTAATGAGAAGAGGGCAGGTCCCAGATGGCAGTAAAGAGAAGAGGGCAGGACCCAGATGACTGTAAAGAGAAGAGGGCAGCTCCCAGATTGTATTAATGAGAAGAGGGCAGGTCCCAGATGGTAGTAATGTGAAGAGGGCAGCTCCCAGATTGTAGTAATGAGAAGAGGGCAGGTCCCAGATGGTAGTAATGAGAAGAGGACAGTTCACAGACAGAAGTGATGAGAAGAGGGCAGGTCATAGATGGTTGTAATGTGAAGAATGCAGGTCGCAGACAGTAGTAATGAGAAGAGGGCAAGTCCCAGATGGCAGTAAAGTGAAGAGGGCAGGTCACAGAACGTATTAATGAGAAGAGGGCAGGTCACAGACAGTAGTAATGTGAAGAGTGCAGATCACCGATGGTGTAATGTGAACAGGGCAGGTCACAGATGGTAGCAATGTGAAGAGGGCAGGTCACAGATGGTAGTAATGAGAAGAGGGCAGGTCCCAGATGGCAGTAAAGAGAAGAGGGCAGGACCCAGATGACTGTAAAGAGAAGAGGGCAGCTCCCAGATTGTAGTAATGAGAAGAGGGCAGGTCCCAGATGGTAGTAATGTGAAGAGGGCAGCTCCCAGATTGTAGTAATGAGAAGAGGGCAGGTCCCAGATGGTAGTAATGAGAAGAGGACAGTTCACAGACAGAAGTGATGAGAAGAGGGCAGGTCATAGATGGTTGTAATGTGAAGAATGCAGGTCGCAGACAGTAGTAATGAGAAGAGGGCAAGTCCCAGATGGCAGTAAAGTGAAGAGGGCAGGTCACAGAACGTATTAATGAGAAGAGGGCAGGTCACAGACCGTAGTAATGTGAAGAGGGCAGTTCCCAGATGGTAGTATTGAGAAGAGGGCGGGTCACAGATTGTAGTAATATGAAGAGGTCAGGTCACATACAGTAGTAATGAGAAGAGGGCATGTCCCAGTTGGTAGTAATGAGAAGATGGCAGATCCCAGATGATAGTAAAGAGAAGAGGGCAGGTCCCAGATGGTAGTAATTAGAAGAGCGCAGGTCAAAGACTGTAGTAATGAGAAGAGGGCAGTTCGCAGATGGTAGTAATGAGAAGAGGGTAGGTCCCAGATGGTAGTAGTGAGAGGAGGGTAGGTCCCAGATGTCAGTATAGAGAAGAGGTCAGGTCACGTATGGTATTAATGTGAAGAGTGCAGGTCCCAGATGGCAGAAATGAGAAGAGGGCAGGTCCCAGATGACAGTAAAGAGAAGAGGGCGGGTCCCAGATTGTAGTAATGAGAAGAGGGCAGGTCCCAGTTGGCAGTAATGAGAAGAGGACAGTTCACAGACAGTAGTGATGAGAAGAGGGCTGGTCCCAGATGGTAGTAATGTGAAGAGGGCAGGTCACAGATTGCAGTAATGAGAAGAGGGCACGTCACAGATGGTAGTATTGAGAAGAGGGCATTTCACAGATTGTAGTAATGTGAAGGGGGAGGTCACATACAGTAGTAATGAGAAGAGGGCAGGTCCCAGGTGGTAGTAATGAGAAGAGGGCAGTTCGCAGATGGTAGTAATGAGAAGAGGGTAGGTCCCAGATGGTAGTAGTGAGAGGAGGGTAGGTCCCAGATGTCAGTATAGAGAAGAGGTCAGGTCACGTATGGTATTAATGTGAAGAGTGCAGGTCCCAGATGGCAGAAATGAGAAGAGGGCAGGTCCCAGATGACAGTAAAGAGAAGAGGGCGGGTCCCAGATTGTAGTAATGAGAAGAGGGCAGGTCCCAGTTGGCAGTAATGAGAAGAGGACAGTTCACAGACAGTAGTGATGAGAAGAGGGCTGGTCCCAGATGGTAGTAATGTGAAGAGGGCAGGTCACAGATTGCAGTAATGAGAAGAGGGCAGGTCCCAGATGGTAGTAATGAGAAGAGGACAGTTCACAGACAGAAGTGATGAGAAGAGGGTAGGTCATAGATGGTTGTAATGTGAAGAATGCAGGTCCCGGACAGTAGTAATGAGAAGAGGGCAAGTCCCAGATGGCAGTAACGTGAAGAGGGCAGGTCACAGATCGTATTAATGAGAAGAGGGCAGGTCACAGACAGTAGTAATGAGAAGAGGGCAGTTCCCAGATGGTAGTATTGAGAAGAGGGCGGGTCACAGATTGTAGTAATGTGAAGAGGGCATGTCCCAGATTGTAGTAATGAGAAGATGGCAGATCCCAGATGATAGTAAAGAGAAGAGGGCAGGTCCCAGATGGTAGTAATTAGAAGAGGGCTGGTCCCAGACAGTAGTAATGAGAAGAGGGCATGTCACAGATGGTAGTAATTTGAAAAGGGCAGGGTTCAGATGGTAGGAATGAGAAGAGGGCAGGTCTCAGACAGTAGTAATGAGAAGAGGGCAGGTCACAGATGGTAGTAATTTGGAGTGGGCAGGTCCCAGATGTTAGTAATGAGAAGAGGGCAGGTCGCAGATGGTAGTAATGAGGAGAGGGTAGGTCCCAGATGGTAGAAATGAGAAGAGGGTAGGTCCCAGATGGCAGTATAGAGAAGAGCTCAGGTCACGTATGGTTGTAATGTGAAGAGTGCAGATCACAGATGTTAGTAATGTGAAGAGTGCAGGTCACAGATGGTCGTAATGAGAAGATGGCTGGTCACAGATGGTAGTAATTAGAAGTGGGCTGTGCTCAGATGGTAGTAATGTGAAGAGGGCAGATCACAGATGGTAGTAATGAGAAGAGGGCAGGTCCCAGATGGCAGTAAAGAAAAGAGGGCAGGTCCCAGATGACAGTAAAGAGAAGAGGGCAGGTGCCAGATTGCAGTAATGCGAAGAGGGCAGGTCACATATGGTAGTAATGAGAAGAGCGCAGGTCACAGATTGTAGTAATCAGAATATGGCCGGTCACAGATGGTAGTACTGAGAAGAGAACAGTTCACAGACAGTAGTGATGAGAAGAGAGCAGGTCCCAGATGGTAGTAATGAGAAGAGTGCAGGTCCCAGATGGAAATAATGTGAAGGGGGCAGGTCACATACAGTAGTAATGAGAAGAGGGCAGGTCCCAGGTGGTAGTAATGAGAAGATGGCAGGTCCAACATGACAGTAAAGAGAAGAGGGCAGGTCCCAGATGGTAGAAATTAGAAGAGGGCAGCTCCCAGATTGTAGTAATGAGTAGAGGGCAGGTCCCAGATGGTAGTAATGAGAAGAGGACAGTTCACAGACAGAAGTGATGAGAAGAGGGCAGGTCATAGATGGTTGTAATGTGAAGAATGCAGGTCCCGGACAGTAGTAATGAGAAGAGGGCAAGTCCCAGATGGCAGTAACGTGAAGAGGGCAGGTCACAGATCGTATTAATGAGAAGAGGGCAGGTCACAGACAGTAGTAATGAGAAGAGGGCAGTTCCCAGATGGTAGTATTGAGAAGAGGGCGGGTCACAGATTGTAGTAATGTGAAGAGGGCAGGTCACATACAGTAGTAATGAGAAGAGGGATGTCCCAGATTGTAGTAATGAGAAGATGGCAGATTCCAGATGATAGTAAAGAGAAGAGGGCAGGTCCCAGATGGTAGTAATTAGAAGAGGGCTGGTCCCAGACAGTAGTAATGAGAAGAGGGCATGTCACAGATGGTAGTAATTTGAAAAGGGCAGGGTTCAGATGGTAGTAATGTGAAGAGGGCAGGTCCCAGACTGTAGTAATGAGAAGAGTGCAGGTCACAGATGGTAGTGATTTGGAGAGGGCAGGTCCCAGATGGTAGTAATGAGAAGAGGGCAGGTCGCAGATGGTAGTAATGAGGAGATGGCAGGTCACAGATGGTAGTAATTAGAAGTGGGCTGTGCTCAGATGGTAGTAATGTGAAGAGGGCAGGTCACAGATGGTAGCAATGAGAAGAGGGCAGGTCCCAGATGGCAGTAAAGAGAAGAGGGCAGGTCCCAGATGACAGTAAAGAGAAGAGGGCAGGTGCCAGATTGCAGTAATGCGAAGAGGGCAGGTCACATATGGTAGTAATGTGAAGAGCGCAGGTCACAGATTGTAGTAATGAGAATATGGCCAGTCACAGATGGTAGTACTGAGAAGAGGACAGTTCACAGACAGTAGTGATGAGAAGAGAGCAGGTCCCAGATGGTAGTAATGAGAAGAGTGCAGGTCCCAGATGGAAATAATGTGAAGAGGGCAGGTCACAGGTGGCAGTAATGTGAAGAGCGCAGGTCCCAGATGGTAGTAATGAGAAGAGGGTAGTTCCCAGATGGCAGTATAGAGAAGAGGTCAGGTCACGTATGGTAGTAATGTGAAGAGTGCAGATCACCGATGGTAGCAAAGTGAAGAGTGCAGGTCACAGATGGTAGTAATGAGAAGAGGGCAGGTCCCAGATGGCAGTAAAGAGAAGAGGGCAGGTCCCAGATGAGTGTAAAGAGAAGAGGGCAGCTCCCAGATTGTAGTAATGAGAAGAGGGCAGGTGCCAGATGGTAGTAATGTGAACAGGGCAGCTCCCAGTTTGTAGTAATGAGAAGAGGTCAGGTCACATATGATAGTAATGTGAAGAGTGCAGATCACAGATGGTAGTAATGTGAAGAGTGCAGGTCAGAGATGGTCATAATGAGAAGAGGGCAGGTCCCAGATGGCAGTAAAGAGAAGAGGGCAGGTCCCAGATGACAGTAAAGAGAAGAGGGCGGGTCCCAGTTTGTAGTAATGAGAAGAGGGCAGGTCCCAGATGGTAGTAATGTGAAGAGCGCAGGTCACAGATTGTATTAATGAGAATAGGGCCGGTCCCAGATGGTAGTAATGAGAAGAGGACAGTTCACAGACAGTAGTGATGAGAAGAGGGCTGGTCCCAGATGGTAGTAAAGAAAAGAGGGCAGGACCCCGATGGTAGTAATGAGAAGAGGGCAGGTCACACATGGTTGTATTGAGAAGAGTGCAGGTCCCAGACAGTAGTAATGAGAAGAGGGCAGGTCACAGATGGTAGTATTGAGAAGAGGGCGTTTCCCAGATGGTAGAAATTAGAAGAGGGCAGGTCCCAGACAGTAGTAATGAGAAGAGGGCAGGTCACAGATGGTAGTAATTAGAAGAGGGCTGTGCTCAGATGGTAGTAATGAGAAGAGGGCAGGTCGCAAATGGCAGTAATGAGAAGAAGGTAGGTCCCAGATGGTAATAATGAGAAGAGGGCAGGTCACAGATGGCTGTAATGTGAAGAGCGCAGGTCCCAGATGGTAGTAATGAGAAGAGGGCAGTTCGCAGATGGTAGTAATGAGAAGAGTGTCGGACCCAGATGGTAGTGATGAGAAGAGGGTAGGTCCCAGATGGCAGTATAGAGAAGAGGTCTGGTCACGTTTGGTAGTATTGTGAAGAGTGGAGATCTCAGATGGTAGTAATGTGAACAGGGCAGGTCACAGATTGTAGAAATGTGAAGAGTGCAGGTCACAGATGGTAGTAATGAGAAGAGGGCAGGTCCCAGATGGCAGTAAAGAGAAGAGGGCAGGACCCAGATGACTGTAAAGAGAAGTGGGCAGGTGCCAGATTGCAGTAATGAGAAGAGGGCAGGTCCCAGATGGTAGTAATGTGAAGAGGGCAGGTCCCAGATGGCAGTATAGAGAAGAGGTCTGGTCACGTATGGTAGTATTGTGAAGAGTGGAGATCTCAGATGGTAGTAATGTGAACAGGGCAGGTCAGAGATGGTAGAAATGTGAAGAGTGCACTTCACAGATGGTAGTAATGAGAAGAGGGCAGGTCCCAGATGGCAGTAAAGAGAAGAGGGCAGGTCCCAGATGACTGTAAAGAGAAGAGGGCAGGTGCCAGATTGCAGTAATGAGAAGAGGGCAGGTCCCAGATGGTAGTAATGTGAAGAGGGCAGGTCCCAGATGGTAGTAATGTGAAGAGGGCAGGTCACATATGGTAGTAATGTGAAGAGCGCAGGTCACAGATTGTAGTAAAGAGAATAGGGCCGGTCACAGATGGTAGTACTGAGAAGAGGACAGTTCACAGACAGTAGTGATGAGAAGAGAGCAGGTCCCAGATGGTAGTAATGAGAAGAGTGCAGGTCCCAGATGGTAATAAAGTGAAGAGGGCAGGTCACAGGTCGCAGTAATGTGAAGAGCGCAGGTCCCAGATGGTAGTAATGAGAAGAGGGTAGTTCCCAGATGGCAGTATAGAGAAGAGGTCAGGTCACGTATGGTAGTAATGTGAAGAGGGCAGCTCCCAGATTGTAGTAATGAGAAGAGGGTAGGTCCCAGATGGTAGGAATGAGAAGAGGACAGTTCACAGACAGAAGTGATGAGAAGAGGGCAGGTCATAAATGGTTGTAATGTGAAGAATGCAGGTCCCAGACAGTAGTAATGAGAAGAGGGTGAGTCCCAGATGGTAGTAAAGTGAAGAGGGCAAGTCAGAGATCGTATTAATGAAAAGAGGGCAGGTCACAGATCGTATTAATGAGAAGAGGGCAGGTCAAAGATCGTATTAATGAGAAGAGGGCAGGTCACAGACAGTAGTAATGAGAAGAGGGCAGTTCCCAGATGGTAGTAATGTGAAGAGGGCAGGTCACATTTAGTAGTGATGAGAAGAGGGCATGTCCCAGATGGTAGTAATGAAAAGATGGGAGATCCCAGATGGTAGTAAAGAGAAGAGGGCAGGTCACATTTAGTAGTGATGAGAAGATGGCAGATCCCAGATGATAGTAAAGAGAAGTCGGCAGGTCCCAGATGGTAATAATTAGAAGAGGGCTGGTCCCAGACAGTAGTAATGAGAAGAGGGCATGTCACAGATGGTAGTAATTTGAAGAGGGCAGGGTTCAGATGGCAGTAATGAGAAGAGGGCAGGTCCCAGACTGTAGTAATGAGAAGAGGGCAGGTCACAGATGGTAGTAATTTGGAGAGGGCAGGTCCCAGATGGTAGTAATGAGAAGAGGGTAGGTCCCAGATGGTAGTAATGTGAAGAGGGCAGGTCGCAGATGGTAGTAATGAGAAGAGGGTAGGTCCCAGATGGTAGTAATGAGAGGTGGGTAGGTCCCAGATGACAGTATAGAGAAGAGGTCAGGTCACGTATGGTAGTAATGTGAAGAGTGCAGATCACAGATGGTAGTAATGTGAAGAGTGCAGGTCACAGATGGTCGTAATGAGAAGAGGGCAGTCCCAGATGGCAGTAAAGAGAAGAGGGCAGGTCCCAGATGACAGTAAAGAGAAGAGGGCGGGTCCCAGATTGTAGTAATGAGAAGAGGGCAGGTCCCAGACAGTAGTAATGAGAAGAGGGCAGGTCACAGATGGTAGTAATTTGGAGAGGGCAGGTCCCAGATGGTAGTAATGAGAAGATGGTAGGACCCAGATGGTAGTAATGTGAAGAGGGTAGGTCCCAGATGGCAGTATAGAGAAGAGGTCAGGTCACGTATGGTAGTAATGTGAAGAGTGCAGATCACAGATGGTAGTAATGTGAAGAGTGCAGGTCACAGATGGTCGTAATGAGAAGAGGGCAGGTCGCAGATGGCAGTAAAGAGAAGAGGGCAGGTCCCAGATGACAGTAAAGAGAAGAGGGCGAATCCCAGATTGTAGTAATGAGAAGAGGGCAGGTCCCAGATGGTAGTAATGTGAAGAGGACAGTTTGCAGACATTAGTGAAGAGAAGAGGGCAGGTCCCAGATGGTTGTAAAGAAAAGAGGGCAGGTCCCAGATGGTAGTAATGAGAAGATGGCAGGTCCCACATGACAGTAAAGAGAAGAGGGCAGGTCCCAGATGGTAGAAATTAGAAGAGGGCAGGTCCCAGACAGTAGTAATGAGAAGAGGGCAGGTCACAGATGCTATTAATTAGAAGACGGCTGTGCTCAGATGGTAGTAATGAGAAGAGGGCAGGTCGCAAATGGTAGTAATGAGAAGAAGGTAGGTCCCAGATGGCAGTAATGAGAAGAGGGTGGGTCACAGATTGTATTAATGTGTAGAGGGCAGTTCCCAGAAGGTAGTAATGAGAAGATCGCAGGACCCAGATGGCAGTAAAGAGAAGAGTGCAGTTCCCAGATGGTAGTAATCTGAAGAGGGCAGGTCACAGATGGCAGTAATGTGAAGAGCGCAGGTCCCAGATGGTAGTAATGAGAAGAGGGCAGGTCAGAGATGGTAGTAATTAGAAGAGGGCTGTGCTCAGGTGGTAGTAATGAGAAGAGGGCAGGTCGCAAATAGTAGTAATGAGAAGAAGGTAGGTCCCAGATGGTAGTAATGAGAAGAGGGTGGGTCACAGATTGTATTAATGTGTAGAGGGCAGTTCCCAGAAGGTAGTAATGAGAAGATCGCAGGAACCAGATGGTAGTAATGAGAAGAGTGTAGGACCCAGATGGTAGTGATGAGAAGAGGGTAGGTCCCAGATGGCAGTATAGAGAAGAGGTCTGTTCACGTATGGTAGTATTGTGAAGAGTGGAGATCACAGATGGTAGTTATGTGAACAGGGCAGGTCACAGATGGTAGAAATGTGAAGAGTGCAGGTCACAGATGGTAGCAATGAGAAGAGGGCAGGTCCCAGATGGCAGTAAAGAGAAGAGGGCAGGACCCAGATGGTAGTAATGTGAAGAGGGCAGCTCCCAGATTGTAGTAATGAGAAGAGGGTAGGTCCCAGATGGTAGGAATGAGAAGAGGACAGTTCACAGACAGAAGTGATGAGAAGAGGGCAGGTCATAGATGGTTGTAATGTGAAGAATGCAGGTCCCAGACAGTAGTAATGAGAAGAGGGTAAGTCCCAGATGGTAGTAAAGTGAAGAGGGCAAGTCAGAGATCGTATTAATGAAAAGAGGGCAGGTCACAGATCGTATTAATGAGAAGAGGGCAGGTCAAAGATCGTATTAATGAGAAGAGGGCAGGTCACAGATAGTAGTAATGAGAAGAGGGCAGTTCCCAGATGGTAGTAATGTGAAGAGGGCAGGTCACATATAGTAGTGATGAGAAGAGGGCATGTCCCAGATGGTAGTAATGAAAAGATGGGAGATCCCAGATGATAGTAAAGAGAAGTCGGCAGGTCCCAGATGGTAGCAATTAGAAGAGGGCTGGTCCCAGACAGTAGTAATGAGAAGAGGGCATGTCACAGATGGTAGTAATTTGAAGAGGGCAGGGTTCAGATGGCAGTAATGAGAAGAGGGCAGGTCCCAGACAGTAGTAATGAGAAGAGGGCAGGTCACAGATGGTAGTAATTTGGAGAGGGCAGGTCCCAGATGATAGTAATGAGAAGAGGGTAGGTCCCAGATGGTAGTAATGTGAAGACGGTAGGTCCCAGATGGCAGTATAGAGAAGAAGTCAGGTCACATATGGTTGTAATGTGAAGAGTGCAAATCACAGATGTTAGTAATGTGAAGAATGCGGGTCAAAGATGGTCATAATGAGAAGAGGGCAGGTCCCAGATGGCAGTAAAGAGAAGAGGGCAGGTCCCAGATGACAGTAAAGAGAAGAGGGCGGGTCCCAGATTGTAGTAATGAGAAGAGGGCAGGTCCCAGACAGTAGTAATGAGAAGAGGGCAGGTCACAGATGGTAGTAATTTGGAGAGGGCAGGTCCCAGATGGTAGTAATGAGAAGATGGTAGGACCCAGATGGTAGTAATGTGAAGAGGGTAGGTCCCAGATGGCAGTATAGAGAAGAGGTCAGGTCACATATGGTTGTAATGTGAAGAGTGCAGATCACAGATGTTAGTAATGTGAAGAGTGCATGTCACAGATGGTCATAATGAGAAGAGGGCAGGTCCCAGATGACAGTATAGAGAAGAGGTCAGGTCACGTATGGTAGTAATGTGAAGAGTGCAGATCACAGATGGTAGTAATGTGAAGAGTGCAGGTCACAGATTGTCGTAATGAGAAGAGGGCAGGTCCCAGATGGCAGTAAAGAGAAGAGGGCAGGTCCGAGATGACAGTAAAGAGAAGAGGGCGGGTCCCAGATTGTAGTAATGAGAAGAGGGCAGGTCCCAGATGGTAGTAATGTGAAGAGAGCAGGTCACAAATTGTATTAATGAGAATAGGGCCGGTCCCAGATAGTAGTAATGAGAAGAGGACAGTTCGCAGACATTAGTGAAGAGAAGAGGGCAGGTCCCAGATGGTTGTAAAGAAAAGAGGGCAGGACCCAGATGGTAGTAATGAGAAGAGGGCAGTTCACACATGGTTGTATTGAGAAGAGTGCAGGTCCCAGACAGTAGTAATGAGAAGAGGGCAGGTCACCGATGGTAGTATTGAGAAGAGGGCGTTTCCCAGATTGTAGTAATGTGAAGGGGGCAGGTCACATACAGTAGTAATGAGTAGAGGGCAGGTCCCAGGTGGTAGTAATGAGAAGATGGCAGGTCCCACATGACAGTAAAGAGAAGAGGGCAGGTCCCAGATGGTAGAAATTAGAAGAGGGCAGGTCCCAGACAGTAGTAATGAGAAGAGGGCAGGTCACAGATGCTAGTAATTAGAAGACGGCTGTGCTCAGATGGTAGTAATGAGAAGAGGGCAGGTCGCAAATGGTAGTAATGAGAAGAAGGTAGGTCCCAGATGGCAGTAATGAGAAGAGGGTGGGTCACAGATTGTATTAATGTGTAGAGGGCAGTTCCCAGAAGGTAGTAATGAGAAGATCGCAGGACCCAGATGGCAGTAAAGAGAAGAGTGCAGTTACCAGATGGTAGTAATGTGAAGAAGGCAGGTCACAGATGGCAGTAATGTGAAGAGCGCAGGTCCCAGATGGTAGTCATGAGAAGAGGGCAGGTCAGAGATGGTAATAATGTGAAGAGGGCAGGTCACAGGTGGCAGTAATGTGAAGAGCGCAGGTCCCAGATGGTAGTAATGAGAAGAGGGTAGTTCCCAGATGGCAGTATAGAGAAGAGGTCAGGTCACGTATGGTAGTAATGTGAAGAGTGCAGATCACCGATGGTGTAATGTGAACAGGGCAGGTCATAGCTGGTAGCAATGTGAAGAGTGCAGGTCACAGATGGTAGTAATGAGAAGAGGGCAGGTCCCAGATGGCAGTAAAGAGAAGAGGGCAGGACCCAGATGACTGTAAAGAGAAGTGGGCAGGTGCCAGATTGCAGTAATGAGAAGAGGGCAGGTCCCAGATGGTAGTAATGTGAAGAGGGCAGGTCCCAGATGGCAGTATAGAGAAGAGGTCTGGTCACGTATGGTAGTATTGTGAAGAGTGGAGATCTCAGATGGTAGTAATGAGAAGAGGGCAGGTCCCAGATGGCAGTAAAGAGAAGAGGGCAGGTCCCAGATGACTGTAAAGAGAAGAGGGCAGGTGCCAGATTGCAGTAATGAGAAGAGGGCAGGTCCCAGATGGTAGTAATGTGAAGAGGGCAGGTCCCAGATGGTAGTAATGTGAAGAGGGCAGGTCACATATGGTAGTAATGTGAAGAGCGCAGGTCACAGATTGTAGTAAAGAGAATAGGGCCGGTCACAGATGGTAGTACTGAGAAGAGGAGAGTTCACAGACAGTAGTGATGAGAAGAGAGCAGGTCCCAGATGGTAGTAATGAGAAGAGTGCAGGTCCCAGATGGTAATAAAGTGAAGAGGGCAGGTCACAGGTCGCAGTAATGTGAAGAGCGCAGGTCCCAGATGGTAGTAATGAGAAGAGGGTAGTTCCCAGATGGCAGTATAGAGAAGAGGTCAGGTCACGTATGGTAGTAATGTGAAGAGGGCAGCTCCCAGATTGTAGTAATGAGAAGAGGGTAGGTCCCAGATGGTAGGAATGAGAAGAGGACAGTTCACAGACAGAAGTGATGAGAAGAGGGCAGGTCATAAATGGTTGTAATGTGAAGAATGCAGGTCCCAGACAGTATTAATGAGAAGAGGGTAAGTCCCAGATGGTAGTAAAGTGAAGAGGGCAAGTCAGAGATCGTATTAATGAAAAGAGGGCAGGTCACAGATCGTATTAATGAGAAGAGGGCAGGTCAAAGATCGTATTAATGAGAAGAGGGCAGGTCACAGACAGTAGTAATGAGAAGAGGGCAGTTCCCAGATGGTAGTAATGTGAAGAGGGCAGGTCACATTTAGTAGTGATGAGAAGAGGGCATGTCCCAGATGGTAGTAATTTGGAGAGGGCAGGTCCCAGATGGTAGTAATGAGAAGAGGGTAGGTCCCAGATGGTAGTAATGTGAAGACGGTAGGTCCCAGATGGCAGTATAGAGAAGAAGTCAGGTCACATATGGTTGTAATGTGAAGAGTGCAAATCACAGATGTTAGTAATGTGAAGAATGCAGGTCAAAGATGGTCATAATGAGAAGAGGGCAGGTCCCAGATGGCAGTAAAGAGAAGAGGGCAGGTCCCAGATGACAGTAAAGAGAAGAGGGCGGGTCCCAGATTGTAGTAATGAGAAGAGGGCAGGTCACAGGTGGCAGTAATGTGAAGAGCGCAGGTCCCAGATGGTAGTAATGAGAAGAGGGCAGTTCACACATGGTTGTATTGAGAAGAGTGCAGGTCCCAGACAGTAGTAATGAGAAGAGGGCAGGTCACCGATGGTAGTATTGAGAAGAGGGCGTTTCCCAGATTGTAGTAATGTGAAGGAGGCAGGTCACATACAGTAGTAATGAGTAGAGGGCAGGTCCCAGGTGGTAGTAATGAGAAGATGGCAGGTCCCACATGACAGTAAAGAGAAGAGGGCAGGTCCCAGATGGTAGAAATTAGAAGAGGGCAGGTCCCAGACAGTAGTAATGAGAAGAGGGCAGGTCACAGATGCTAGTAATTAGAAGACGGGTGTGCTCAGATGGTAGTAATGAGAAGAGGGCAGGTCGCAAATGGTAGTAATGAGAAGAAGGTAGGTCCCAGATGGCAGTAATGAGAAGAGGGTGGGTCACAGATTGTATTAATGTGTAGAGGGCAGTTCCCAGAAGGTAGTAATGAGAAGATCGCAGGACCCAGATGGCAGTAAAGAGAAGAGTGCAGTTCCCAGATGGTAGTAATGTGAAGAGGGCAGGTCACAGATGGCAGTAATGTGAAGAGCGCAGGTCCCAGATGGTAGTCATGAGAAGAGGGCAGGTCAGAGATGGTAGTAATTAGAAGAGGGCTGTGCTCAGGTGGTAGTAATGTGAAGAGCGCAGGTCCCAGATGGTAGTAATGAGAAGAGGGTAGTTTCCAGATGGCAGTATAGAGAAGAGGTCAGGTCACGTATGGTAGTAATGTGAAGAGTGCAGATCACCGATGGTGTAATGTGAACAGGGCAGGTCACAGATGGTAGCAATGTGAAGAGTGCAGGTCACAGATGGTAGTATTGAGAAGAGGGCAGGTGCCAGATTGTAGCAATGTGAAGAGGGCAGGTCCCAGATGGTAGTAATGTGAAGAGGGCAGGTCACAGATTGTAGTAATGAGAATAGGGCCGGTCACAGATGGTAGTACTGAGAAGAGGACAGTTCACAGACAGTAGTGATGAGAAGAGAGCAGGTCCCAGATGGTAGTAATGTGAATAGTGCAGGTCCCAGATGGTAATAATCTGAAGAGGGCAGGTCACAGGTGGCAGTAATGTGAAGAGCGCAGGTCCCAGATGGTAGTAATGAGAAGAGGGTAGTTTCCAGATGGCAGTATAGAGAAGAGGTCAGGTCACGTATGGTAGTAATGTGAAGAGTGCAGATCAGCGATGGTGTAATGTGAACAGGGCAAGTCACAGATGGTAGCAATGTGAAGAGTGCAGGTCACAGATGGTAGTATTGAGAAGAGGGCAGGTCCCAGATGGCAGTAAAGAGAAGAGGGAAGGTCCCAGATGACTGTAAAGAGAAGAGGGCAGCTCCCAGACAGTAGTAATGAGAAGAGGGCAGGTCCCAAATGGTAGTAATGAGAAGAGTGCAGGTCCCAGATGGTAGTAATGTGAAGAGCGCAGGTCACAGATTGTATTAATGAGAATAGGGCCGGTCCCAGATGGTAGTAATGAGAAGAGGACAGTTCACAGACAGTAGTGATGAGAAGATTGCAGGTCCCAGATGGTAGTAAAGAAAAGAGGGCAGGACCCAGATGGTAGTAATGAGAAGAGGGCAGGTCACACAAGGTAGAATTGAGAAGAGTGCAGGTCCCAAACAGTAGTAATGAGAAGAGGGCAGGTCACAGATAGTAGTATTGAGAAGAGGGCGTTTCAAAGATTGTAGTAATGTGAAGGGGGCAGGTCACAGACAGTAGTGATGAGAAGAGGGCTGGTCCCAGATGGTAGTAAAGATAAGAGGGCAGGACCCCGATGGTAGTAATGAGAAGAGGGCAGGTCCCAGATGGTAGTAATGTGAAGAGGGCAGGTCACATATGGTAGTAATGTGAAGAGCGCAGGTCACAGATTGTAGTAATGAGAATAGGGCCGGTCACAGATGGTAGTACTGAGAAGAGGACAGTTCACAGACAGTAGAGATGAGAAGAGAGCAGGTCCCAGATGGTTGTAATGTGAAGAATGCAGGTCGCAGACAGTAGTAATGAGAAGAGGGCAAGTCCAAGATGGCAGTAAAGTGAAGAGGGCAGGTCACAGATCTTATTAATGAGAAGAGGGCAGGTCACAGACAGTAGTAATGAGAAGAGGGCATGTCCCAGATGGTAGTAATGAGAAGATGGCAGATCCCAGATGATAGTAAAGAGAAGAGGGCAGGTCCCAGATGGCAGTAATTAGAAGAGGGCTGGTCCCAGACAGTAGTAATGAGAAGAGGGCATGTCACAGATGGTAGTAATTTGAAGAGGGCAGGGTTCAGATGGTAGTAATGAGAAGAGGGCAGGTCCCTGACTGTAGTAATGAGAAGAGGGCAGGTCACAGAAGGTAGTAATTAGGAGAGAGCAGGTCTCAGATGGTAATAATGAGAAGAGGGCAGGTCGCAGATGGTATTAATGAGAAGAGGGTAGGTCCCAGATGGTAGTAATGAGAGGAGGGTAGGTCCCAGATGACAGTCAAGAGAAGAGGTCAGGTCACGTATGGTAGTAATGTGAAGCGTGCAGATCACAGATGGTAGTAATGTCAAGAGTGCAGGTCACAGATGGTCGTAATGTGAAGAATGCAGGTCGCAGACAGTAGTAATGAGAAGAGGGCAAGTCCAAGATGGCAGTAAAGTGAAGAGGGCAGGTCACAGATCTTATTAATGAGAAGAGGGCAGGTCACAGACAGTAGTAATGAGAAGAGGGCATGTCCCAGATGGTAGTAATGAGAAGATGGCAGATCCCAGATGATAGTAAAGAGAAGAGGGCAGGTCCCAGATGGCAGTAATTAGAAGAGTGCTGGTCCCAGACAGTAGTAATGTGAAGAGGGCATGTCACAGATGGTAGTAATTTGAAGAGGGCAGGGTTCAGATGGTAGTAATGAGAAGAGGGCAGGTCCCTGACTGTAGTAATGAGAAGAGGGCAGGTAACAGAAGGTAGTAATTAGGAGAGAGCAGGTCCCAGATGGTAATAATGAGAAGAGGGCAGGTCGCAGATAGTATTAATGAGAAGAGGGTAGGTCCAGATGGTAGTAATGAGAGGAGGGTAGGTCCCAGATGACAGTATAGAGAAGAGGTCAGGTCACGTATGGTAGTAATGTGAAGAGTGCAGATCACAGATGGTAGTAATGTGAAGAGTGCAGGTCACAGATGGTCGTAATGAGAAGAGGGCAGGTCCCAGATGGCCGAAAAGAGAAGAGGGCAGGTCCCAGACGACAGTAAAGAGAAGAGGGCGGGTCCCAGATTGTAGTAATGAGAAGAGGGCAGGTCCCAGCTGGCAGTAATAAGAAGAGAACAGTTCACAGACAGTAGTGATGAGAAGAGGGCTGGTCCCAGATGGTAGTAATGTGAAGAGGGCAGGTCACAGATTGCAGTAATGAGAAGTGGGCAGGTCACAAATGGTAGTAATGAGAAGAGTGCAGGCCCCAGACAGTAGTAATGAGAAGAGGGCAGGTCACAGATGGTAGTAATGTGAAGGGGGCAGGTCACATACAGTAGTAATGAGAAGAGGGCAGGTCCCAGGTGGTAGTAATGAGAAGATAGCAGGTCCCACATGACAGTAAAGAGAAGAGGGCAGGTCCCAGATGGTAGAAATTAGAAGAGGGCAGCTCCCAGATTGTAGTAATGAGTAGAGGGCAGGTCCCAGAAGGTAGTAATGAGAAGAGGACAGTTCACAGACAGAAGTGATGAGAAGAGGGCAGGTCATAGATGGTTGTAATGTGAAGAATGCAGGTCCCGGGCAGTATTAATGAGAAGAGGGCAAGTCCCAGATGGTAGTAATGAGAAGAGGGCAGGTCACACATGGTAGTATTGAGAAAATGGCAGGTCCCACATGACAGTAAAGAGAAGAGGGCAGGTCCCAGATGGTAGAAATTAGCAGAGGGCAGGTCCCAGACAGTAGTAATGAGAAGATGGCAGGTCACAGATGGTAGTAATTAGAAGAGGGCTGTGCTCAGATGGTAGTAATGTGAAGAGGGCAGGTCACAGATGGTAGTAATGAGAAGAGGGCAGGTCCCAGATGGCAGTAAAGAGAAGAGGGCAAGTCCCAGATGACAGTAAAGAGAAGAGGGCAGGTGCCAGATTGCAGTAATGCGAAGAGGGCAGGTCCCAGATGGTAGTAATGTGAAGAGGCCAGGTCACATATGGTAGTAATGTGAAGAGCGCAGGTCCCAGATGGAAATAATGTGAAGAGGGCAGGTCACAGGTGGCAGTAATGTGAAGAGAGCAGGTCCCAGTTGGTAGTAATGAGAAGAGAGTAGTTCCCAGATGGCAGTATAGAGAAGAGGTCAGGTCACGTATGGTAGTAATTGGAAGAGTGCAGATCACCGATGGTAGCAAAGTGAAGACTGCAGGTCACAGATGGTAGTAATGAGAAGAGGGCAGGTCCCAGATGGCAGTAAAGAGAAGAGGGCAGGTCCCAGATGACTGTAAAGAGAAGAGGGCAGCTCCCAGATTGTAGTAATGAGAACAGGGCAGGTCCCAGATGGTAGTAATGTGAAGAGGGCAGCTCCCAGATTGTAGTAATGAGAAGAGGTCAGGTCACATATGATAGTAATGTGAAGAGTGCAGATCACAGATGGTAGTAATGTGAAGAGTGCAGGTCAGAGATGGTCATAATGAGAAGAGGGCAGGTCCCAGATGGCAGTAAAGAGAAGAGGGCAGGTCCCAGATGACAGTAAAGAGAAGAGGGCGGGTCCCAGTTTGTAGTAATGAGAAGAGGGCAGGTCCCAGATGGTAGTAATGTGAAGAGCGCAGGTCACAGACAGTAGTGATGAGAAGAGGGCTGGTCCCAGATGGTTGTAAAGAAAAGAGGGCAGGACCCCGATGGTAGTAATGAGAAGAGGGCAGGTCACACATGGTTGTATTGAGAAGAGTGTTGGTCCCAGACAGTAGTAATGAGAAGAGGGCAGGTCACAGTTGGTAGTATTTTGAAGAGGGCGTTTCCCAGACTGTAGTAATGTGAAGGGGGCAGGTCACATACAGTAGTAATGAGTAGAGGGCAGGTCCCAGATGGTAGTAATGAGAAGATGGCAGGTCCCACATGACAGTAAAGAGAAGAGGGCAGGTCCCAGATGGTAGAAATTAGAAGAGGGCAGGTCCCAGACAGTAGTAATGAGAAGAGGGCAGGTCACAGATGGTAGTAATTAGAAGACGGCTGTGCTCAGATGGTAGTAATGAGAAGAGGGCAGGTCGCAAATGGTAGTAATGAGAAGAAGGTAGGTCCCAGATGGCAGTAATGAGAAGAGGGTGGGTCACAGATTGTATTAATGTGTAGAGGGCAGTTCCCAGAAGGTAGTAATGAGAAGATGGCAGGACCCAGATGGCAGTAAAGAGAAGAGTGCAGTTCCCAGATGGTAGTAATCTGAAGAGGGCAGGTCACAGATGGCAGTAATGTGAAGAGCGCAGGTCCCAGATGGTAGTAATGAGAAGAGGGCAGGTCACAGATGGTAGTAATTAGAAGAGGGCTGTGCTCAGGTGGTAGTAATGAGAAGAGGGCAGGTCGCAAATGGTAGTAATGAGAAGAGTGCAGGCCCCAGACAGTAGTAATGAGAAGAGGGCAGGTCACAGATGGTAGTATTGAGAAGAGGGCATTTCACAGATTGTAGTAATGTGAAGGGGGCAGGTCACATACAGTAGTAATGAGAAGAGGGCAGGTCCCAGGTGGTAGTAATGAGAAGATGGCAGGTCCCACATGACAGTAAAGAGAAGAGGGCAGGTCCCAGATGGTAGTAATGAGAAGAGGACAGTTCACAGACAGAAGTGATGAGAAGAGGGCAGGTCATAGATGGTTGTAATGTGAAGAATGCAGGTCCCGGGCAGTAGTAATGAGAAGAGGGCAAGTCCCAGATGGCAGTAATGAGAAGAGGGCAGGTCACACATGGTAGTATTGAGAAAATGGCAGGTCCCACATGACAGTAAAGAGAAGAGGGCAGGTCCCAGATGGTAGAAATTAGCAGAGGGCAGGTCCCAGACAGTAGTAATGAGAAGATGGCAGGTCACAGATGGTAGTAATTAGAAGAGGCCTGTGCTCAGATGGTAGTAATGTGAAGAGGGCAGGTCACAGATGGTAGTAATGAGAAGAGGGCAGGTCCCAGATGGCAGTAAAGAGAAGAGGGCAAGTCCCAGATGACAGTAAAGAGAAGAGGGCAGGTGCCAGATTGCAGTAATGCGAAGAGGGCAGGTCCCAGATGGTAGTAATGTGAAGAGGCCAGGTCACATATGGTAGTAATGTGAAGAGCGCAGGTCACAGATTGTAGTAATGCGAATATGGCCGGTCACAGATGGTAGTACTGAGAAGAGGACAGTTCTCAGACAGTAGTGATGAGAAGAGAGCAGGTCCCAGATGGCAGTAATGAGAAGAGTGCAGGTCCCAGATGGAAATAATGTGAAGAGGGCAGGTTGCAGGTGGCAGTAATGTGAAGAGCGCAGGTCCCAGATGGTAGTAATGAGAAGAGAGTAGTTCCCAGATGGCAGTATAGAGAAGAGGTCAGGTCACGTATGGTAGTAATTGGAAGAGTGCAGATCACCGATGGTAGCAAAGTGAAGAGTGCAGGTCACAGATGGTAGTAATGAGAAGAGGGCAGGTCCCAGATGGCAGTAAAGAGAAGAGGGCAGGTCCCAGATGACTGTAAAGAGAAGAGGGCAGCTCCCAGATTGTAGTAATGAGAACAGGGCAGGTCCCAGATGGTAGTAATGTGAAGAGGGCAGCTCCCAGATTGTAGTAATGAGAAGAGGTCAGGTCACATATGATAGTAATGTGAAGAGTGCAGATCACAGATGGTAGTAATGTGAAGAGTGTAGGTCACAGATTGTATTAATGAGAATAGGGCCGGTCCCAGATGGTAGTAATGAGAAGAGGACAGTTCACAGACAGTAGTGATGAGAAGAGGGCTGGTCCCAGATGGTTGTAAAGAGAAGAGGGCAGGTCCCAGATGACAGTAAAGAGAAGAGGGCGGGCCCCAGTTTGTAGTAATGAGAAGAGGGCAGGTCCCAGATGGTAGTAATGTGAAGAGCGCAGGTCACAGATTGTATTAATGAGAATAGGGCCGGTCCCAGATGGTAGTAATGAGAAGAGGACAGTTCACAGACAGTAGTGATGAGAAGAGGGCTGGTCCCAGAAGGTTGTAAAGAAAAGAGGGCAGGACCCCGATGGTAGTAATGAGAAGAGGGCAGGTCACACATGGTTGTATTGAGAAGAGTGCAGGTCCCAGACAGTAGTAATGAGAAGAGGGCAGGTCACAGATGGTAGTATTTTGAAGAGGGCGTTTCCCAGACTGTAGTAATGTGAAGGGGGCAGGTCACATACAGTAGTAATGAGTAGAGGGCAGGTCCCAGATGGTAGTAATGAGAAGATGGCAGGTCCCACATGACAGTAAAGAGAAGAGGGCAGGTCCCAGATGGTAGAAATTAGAAGAGGGCAGGTCCCAGACAGTAGTAATGAGAAGAGGGCATGTCACAGATGGTAGTAATTAGAAGAGGGCTGTGCTCAGATGGTAGTAATGAGAAGAGGGCAGGTCGCAAATGGTAGTAATGAGAAGAAGGTAGGTCCCAGATGGCAGTAATGAGAAGAGGGTGGGTCACAGATTGTATTAATGTGTAGAGGGCAGTTCCCAGAAGGTAGTAATGAGAAGATCGCAGGACCCAGATGGCAGTAAAGAGAAGAGTGCAGGTCCCAGATGGTAATAACGTGAAGAGGGCAGGTCACAGATGACAGTAATGTGAAGAGCGCAGGTCCCAGATGGTAGTAATGAGAAGAGGGCAGGTCCCAGATGACAGTAAAGAGAAGAGGGCGGGCCCCAGTTTGTAGTAATGAGAAGAGGGCAGGTCCCAGATGGTAGTAATGTGAAGAGCGCAGGTCACAGATTGTATTAATGAGAATAGGGCCGGTCCCAGATGGTAGTAATGAGAAGAGGACAGTTCACAGACAGTAGTGATGAGAAGAGGGCTGGTCCCAGATGGTTGTAAAGAAAAGAGGGCAGGACCCCGATGGTAGTAATGAGAAGAGGGCAGGTCACACATGGTTGTATTGAGAAGAGTGCAGGTCCCAGACAGTAGTAATGAGAAGAGGGCAGGTCACAGATGGTAGTATTTTGAAGAGGGCGTTTCCCAGACTGTAGTAATGTGAAGGGGGCAGGTCACATACAGTAGTAATGAGTAGAGGGCAGGTCCCAGATGGTAGTAATGAGAAGATGGCAGGTCCCACATGACAGTAAAGAGAAGAGGGCAGGTCCCAGATGGTAGAAATTAGAAGAGGGCAGGTCCCAGACAGTAGTAATGAGAAGAGGGCATGTCACAGATGGTAGTAATTAGAAGAGGGCTGTGCTCAGATGGTAGTAATGAGAAGAGGGCAGGTCGCAAATGGTAGTAATGAGAAGAAGGTAGGTCCCAGATGGCAGTAATGAGAAGAGGGTGGGTCACAGATTGTATTAATGTGTAGAGGGCAGTTCCCAGAAGGTAGTAATGAGAAGATCGCAGGACCCAGATGGCAGTAAAGAGAAGAGTGCAGTTCCCAGATGGTAGTAATCTGAAGAGGGCAGGTCACAGATGGCAGTAATGTGAAGAGCGCAGGTCCCAGATGGTAGTAATGAGAAGAGGGCAGGTCACAGATGGTAGTAATTAGAAGAGGGCTGTGCTCAGGTGGTAGTAATGAGAAGAGGGCAGGTCGCAAATGGTAGTAATGAGAAGAAGGTAGGTCCCAGATGGTAGTAATGAGAAGAGGGTGGGTCACAGATTGTATTAATGTGTAGAGGGCAGTTTCCAGAAGGTAGTAATGAGAAGATCGCAGGACCCAAATGGCAGTAACGAGAAGAGTGCAGGTCCCAGGTGCTAGTAATGTGAAGACGGCAGGTCACAGATGGCAGTAATGTGAAGAGCGCAGGTCCCAGGTGGTAGTAATGATAAGAGGGCAGTTCGCAGATGGTAGTAATGAGAAGAGTGTAGGACCCAGATGGTAGCGATGAGAAGATGGTAGGTCCCAGATGGCAGTATAGAGAAGAGGTCTGGTTACGTATGGTAGTATTGTGAAGAGTGGAGATCACAGATGGTAGTAATGTGAACAGGGCAGGTCACAGATGGTAGAAATGTGAAGAGTGCAGGTCACAGATGGTAGTAATGAGAAGAGGGCAGGTTCCAGATGGCAGTAAAGAGAAGAGGGCAGGTCCCAGATGACAGTAAAGAGAAGAGGGCAGGTGCCAGATTGCAGTAATGAGAAGAGGGCAGGTCCCAGATGGTAGTAATGCGAAGAGGGCAGGTCACATATGGTAGTAATGTGAAGAGCGCAGGTCACAGATTGTAGTAATGAGAATAGGGCCGGTCACAGATGGTAGTACTGAGAAGAGGACAGTTCACAGACAGTAGTGATGAGAAGAGAGGAGGTCCCAGATGGTAGTAATGTGAATAGTGCAGGTCACAGATGGTAATAATGTGAAGAGGGCAGGTCACAGGTGGCAGTAATGTGAAGAGCGCAGGTCCCAGATGGTAGTAATGAGAAGAGGGTAGTTTCCAGATGGCAGTATAGAGAAGAGGTCAGGTTACGTATGGTAGTAATGTGAAGAGTGCAGATCACCGATGGTGTAATGTGAACAGGGCAGGTCACAGATGGTAGCAATGTGAAGAGTGCAGGTCACAGATGGTAGTATTGAGAAGAGGGCAGGTCCCAGATGGCAGTAAAGAGAAGAGGGAAGGTCCCAGATGACTGTAAAGAGAAGAGGGCAGCTCCCAGATTGTAGTAATGAGAAGAGGGCAGGTCCCAGATGGTAGTAATGCGAAGAGGGCAGCTCCCAGATTGTAGTAATGAGAAGACGTCAGGTCACATATGGTAGTAATGTGAAGAGTGCAGATCACAGATGGTAGTAATGTGAAGAGTGCAGGTTACAGATGGTCATAATGAGAAGACGGCAGGTCCCAGATGGCAGTAAAGAGAAGAGGGCAGGTCCCATATGACAGTAAAGAGAAGAGGGCAGGTCCCAGATTGTAGTAATGAGAAGAGGGCAGGTCCCAGATGGTAGTAATGTGAAGAGTGCAGGTCACAGATTGTATTAATGAGAATAGGGCCAGTCCCAGATGGTAGTAATGAGAAGAGGACAGTTCACAGACAGTAGTGATGAGAAGAGGGCAGGTCACAGATGGTTGTAATGTGAAGAATGCAGGTCCCAGACAGTAGTAATGAGAAGAGTGCAGGTCGCAGATGGTGGTAAAGAAAAGAGGGCAGGACCCAGATGGTAGCAATGAGAAGAGGGCAGGTCACACATGGTAGAATTGAGAAGAGTGCAGGTCCCAGACAGTAGTAATGAGAAGAGGGCAGGTCACAGATAGTAGTATTGAGAAGAGGGCGTTTCCCAGATTGTAGTAATGTGAAGGGGGCAGGTCACAGACAGTAGTGATGAGAAGAGGGCTGGTCCCAGATAGTAGTAAAGAAAAGAGGGCAGGACCCCAATGGTAGTAATGAGACGAGGGCAGGTCACACATGGTAGTATTGAGAAAATGTCAGGTCCCACATGACAGTAAAGAGAAGAGGGCAGGTCCCAGATGGTAGAAATTAGAAGAGGGCAGGTCCCAGACAGTAGTAATGAGAAGAGGGCAGGTCACAGATGGTAGTAATTAGAAGAGGGCTGTGCTCAGATGGTAGTAATGTGAAGAGGGCAGGTCACAGATGGTAGTAATGAGAAGAGGACAGGTCCCAGATGGCAGTAAAGAGAAGAGGGCAGGTCCCAGATGACAGTAAAGAGAAGAGGGCGGGTCCCAGATTGTAGTAATGAGAAGAGTGCAGGTCCCAGACAGTAGTAATGAGAAGAGGGCAGGTCACAGATAGAAGTATTGAGAAGAGGGCGTTTCCCAGATTGTAGTAATGTGAAGGGGGCAGGTCACAGACAGTAGTGATGAGAAGAGGGCAAGTCCCAGATGACAGTAAAGAGAAGAGGGCAGGTGCCAGATTGCAGTAATGCGAAGAGCGCAGGTCACAGATGGAAGTAATGAGAAGAGGGCAGGTCCCAGATGGCAGTAAAGAGAAGAGGGCGGATCCCAGATTGTAGTAATGAGAAGAGGGCAGGTCCCAGATGGTAGTAATGCGAAGAGGGCAGGTCCCAGATGGTAGTAATGTGAAGAGGGCAGGTCAGATATGATAGTAATGTGAAGAGCGCAGGTCACAGATTGTAGTAATGAGAATAGGGCCGGTCACAGATGGTAGTACTGAGAAGAGGACAGTTAACAGACAGTAGTGATGAGAAGAGGGCAAGTCCCAGATGGCAGTAAAGTGAAGAGGGCAGGTCACAGATCGTATTAATGATAAGAGGGCAGGTCACAGACAGTAGTAATGAGAAGAGGGCATGTCCCAGATGGTAGTAATGAGAAGATGGCAGATCCCAGATGATAGTAAAGAGAAGAGGGCAGGACCCAGATGATAGTAATTAGAAGAGGGCTGGTCCCAGACAGTAGTAATGAGAAGAGGTCATGTCAGAGATGGTAGTAATTTGAAGAGGGCAGGGTTCAGATGGTAGTAATGAGAAGAGGGCAGGTCCCAGACAGTAGTAATGAGAAGAGTGTAGGACCCAGATGGTAGCGATGAGAAGAGGGTAGGTCCCAGATGGCAGTATAGAGAAGAGGTCTGGTTACGTATGGTAGTATTGTGAAGAGTGGAGATCACAGATGGTAGTAATGTGAACAGGGCAGGTCACAGATGGTAGAAATGTGAAGAGTGCAGGTCACAGATGGTAGTAATGAGAAGAGGGCAGGTCCCAGATGGCAGTAAAGAGAAGAGGGCAGGTCCCAGATGACAGTAAAGAGAAGAGGGCAGGTGCCAGATTGCAGTAATGAGAAGAGGGCAGGTCCCAGATGGTAGTAATGCGAAGAGGGCAGGTCACATATGGTAGTAATGTGAAGAGCGCAGGTCACAGATTGTAGTAATGAGAATAGGGCCGGTCACAGATGGTAGTACTGAGAAGAGGACAGTTCACAGACAGTAGTGATGAGAAGAGAGGAGGTCCCAGATGGTAGTAATGTGAATAGTGCAGGTCACAGATGGTAATAATGTGAAGAGGGCAGGTCACAGGTGGCAGTAATGTGAAGAGCGCAGGTCCCAGATGGTAGTAATGAGAAGAGGGTAGTTTCCAGATGGCAGTATAGAGAAGAGGTCAGGTTACGTATGGTAGTAATGTGAAGAGTGCAGATCACCGATGGTGTAATGTGAACAGGGCAGGTCACAGATGGTAGCAATGTGAAGAGTGCAGGTCACAGATGGTAGTATTGAGAAGAGGGCAGGTCCCAGATGGCAGTAAAGAGAAGAGGGAAGGTCCCAGATGACTGTAAAGAGAAGAGGGCAGCTCCCAGATTGTAGTAATGAGAAGAGGGCAGGTCCCAGATGGTAGTAATGTGAAGAGTGCAGGTCACAGATTGTATTAATGAGAATAGGGCCAGTCCCAGATGGTAGTAATGAGAAGAGGACAGTTCACAGACAGTAGTGATGAGAAGAGGGCAGGTCACAGATGGTTGTAATGTGAAGAATGCAGGTCCCAGACAGTAGTAATGAGAAGAGTGCAGGTCGCAGATGGTGGTAAAGAAAAGAGGGCAGGACCCAGATGGTAGTAATGAGAAGAGGGCAGGTCACACATGGTAGAATTGAGAAGAGTGCATGTCCCAGACAGTAGTAATGAGAAGAGGGCAGGTCACAGATAGTAGTATTGAGAAGAGGGCGTTTCCCAGATTGTAGTAATGTGAAGGGGGCAGGTCACAGACAGTAGTGATGAGAAGAGGGCTGGTCCCAGATGGTAGTAAAGAAAAGAGGGCAGGACCCCAATGGTAGTAATGAGACGAGGGCAGGTCACACATGGTAGTATTGAGAAAATGGCAGGTCCCACGTGACAGTAAAGAGAAGAGGGCAGGTCCCAGATGGTAGAAATTAGAAGAGGGCAGGTCCCAGACAGTAGTAATGAGAAGAGGGCAGGTCACAGATGGTAGTAATTAGAAGAGGACAGGTCCCAGATGGCAGTAAAGAGAAGAGGGCAGGTCCCAGATGACAGTAAAGAGAAGAGGGCGGGTCCCAGATTGTAGTAATGAGAAGAGTGCAGGTCCCAGACAGTAGTAATGAGAAGAGGGCAGGTCACAGATAGTAGTATTGAGAAGAGGGCGTTTCCCAGATTGTAGTAATGTGAAGGGGGCAGGTCACAGACAGTAGTGATGAGAAGAGGGCTGATCCCAGATGGTAGTAAAGAAAAGAGGGCAGGACCCCAATGGTAGTAATGAGAAGAGGGCAGGTCACACATGGTAGTATTGAGAAAATGGCAGGTCCCACATGACAGTAAAGAGAAGAGGGCAGGTCCCAGATGGTAGAAATTAGAAGAG
Organism: Hypanus sabinus; assembly: GCF_030144855.1. Taxonomy (NCBI): domain Eukaryota; kingdom Metazoa; phylum Chordata; class Chondrichthyes; order Myliobatiformes; family Dasyatidae; genus Hypanus; species Hypanus sabinus. The sequence goes on along the minus strand of NC_082718.1, from coordinate 73,357,823 downwards.
GGCAGGTCCCAGACAGTAGTAATGAGAAGAGGGCAGGTCACAGATGGTAGTAATGTGAAGAGGGCAGGACCCAGATGGTAGTGATGAGAAGAGGGTAGGTCCCAGATGGCAGTAAAGAGAAGAGGGCAGGTCCCAGATGACAGTAAAGAGAAGAGGGCGGGTCCCAGATTGTAGTAATGAGAAGAGTGCAGGTCCCAGACAGTAGTAATGAGAAGAGGGCAGGTCACAGATAGTAGTATTGAGAAGAGGGCGTTTCCCAGATTGTAGTAATGTGAAGGGGGCAGGTCACAGACAGTAGTGATGAGAAGAGGGCTGATCCCAGATGGTAGTAAAGAAAAGAGGGCAGGACCCCAATGGTAGTAATGAGAAGAGGGCAGGTCACACATGGTAGTATTGAGAAAATGGCAGGTCCCACATGACAGTAAAGAGAAGAGGGCAGGTCCCAGATGGTAGAAATTAGAAGAGGGCAGGTCCCAGACAGTAGTAATGAGAAGAGGGCAGGTCACAGATGGTAGTAATTAGAAGAGGGCTGTGCTCAGATGGTAGTAATGTGAAGAGGGCAGGACCCAGATGGTAGTGATGAGAAGAGGGTAGGTCCCAGATGGCAGTATACAGAAGAGGTCTGTTCACGTATGGTGGTATTGTGAAGATTGCAGATCACAGATGGTAGTAATGTGAACAGGGCAGGTCACAGATGGTAGAAATGTGAAGAGTGCAGGTCACAGATGGTAGTAATGAGAAGAGGGCAGGTCCCAGATGGCAGTAAAGAGAAGAGGGCAGGTCCCAGATGACAGTAAAGAGAAGAGGGCAGGTGCCAGATTGCAGTAATGAGAAGAGGGCAGGTCCCAGATGGTAGTAATGTGAAGAGGGCAGGTGACAGATGGTAGTAATGAGAAGAGGGCAGGTCCCAGATGGCAGTAAAGAGAAGAGGGCAAGTCCCAGATGACAGTAAAGAGAAGAGGGCAGGTGCCAGATTGCAGTAATGCGAAGAGGGCAGGTCCCAGATGGTAGTAATGTGAAGAGGCCAGGTCACATATGGTAGTAATGTGAAGAGCGCAGGTCACAGATTGTAGTAATGAGAATATGGCCGGTCACAGATGGTAGTACTGAGAAGAGGACAGTTCTCAGACAGTAGTGATGAGAAGAGAGCAGGTCCCAGATGGCAGTAATGAGAAGCGTGCAGGTCCCAGATGGAAATAATGTGAAGAGGGCAGGTCACAGGTGGCAGTAATGTGAAGAGCGCAGGTCCCAGGTGGTAGTAATGAGAAGAGGGTAGTTCCCAGATGGCAGTATAGAGAAGAGGTCAGGTCACGTATGGTAGTAATGTGAAGAGTGCAGATCACCGATGGTAGCAAAGTGAAGAGTGCAGGTCACAGATGGTAGTAATGACAAGAGGGCAGGTCCCAGATGGCAGTAAAGAGAAGAGGGCAGGTCCCAGATGACTGTAAAGAGAAGAGGGCAGCTCCCAGATTGTAGTAATGAGAAGAGTGCAGGTGCCAGATGGTAGTAATGTGAACAGGGCAGCTCCCAGATTGTAGTAATGAGAAGAGGTCAGGTCACATATGATAGTAATGTGAAGAGTGCAGATCACAGATGGTAGTAATGTGAAGAGTGCAGGTCAGAGATGGTCATAATGAGAAGAGGGCAGGTCCCAGATGGCAGTAAAGAGAAGAGGGCAGGTCCCAGATGACAGTAAAGAGAAGAGGGCGGGTCCCAGATTGTAGTAATGAGAAGAGTGCAGGTCCCAGACAGTAGTAATGAGAAGAGGGCAGGTCACAGATAGTAGTATTGAGAAGAGGGCGTTTCCCAGATTGTAGTAATGTGAAGGGGGCAGGTCACAGACAGTAGTGATGAGAAGAGGGCTGGTCCCAGATGGTAGTAAAGAAGAGAGGGCAGGACCCCAATGGTAGTAATGAGACGTGGGCAGGTCACACATGGTAGTATTGAGAAAATGGCAGGTCCCACATGACAGTAAAGAGAAGAGGGCAGGTCCCAGATGGTAGAAATTAGAAGAGGGCAGGTCCCAGACAGTAGTAATGAGAAGAGGGCAGGTCACAGATGGTAGTAATTAGAAGAGGGCTGTGCTCAGATGGTAGTAATGTGAAGAGGGCAGGACCCAGATGGTAGTGATGAGAAGAGGGTAGGTCCCAGATGGCAGTATACAGAAGAGGTCTGTTCACGTATGGTGGTATTGTGAAGATTGCAGATCACAGATGGTAGTAATGTGAACAGGGCAGGTCACAGATGGTAGAAATGTGAAGAGTGCAGGTCACAGATGGTAGTAATGAGAAGAGGGCAGGTCCCAGATGGCAGTAAAGAGAAGAGGGCAGGTCCCAGATGACAGTAAAGAGAAGAGGGCAGGTGCCAGATTGCAGTAATGAGAAGAGGGCAGGTCCCAGATGGTAGTAATGTGAAGAGGGCAGGTGACAGATGGTAGTAATGAGAAGAGGGCAGGTCCCAGATGGCAGTAAAGAGAAGAGGGCAAGTCCCAGATGACAGTAAAGAGAAGAGGGCAGGTGCCAGATTGCAGTAATGCGAAGAGGGCAGGTCCCAGATGGTAGTAATGTGAAGAGGCCAGGTCACATATGGTAGTAATGTGAAGAGCGCAGGTCACAGATTGTAGTAATGAGAATATGGCCGGTCACAGATGGTAGTACTGAGAAGAGGACAGTTCTCAGACAGTAGTGATGAGAAGAGAGCAGGTCACAGGTGGCAGTAATGTGAAGAGCGCAGGTCCCAGGTGGTAGTAATGAGAAGAGGGTAGTTCCCAGATGGCAGTATAGAGAAGAGGTCAGGTCACGTATGGTAGTAATGAGAAGAGTGCAGGTCCCAGACAGTAGTAATGAGAAGAGGGCAGGTCACAGATAGTAGTATTGAGAAGAGGGCGTTTCCCAGATTGTAGTAATGTGAAGGGGGCAGGTCACAGACAGTAGTGATGAGAAGAGGGCTGATCCCAGATGGTAGTAAAGAAAAGAGGGCAGGACCCCAATGGTAGTAATGAGAAGAGGGCAGGTCACACATGGTAGTATTGAGAAAATGGCAGGTCCCACATGACAGTAAAGAGAAGAGGGCAGGTCCCAGATGGTAGAAATTAGAAGAGGGCAGGTCCCAGACAGTAGTAATGAGAAGAGGGCAGGTCACAGATGGTAGTAATTAGAAGAGGGCTGTGCTCAGATGGTAGTAATGTGAAGAGGGCAGGACCCAGATGGTAGTGATGAGAAGAGGGTAGGTCCCAGATGGCAGTATACAGAAGAGGTCTGTTCACGTATGGTGGTATTGTGAAGATTGCAGATCACAGATGGTAGTAATGTGAACAGGGCAGGTCACAGATGGTAGAAATGTGAAGAGTGCAGGTCACAGATGGTAGTAATGAGAAGAGGGCAGGTCCCAGATGGCAGTAAAGAGAAGAGGGCAGGTCCCAGATGACAGTAAAGAGAAGAGGGCAGGTGCCAGATTGCAGTAATGAGAAGAGGGCAGGTCCCAGATGGTAGTAATGTGAAGAGGGCAGGTGACAGATGGTAGTAATGAGAAGAGGGCAGGTCCCAGATGGCAGTAAAGAGAAGAGGGCAAGTCCCAGATGACAGTAAAGAGAAGAGGGCAGGTGCCAGATTGCAGTAATGCGAAGAGGGCAGGTCCCAGATGGTAGTAATGTGAAGAGGCCAGGTCACATATGGTAGTAATGTGAAGAGCGCAGGTCACAGATTGTAGTAATGAGAATATGGCCGGTCACAGATGGTAGTACTGAGAAGAGGACAGTTCTCAGACAGTAGTGATGAGAAGAGAGCAGGTCACAGGTGGCAGTAATGTGAAGAGCGCAGGTCCCAGGTGGTAGTAATGAGAAGAGGGTAGTTCCCAGATGGCAGTATAGAGAAGAGGTCAGGTCACGTATGGTAGTAATGTGAAGAGTGCAGATCACCGATGGTAGCAAAGTGAAGAGTGCAGGTCACAGATGGTAGTAATGACAAGAGGGCAGGTCCCAGATGGCAGTAAAGAGAAGAGGGCAGGTCCCAGATGACTGTAAAGAGAAGAGGGCAGCTCCCAAATTGTAGTAATGAGAAGAGTGCAGGTGCCAGATGGTAGTAATGTGAACAGGGCAGCTCCCAGATTGTAGTAATGAGAAGAGGTCAGGTCACATATGATAGTAATGTGAAGAGTGCAGATCACAGATGGTAGTAATGTGAAGAGTGCAGGTCAGAGATGGTCATAATGAGAAGAGGGCAGGTCCCAGATGGCAGTAAAGAGAAGAGGGCAGGTCCCAGATGACAGTAAAGAGAAGAGGGCGGGTCCCAGATTGTAGTAATGAGAAGAGTGCAGGTCCCAGACAGTAGTAATGAGAAGAGGGCAGGTCACAGATATTAGTATTGAGAAGAGGGCGTTTCCCAGATTGTAGTAATGTGAAGGGGGCAGGTCACAGACAGTAGTGATGAGAAGAGGGCTGGTCCCAGATGGTAGTAAAGAAAAGAGGGCAGGACCCCAATGGTAGTAATGAGACGAGGGCAGGTCACACATGGTAGTATTGAGAAAATGGCAGGTCCCACGTGACAGTAAAGAGAAGAGGGCAGGTCCCAGATGGTAGAAATTAGAAGAGGGCAGGTCCCAGACAGTAGTAATGAGAAGAGGGCAGGTCACAGATGGTAGTAATTAGAAGAGGGCTGTGCTCAGATGGTAGTAATGTGAAGAGGGCAGGTCACAGATGGTAGTAATGAGAAGAGGACAGGTCCCAGATGGCAGTAAAGAGAAGAGGGCAGGTCCCAGATGACAGTAAAGAGAAGAGGGCGGGTCCCAGATTGTAGTAATGAGAAGAGTGCAGGTCCCAGACAGTAGTAATGAGAAGAGGGCAGGTCACAGATAGTAGTATTGAGAAGAGGGCGTTTCCCAGATTGTAGTAATGTGAAGGGGGCAGGTCACAGACAGTAGTGATGAGAAGAGGGCTGGTCCCAGATGGTAGTAAAGAAAAGAGGGCAGGACCCCAATGGTAGTAATGAGACGAGGGCAGGTCACACATGGTAGTATTGAGAAAATGGCAGGTCCCACGTGACAGTAAAGAGAAGAGGGCAGGTCCCAGATGGTAGAAATTAGAAGAGGGCAGGTCCCAGACAGTAGTAATGAGAAGAGGGCAGGTCACAGATGGTAGTAATTAGAAGAGGACAGGTCCCAGATGGCAGTAAAGAGAAGAGGGCAGGTCCCAGATGACAGTAAAGAGAAGAGGGCGGGTCCCAGATTGTAGTAATGAGAAGAGTGCAGGTCCCAGACAGTAGTAATGCGAAGAGGGCAGGTCCCAGATGGTAGTAATGTGAAGAGGCCAGGTCACATATGGTAGTAATGTGAAGAGCGCAGGTCACAGATTGTAGTAATGAGAATATGGCCGGTCACAGATGGTAGTACTGAGAAGAGGACAGTTCTCAGACAGTAGTGATGAGAAGAGAGCAGGTCCCAGATGGCAGTAATGAGAAGCGTGCAGGTCCCAGATGGAAATAATGTGAAGAGGGCAGGTCACAGGTGGCAGTAATGTGGAGAGCGCAGGTCCCAGATGGCAGTATAGAGAAGAGGTCAGGTCACGTATGGTAGTAATGTGAAGAGTGCAGATCACCGATGGTAGCAAAGTGAAGAGTGCAGGTCACAGATGGTAGTAATGACAAGAGGGCAGGTCCCAGATGGCAGTAAAGAGAAGAGGGCAGGTCCCAGATGACTGTAAAGAGAAGAGGGCAGCTCCCAGATTGTAGTAATGAGAAGAGTGCAGGTGCCAGATGGTAGTAATGTGAACAGGGCAGCTCCCAGATTGTAGTAATGAGAAGAGGTCAGGTCACATATGATAGTAATGTGAAGAGTGCAGATCACAGATGGTAGTAATGTGAAGAGTGCAGGTCAGAGATGGTCATAATGAGAAGAGGGCAGGTCCCAGATGGCAGTAAAGAGAAGAGGGCAGGTCCCAGATGACAGTAAAGAGAAGAGGGCGGGTCCCAGATTGTAGTAATGAGAAGAGTGCAGGTCCCAGACAGTAGTAATGAGAAGAGGGCAGGTCACAGATAGTAGTATTGAGAAGAGGGCGTTTCCCAGATTGTAGTAATGTGAAGGGGGCAGGTCACAGACAGTAGTGATGAGAAGAGGGCTGGTCCCAGATGGTAGTAAAGAAAAGAGGGCAGGACCCCAATGGTAGTAATGAGACGAGGGCAGGTCACACATGGTAGTATTGAGAAAATGGCAGGTCCCACGTGACAGTAAAGAGAAGAGGGCAGGTCCCAGATGGTAGAAATTAGAAGAGGGCAGGTCCCAGACAGTAGTAATGAGAAGAGGGCAGGTCACAGATGGTAGTAATTAGAAGAGGGCTGTGCTCAGATGGTAGTAATGTGAAGAGGGCAGGTCACAGATGGTAGTAATGAGAAGAGGACAGGTCCCAGATGGCAGTAAAGAGAAGAGGGCAGGTCCCAGATGACAGTAAAGAGAAGAGGGCGGGTCCCAGATTGTAGTAATGAGAAGAGTGCAGGTCCCAGACAGTAGTAATGAGAAGAGGGCAGGTCACAGATAGTAGTATTGAGAAGAGGGCGTTTCCCAGATTGTAGTAATGTGAAGGGGGCAGGTCACAGATAGTAGTGATGAGAAGAGGGCTGATCCCAGATGGTAGTAAAGAAAAGAGGGCAGGACCCCAATGGTAGTAATGAGAAGAGGGCAGGTCACACATGGTAGTATTGAGAAAATGGCAGGTCCCACATGACAGTAAAGAGAAGAGGGCAGGTCCCAGATGGTAGAAATTAGAAGAGGGCAGGTCCCAGACAGTAGTAATGAGAAGAGGGCAGGTCACAGATGGTAGTAATTAGAAGAGGGCTGTGCTCAGATGGTAGTAATGTGAAGAGGGCAGGACCCAGATGGTAGTGATGAGAAGAGGGTAGGTCCCAGATGGCAGTATACAGAAGAGGTCTGTTCACGTATGGTGGTATTGTGAAGATTGCAGATCACAGATGGTAGTAATGTGAACAGGGCAGGTCACAGATGGTAGAAATGTGAAGAGTGCAGGTCACAGATGGTAGTAATGAGAAGAGGGCAGGTCCCAGATGGCAGTAAAGAGAAGAGGGCAGGTCCCAGATGACAGTAAAGAGAAGAGGGCAGGTGCCAGATTGCAGTAATGAGAAGAGGGCAGGTCCCAGATGGTAGTAATGTGAAGAGGGCAGGTGACAGATGGTAGTAATGAGAAGAGGGCAGGTCCCAGATGGCAGTAAAGAGAAGAGGGCAGGTGCCAGATTGCAGTAATGCGAAGAGGGCAGGTCCCAGATGGTAGTAATGTGAAGAGGCCAGGTCACATATGGTAGTAATGTGAAGAGCGCAGGTCACAGATTGTAGTAATGAGAATATGGCCGGTCACAGATGGTAGTACTGAGAAGAGGACAGTTCTCAGACAGTAGTGATGAGAAGAGAGCAGGTCCCAGATGGCAGTAATGAGAAGCGTGCAGGTCCCAGATGGAAATAATGTGAAGAGGGCAGGTCACAGGTGGCAGTAATGTGAAGAGCGCAGGTCCCAGATGGCAGTATAGAGAAGAGGTCAGGTCACGTATGGTAGTAATGTGAAGAGTGCAGATCACCGATGGTAGCAAAGTGAAGAGTGCAGGTCACAGATGGTAGTAATGACAAGAGGGCAGGTCCCAGATGGCAGTAAAGAGAAGAGGGCAGGTCCCAGATGACTGTAAAGAGAAGAGGGCAGCTCCCAGATTGTAGTAATGAGAAGAGTGCAGGTGCCAGATGGTAGTAATGTGAACAGGGCAGCTCCCAGATTGTAGTAATGAGAAGAGGTCAGGTCACATATGATAGTAATGTGAAGAGTGCAGATCACAGATGGTAGTAATGTGAAGAGTGCAGGTCAGAGATGGTCATAATGAGAAGAGGGCAGGTCCCAGATGGCAGTTAAGATAAGAGGGCAGGTCCCAGATGACAGTAAAGAGAAGAGGGCGGGTCCCAGTTTGTAGTAATGAGAAGAGGGCAGGTCCCAGATGGTAGTAATGTGAAGAGCGCAGGTCACAGATTGTATTAATGAGAATAGGGCCGGTCCCAGATGGTAGTAATGAGAAGAGGACAGTTCACAGACAGTAGTGATGAGAAGAGGGCTGGTCCCAGATGGTAGTAAAGAAAAGAGGGCAGGACCCCGATGGTAGTAATGAGAAGAGTGCAGGTCACACATGCTTGTATTGAGAAGAGTGCAGGTCCCAGACAGTAGTAATGAGAAGAGGGCAGGTCACAGATGGTAGTATTGAGAAGAGGGCGTTTCCCAGATTGTAGTAATGTGAAGGGGGCAGGTCACATACAGTAGTAATGAGTAGAGGGCAGGTCCCAGATGGTAGTAATGAGAAGATGGCAGGTCCCACATGACAGTAAAGAGAAGAGGGCAGGTCCCAGATGGTAGAAATTAGAAGAGGGCAGGTCCCAGACAGTAGTAATGAGAAGAGGGCAGGTCACAGATGGTAGTAATTAGAAGAGGGCTGTGCTCAGATGGTAGTAATGAGAAGAGGGCTGGTCGCAAATGGCAGTAATGAGAAGAAGGAAGGTCCCAGATGGTAGTAATGAGAAGAGGGTGGGTCACAGATTGTATTGATGTGTAGAGGGCAGTTCCCAGAAGGTAGTAATGAGAAGATCGCATGACCCAGATGGCAGTAAAGAGAAGAGTGCAGGTCCCAGATGGTAATAATGTGAAGAGGGCAGGTCACAGATGGCAGTAATGTGAAGAGCGCAGGTCCCAGCTGGTAGTAATGAGAAGAGGGCAGTTCGCAGACGGTAGTAATGAGAAGAGTGTAGGACCCAGATGGTAGTGATGAGAAGAGGGTAGGTCCCAGATGGCAGTATAGAGAAGAGGTCTGTTCACGTATGGTAGTATTGTGAAGATTGCAGATCACAGATGGTAGTAATGTGAACAGGGCAGGTCACAGATGGTAGAAATGTGAAGAGTGCAGGTCACAGATGGTAGTAATGAGAAGAGGGCAGGTCCCAGATGGCAGTAAAGAGAAGAGGGCAGGTGCCAGATTGCAGTAATGAGAAGAGGGCAGGTCCCAGATGGTAGTAATGTGAAGAGGGCAGGTCCCAGATGGTAGTAATGTGAAGAGGGCAGGTGACAGATGGCAGTAATGAGAAGAGTGCAGGTCCCAGATGGAAATAATGTGAAGAGGGCAGGTCACAGGTGGCAGTAATGTGAAGAGCGCAGGTCACAGATGGTAGTAATGACAAGAGGGCAGGTCCCAGATGGCAGTAAAGAGAAGAGGGCAGGTCCCAGATGACTGTAAAGAGAAGAGGGCAGCTCCCAGATTGTAGTAATGAGAAGAGTGCAGGTGCCAGATGGTAGTAATGTGAACAGGGCAGCTCCCAGATTGTAGTAATGAGAAGAGGTCAGGTCACATATGATAGTAATGTGAAGAGTGCAGATCACAGATGGTAGTAATGTGAAGAGTGCAGGTCAGAGATGGTCATAATGAGAAGAGGGCAGGTCCCAGATGGCAGTAAAGAGAAGAGGGCAGGTCCCAGATGACAGTAAAGAGAAGAGGGCGGGTCCCAGATTGTAGTAATGAGAAGAGTGCAGGTCCCAGACAGTAGTAATGAGAAGAGGGCAGGTCACAGATAGTAGTATTGAGAAGAGGGCGTTTCCCAGATTGTAGTAATGTGAAGGGGGCAGGTCACAGACAGTAGTGATGAGAAGAGGGCTGGTCCCAGATGGTAGTAAAGAAAAGAGGGCAGGACCCCAATGGTAGTAATGAGACGAGGGCAGGTCACACATGGTAGTATTGAGAAAATGGCAGGTCCCACGTGACAGTAAAGAGAAGAGGGCAGGTCCCAGATGGTAGAAATTAGAAGAGGGCAGGTCCCAGACAGTAGTAATGAGAAGAGGGCAGGTCACAGATGGTAGTAATTAGAAGAGGGCTGTGCTCAGATGGTAGTAATGTGAAGAGGGCAGGTCACAGATGGTAGTAATGAGAAGAGGACAGGTCCCAGATGGCAGTAAAGAGAAGAGGGCAGGTCCCAGATGACAGTAAAGAGAAGAGGGCGGGTCCCAGATTGTAGTAATGAGAAGAGTGCAGGTCCCAGACAGTAGTAATGAGAAGAGGGCAGGTCACAGATAGTAGTATTGAGAAGAGGGCGTTTCCCAGATTGTAGTAATGTGAAGGGGGCAGGTCACAGACAGTAGTGATGAGAAGAGGGCTGATCCCAGATGGTAGTAAAGAAAAGAGGGCAGGACCCCAATGGTAGTAATGAGAAGAGGGCAGGTCACACATGGTAGTATTGAGAAAATGGCAGGTCCCACATGACAGTAAAGAGAAGAGGGCAGGTCCCAGATGGTAGAAATTAGAAGAGGGCAGGTCCCAGACAGTAGTAATGAGAAGAGGGCAGGTCACAGATGGTAGTAATTAGAAGAGGGCTGTGCTCAGATGGTAGTAATGTGAAGAGGGCAGGACCCAGATGGTAGTGATGAGAAGAGGGTAGGTCCCAGATGGCAGTATACAGAAGTGGTCTGTTCACGTATGGTGGTATTGTGAAGATTGCAGATCACAGATGGTAGTAATGTGAACAGGGCAGGTCACAGATGGTAGAAATGTGAAGAGTGCAGGTCACAGATGGTAGTAATGAGAAGAGGGCAGGTCCCAGATGGCAGTAAAGAGAAGAGGGCAGGTCCCAGATGACAGTAAAGAGAAGAGGGCAGGTGCCAGATTGCAGTAATGAGAAGAGGGCAGGTCCCAGATGGTAGTAATGTGAAGAGGGCAGGTGACAGATGGTAGTAATGAGAAGAGGGCAGGTCCCAGATGGCAGTAAAGAGAAGAGGGCAAGTCCCAGATGACAGTAAAGAGAAGAGGGCAGGTGCCAGATTGCAGTAATGCGAAGAGGGCAGGTCCCAGATGGTAGTAATGTGAAGAGGCCAGGTCACATATGGTAGTAATGTGAAGAGCGCAGGTCACAGATTGTAGTAATGAGAATATGGCCGGTCACAGATGGTAGTACTGAGAAGAGGACAGTTCTCAGACAGTAGTGATGAGAAGAGAGCAGGTCCCAGATGGCAGTAATGAGAAGCGTGCAGGTCCCAGATGGAAATAATGTGAAGAGGGCAGGTCACAGGTGGCAGTAATGTGAAGAGCGCAGGTCCCAGGTGGTAGTAATGAGAAGAGGGTAGTTCCCAGATGGCAGTATAGAGAAGAGGTCAGGTCACGTATGGTAGTAATGTGAAGAGTGCAGATCACAGATGGTAGTAATGACAAGAGGGCAGGTCCCAGATGGCAGTAAAGAGAAGAGGGCAGGTCCCAGATGACTGTAAAGAGAAGAGGGCAGCTCCCAGATTGTAGTAATGAGAAGAGTGCAGGTGCCAGATGGTAGTAATGTGAACAGGGCAGCTCCCAGATTGTAGTAATGAGAAGAGGTCAGGTCACATATGATAGTAATGTGAAGAGTGCAGATCACAGATGGTAGTAATGTGAAGAGTGCAGGTCAGAGATGGTCATAATGAGAAGAGGGCAGGTCCCAGATGGCAGTTAAGATAAGAGGGCAGGTCCCAGATGACAGTAAAGAGAAGAGGGCGGGTCCCAGTTTGTAGAAATGAGAAGAGGGCAGGTCCCAGATGGTAGTAATGTGAAGAGCGCAGGTCACAGATTGTATTAATGAGAATAGGGCCGGTCCCAGATGGTAGTAATGAGAAGAGGACAGTTCACAGACAGTAGTGATGAGAAGAGGGCTGGTCCCAGATGGTAGTAAAGAAAAGAGGGCAGGACCCCGATGGTAGTAATGAGAAGAGTGCAGGTCACACATGCTTGTATTGAGAAGAGTGCAGGTCCCAGACAGTAGTAATGAGAAGAGGGCAGGTCACAGATGGTAGTAATTAGAAGAGGGCTGTGCTCAGATGGTAGTAATGTGAAGAGGGCAGGTCACAGATGGTAGTAATGAGAAGAGGACAGGTCCCAGATGGCAGTAAAGAGAAGAGGGCAGGTCCCAGATGACAGTAAAGAGAAGAGGGCGGGTCCCAGATTGTAGTAATGAGAAGAGTGCAGGTCCCAGACAGTAGTAATGAGAAGAGGGCAGGTCACAGATAGTAGTATTGAGAAGAGGGCGTTTCCCAGATTGTAGTAATGTGAAGGGGGCAGGTCACAGACAGTAGTGATGAGAAGAGGGCTGATCCCAGATGGTAGTAAAGAAAAGAGGGCAGGACCCCAATGGTAGTAATGAGAAGAGGGCAGGTCACACATGGTAGTATTGAGAAAATGGCAGGTCCCACATGACAGTAAAGAGAAGAGGGCAGGTCCCAGATGGTAGAAATTAGAAGAGGGCAGGTCCCAGACAGTAGTAATGAGAAGAGGGCAGGTCACAGATGGTAGTAATTAGAAGAGGGCTGTGCTCAGATGGTAGTAATGTGAAGAGGGCAGGACCCAGATGGTAGTGATGAGAAGAGGGTAGGTCCCAGATGGCAGTATACAGAAGTGGTCTGTTCACGTATGGTGGTATTGTGAAGATTGCAGATCACAGATGGTAGTAATGTGAACAGGGCAGGTCACAGATGGTAGAAATGTGAAGAGTGCAGGTCACAGATGGTAGTAATGAGAAGAGGGCAGGTCCCAGATGGCAGTAAAGAGAAGAGGGCAGGTCCCAGATGACAGTAAAGAGAAGAGGGCAGGTGCCAGATTGCAGTAATGAGAAGAGGGCAGGTCCCAGATGGTAGTAATGTGAAGAGGGCAGGTGACAGATGGTAGTAATGAGAAGAGGGCAGGTCCCAGATGGCAGTAAAGAGAAGAGGGCAAGTCCCAGATGACAGTAAAGAGAAGAGGGCAGGTGCCAGATTGCAGTAATGCGAAGAGGGCAGGTCCCAGATGGTAGTAATGTGAAGAGGCCAGGTCACATATGGTAGTAATGTGAAGAGCGCAGGTCACAGATTGTAGTAATGAGAATATGGCCGGTCACAGATGGTAGTACTGAGAAGAGGACAGTTCTCAGACAGTAGTGATGAGAAGAGAGCAGGTCCCAGATGGCAGTAATGAGAAGCGTGCAGGTCCCAGATGGAAATAATGTGAAGAGGGCAGGTCACAGGTGGCAGTAATGTGAAGAGCGCAGGTCCCAGGTGGTAGTAATGAGAAGAGGGTAGTTCCCAGATGGCAGTATAGAGAAGAGGTCAGGTCACGTATGGTAGTAATGTGAAGAGTGCAGATCACCGATGGTAGCAAAGTGAAGAGTGCAGGTCACAGATGGTAGTAATGACAAGAGGGCAGGTCCCAGATGGCAGTAAAGAGAAGAGGGCAGGTCCCAGATGACTGTAAAGAGAAGAGGGCAGCTCCCAGATTGTAGTAATGAGAAGAGTGCAGGTGCCAGATGGTAGTAATGTGAACAGGGCAGCTCCCAGATTGTAGTAATGAGAAGAGGTCAGGTCACATATGATAGTAATGTGAAGAGTGCAGATCACAGATGGTAGTAATGTGAAGAGTGCAGGTCAGAGATGGTCATAATGAGAAGAGGGCAGGTCCCAGATGGCAGTTAAGATAAGAGGGCAGGTCCCAGATGACAGTAAAGAGAAGAGGGCGGGTCCCAGTTTGTAGTAATGAGAAGAGGGCAGGTCCCAGATGGTAGTAATGTGAAGAGCGCAGGTCACAGATTGTATTAATGAGAATAGGGCCGGTCCCAGATGGTAGTAATGAGAAGAGGACAGTTCACAGACAGTAGTGATGAGAAGAGGGCTGGTCCCAGATGGTAGTAAAGAAAAGAGGGCAGGACCCCGATCGTAGTAATGAGAACAGTGCAGGTCACACATGCTTGTATTGAGAAGAGTGCAGGTCCCAGACAGTAGTAATGAGAAGAGGGCAGGTCACAGATGGTAGTATTGAGAAGAGGGCGTTTCCCAGATTGTAGTAATGTGAAGGGGGCAGGTCACATACAGTAGTAATGAGTAGAGGGCAGGTCCCAGATGGTAGTAATGAGAAGATGGCAGGTCCCACATGACAGTAAAGAGAAGAGGGCAGGTCCCAGATGGTAGAAATTAGAAGAGGGCAGGTCCCAGACAGTAGTAATGAGAAGAGGGCAGGTCACAGATGGTAGTAATTAGAAGAGGGCTGTGCTCAGATGGTAGTAATGAGAAGAGGGCTGGTCGCAAATGGCAGTAATGAGAAGAAGGAAGGTCCCAGATGGTAGTAATGAGAAGAGGGTGGGTCACAGATTGTATTGATGTGTAGAGGGCAGTTCCCAGAAGGTAGTAATGAGAAGATCGCATGACCCAGATGGCAGTAAAGAGAAGAGTGCAGGTCCCAGATGGTAATAATGTGAAGAGGGCAGGTCACAGATGGTAGAAATGTGAAGAGTGCAGGTCACAGATGGTAGTAATGAGAAGAGGGCAGGTCCCAGATGGCAGTAAAGAGAAGAGGGCAGGTGCCAGATTGCAGTAATGAGAAGAGGGCAGGTCCCAGATGGTAGTAATGTGAAGAGGGCAGGTCCCAGATGGTAGTAATGTGAAGAGGGCAGGTGACAGATGGCAGTAATGAGAAGAGTGCAGGTCCCAGATGGAAATAATGTGAAGAGGGCAGGTCACAGGTGGCAGTAATGTGAAGAGCGCAGGTCCCAGATGGTAGTAATGAGAAGAGGATAGTTCCCAGATGGCAGTATAGAGAAGAGGTCAGGTCACGTATGGTAGTAATGTGAAGAGTGCAGATCACCGATGGTAGCAAAGTGAAGAGTGCAGGTCACAGATGGTAGTAATGAGAAGAGGGCAGGTCTCAGATGGCAGTAAAGAGAAGAGGGCAGGTCCCAGATGAGTGTAAAGAGAAGAGGGCAGCTCCCAGATTGTAGTAATGAGAAGAGGGCAGGTGCCAGATGGTAGTAATGTGAACAGGGCAGCTCCCAGATTGTAGTAATGAGAAGAGGTTAGGTCACATATGATAGTAAAGAGAAGAGGGCAGGTCCCAGATGGTAGAAATTAGAAGAGGGCAGGTCCCAGACAGTAGTAATGAGAAGAGGGCAGGTCACAGATGGTAGTAATTAGAAGATGGCTGTGCTCAGATGGTAGTAATGAGAAGAGGGCAGGTCGCAAATGGCAGTAATGAGAAGAAGGAAGGTCCCAGATGGTAGTAATGAGAAGAGGGTGGGTCACAGATTGTATTAATGTGTAGAGGGCAGTTCCCAGAAGGTAGTAATGAGAAGATCGCATGACCCAGATGGCAGTAAAGAGAAGAGTGCAGGTCCCAGATGGTAATAATGTGAAGAGGGCAGGTCACAGATGGTAGTGATGAGAAGAGGGTAGGTCCCAGATGGCAGTATAGAGAAGAGGTCTGTTCACGTATGGTAGTATTGTGAAGATTGCAGATCACAGATGGTAGTTATGAGAACAGGGCAGGTCACAGATGGTAGAAATGTGAAGAGTGCAGGTCACAGATGGTAGTAAAGAGAAGAGGGCAGGTCCCAGATGACAGTAAAGAGAAGAGGGCAGGTGCCAGATTGCAGTAATGAGAAGAGGGCAGGTCCCAGATGGTAGTAATGTGAAGAGGGCAGGTCCCAGATGGTAGTAATGTGAAAAGGGCAGGTCACATATGGTAGTAATGTGAAGAGCGCAGGTCACAGATGGTAGTAAAGAGAAGAGGGCAGGTCCCAGATGACAGTAAAGAGAAGAGGGCAGGTGCCAGATTGCAGTAATGAGAAGAGGGCAGGTCCCAGATGGCAGTAATGAGAAGAGGGCAGGTCCCACATGACAGTAAAGAGAACAGGGCAGGTCCCAGATGGTAGAAATTAGAAGAGGGCAGGTCCCAGACAGTAGTAATGAGAAGAGGGCAGGTCGCAAATGGCAGTAATGATAAGAAGGGAGGTCCCAGATGGTAGTAATGAGAAGAGGGTGGGTCACAGATTGTATTAATGTGTAGAGGGCAGTTCCCAGAAGGTAGTAATGAGAAGATCGCATGACCCAGATGGCAGTAAAGAGAAGAGTGCAGGTCCCAGATGGTAATAATGTGAAGAGGGCAGGTCACAGATGGCAGTAATGTGAAGAGCGCAGGTCCCAGATGGTAGTAATGAGAAGAGGGCAGTTCGCAGACGGTAGTAATGAGAAGAGTGTAGGACCCAGATGGTAGTGATGAGAAGAGGGTAGGTCCCAGATGGCAGTATAGAGAAGAGGTCTGTTCACGTATGGTAGTATTGTGAAGATTGCAGATCACAGATGGTAGTAATGTGAACAGGGCAGGTCACAGATGGTAGAAATGTGAAGAGTGCAGGTCACAGATGGTAGTAATGAGAAGAGGGCAGGTCCCAGATGGCAGTAAAGAGAAGAGGGCAGGTCCCAGATGACAGTAAACGAAGAGGGCAGGTGCCAGATTGCAGTAATGAGAAGAGGGCAGGTCCCAGATGGTAGTAATGTGAAGAGGGCAGGTCCCAGATGGTAGTAATGTGAAGAGGGCAGGTGACAGATGGTAGTAATGAGAAGAGGGCAGGTCCCAGATGGCAGTAAAGAGAAGAGGGCAAGTCCCAGATGACAGTAAAGAGAAGAGGGCAGGTGCCAGATTGCAGTAATGCTAAGAGGGCAGGTCCCAGATGTTAGTAATGTGAAGAGGCCAGGTCACATATGGTAGTAATGTGAAGAGCGCAGGTCACAGATTGTAGTAATGAGAATATGGCCGGTCACAGATGGTAGTACTGAGATGAGGACAGTTCTCAGACAGTAGTGATGAGATGAGAGCAGGTCCCAGATGGCAGTAATGAGAAGAGTGCAGGTCCCAGATGGAAATAATGTGAAGAGGGCAGGTCACAGGTGGCAGTAATGTGAAGAGCGCAGGTCCCAGATGGTAGTAATGAGAAGAGGGTAGTTCCCAGATGGCAGTATAGAGAAGAGGTCAGGTCACGTATGGTAGTAATGTGAAGAGTGCAGATCACCGATGGTAGCAAAGTGAAGGGTGCAGGTCACCGATGGTAGTAATGACAAGAGGGCAGGTCCCAGATGGCAGTAAAGAGAAGAGGGCAGGTCCCAGATGAGTGTAAAGAGAAGAGGGCAGCTCCCAGATTGTAGTAATGAGAAGAGGGCAGGTGCCAGATGGTAGTAATGTGAACAGGGCAGCTCCCAGTTTGTAGTAATGAGAAGAGGTCAGGTCACATATGATAGTAATGTGAAGAGTGCAGATCACAGATGGTAGTAATGTGAAGAGTGCAGGTCAGAGATGGTCATAATGAGAAGAGGGCAGTACCCAGATGGCAGTAAAGAGAAGAGGGCAGGTCCCAGATGACAGTAAAGAGAAGAGGGCGGGTCCCAGTTTGTAGTAATGAGAAGAGGGCAGGTACCAGATGGTAGTAATGTGAAGAGCGCAGGTCACAGATTGTATTAATGAGAATAGGGCCGGTCCCAGATGGTAGTAATGAGAAGAGGACAGTTCACAGACAGTAGTGATGAGAAGAGGGCTGGTCCCAGATGGTAGTAAAGAAAAGAGGGCAGGACCCCGATGGTAGTAATGAGAAGAGGGCAGGTCACACATGGTTGTATTGAGAAGAGTGCAGGTCCCAGACAGTAGTAATGAGAAGAGGGCAGGTCGCAAATGGCAGTAATGTGAAGAAGGAAGGTCCCAGATGGTAGTAATGAGAAGAGGGTGGGTCACAGATTGTATTAATGTGTAGAGGGCAGTTCCCAGAAGGTAGTAATGAGAAGATCGCATGACCCAGATGGCAGTAAAGAGAAGAGTGCAGGTCCCAGATGTTAATAATGTGAAGAGGGCAGGTCACAGATGGCAGTAATGTGAAGAGCGCAGGTCCCAGATGGTAGTAATGAGAAGAGGGCAGTTCGCAGACGGTAGTAATGAGAAGAGTGTAGGACTCAGATGGTAGTGATGAGAAGAGGGTAGGTCCCAGATGGCAGTATAGAGAAGAGGTCTGTTCACGTATGGTAGTATTGTGAAGATTGCAGATCACAGATGGTAGTAATGTGAACAGGGCAGGTCACAGATGGTAGAAATGTGAAGAGTGCAGGTCACAGATGGTAGTAATGAGAAGAGGGCAGGTCCCAGATGGCAGTAAAGAGAAGAGGGCAGGTCCCAGATGACAGTAAAGAGAAGAGGGCAGGTGCCAGATTGCAGTAATGAGAAGAGGGCAGGTCCCAGATGGTAGTAATGTGAAGAGGGCAGGTCCCAGATGGTAGTAATGTGAAGAGGTCAGGTCACGTATGGTAGTAATGTGAAGAGTGCAGATCACCGATGGTAGCAAAGTGAAGAGTGCAGGTCACAGATGGTAGTAATGAGAAGAGGGCAGGTCCCAGATGGCAGTAAAGAGAAGAGGGCAGGTCCCAGATGAGTGTAAAGAGAAGAGGGCAGCTCCCAGATTGTAGTAATGAGAAGAGGGCAGGTGCCAGATGGTAGTAATGTGAACAGGGCAGCTCCCAGATTGTAGTAATGAGAAGAGGTTAGGTCACATATGATAGTAAAGAGAAGAGGGCAGGTCCCAGATGGTAGAAATTAGAAGAGGGCAGGTCCCAGACAGTAGTAATGAGAAGAGGGCAGGTCACAGATGGTAGTAATTAGAAGATGGCTGTGCTCAGATGGTAGTAATGAGAAGAGGGCAGGTCGCAAATGGCAGTAATGAGAAGAAGGAAGGTCCCAGATGGTAGTAATGAGAAGAGGGTGGGTCACAGATTGTATTAATGTGTAGAGGGCAGTTCCCAGAAGGTAGTAATGAGAAGATCGCATGACCCAGATGGCAGTAAAGAGAAGAGTGCAGGTCCCAGATGGTAATAATGTGAAGAGGGCAGGTCACAGATGGTAGTGATGAGAAGAGGGTAGGTCCCAGATGGCAGTATAGAGAAGAGGTCTGTTCACGTATGGTAGTATTGTGAAGATTGCAGATCACAGATGGTAGTTATGAGAACAGGGCAGGTCACAGATGGTAGAAATGTGAAGAGTGCAGGTCACAGATGGTAGTAAAGAGAAGAGGGCAGGTCCCAGATGACAGTAAAGAGAAGAGGGCAGGTGCCAGATTGCAGTAATGAGAAGAGGGCAGGTCCCAGATGGTAGTAATGTGAAGAGGGCAGGTCCCAGATGGTAGTAATGTGAAAAGGGCAGGTCACATATGGTAGTAATGTGAAGAGCGCAGGTCACAGATGGTAGTAAAGAGAAGAGGGCAGGTCCCAGATGACAGTAAAGAGAAGAGGGCAGGTGCCAGATTGCAGTAATGAGAAGAGGGCAGGTCCCAGATGGCAGTAATGAGAAGAGGGCAGGTCCCACATGACAGTAAAGAGAACAGGGCAGGTCCCAGATGGTAGAAATTAGAAGAGGGCAGGTCCCAGACAGTAGTAATGAGAAGAGGGCAGGTCGCAAATGGCAGTAATGATAAGAAGGGAGGTCCCAGATGGTAGTAATGAGAAGAGGGTGGGTCACAGATTGTATTAATGTGTAGAGGGCAGTTCCCAGAAGGTAGTAATGAGAAGATCGCATGACCCAGATGGCAGTAAAGAGAAGAGTGCAGGTCCCAGATGGTAATAATGTGAAGAGGGCAGGTCACAGATGGCAGTAATGTGAAGAGCGCAGGTCCCAGATGGTAGTAATGAGAAGAGGGCAGTTCGCAGACGGTAGTAATGAGAAGAGTGTAGGACCCAGATGGTAGTGATGAGAAGAGGGTAGGTCCCAGATGGCAGTATAGAGAAGAGGTCTGTTCACGTATGGTAGTATTGTGAAGATTGCAGATCACAGATGGTAGTAATGTGAACAGGGCAGGTCACAGATGGTAGAAATGTGAAGAGTGCAGGTCACAGATGGTAGTAATGAGAAGAGGGCAGGTCCCAGATGGCAGTAAAGAGAAGAGGGCAGGTCCCAGATGACAGTAAAGAGAAGAGGGCAGGTGCCAGATTGCAGTAATGAGAAGAGGGCAGGTCCCAGATGGTAGTAATGTGAAGAGGGCAGGTCCCAGATGGTAGTAATGTGAAGAGGTCAGGTCACGTATGGTAGTAATGTGAAGAGTGCAGATCACCGATGGTAGCAAAGTGAAGAGTGCAGGTCACAGATGGTAGTAATGAGAAGAGGGCAGGTCCCAGATGGCAGTAAAGAGAAGAGGGCAGGTCCCAGATGAGTGTAAAGAGAAGAGGGCAGCTCCCAGATTGTAGTAATGAGAAGAGGGCAGGTGCCAGATGGTAGTAATGTGAACAGGGCAGCTCCCAGATTGTAGTAATGAGAAGAGGTTAGGTCACATATGATAGTAAAGAGAAGAGGGCAGGTCCCAGATGGTAGAAATTAGAAGAGGGCAGGTCCCAGACAGTAGTAATGAGAAGAGGGCAGGTCACAGATGGTAGTAATTAGAAGATGGCTGTGCTCAGATGGTAGTAATGAGAAGAGGGCAGGTCGCAAATGGCAGTAATGAGAAGAAGGAAGGTCCCAGATGGTAGTAATGAGAAGAGGGTGGGTCACAGATTGTATTAATGTGTAGAGGGCAGTTCCCAGAAGGTAGTAATGAGAAGATCGCATGACCCAGATGGCAGTAAAGAGAAGAGTGCAGGTCCCAGATGGTAATAATGTGAAGAGGGCAGGTCACAGATGGTAGTGATGAGAAGAGGGTAGGTCCCAGATGGCAGTATAGAGAAGAGGTCTGTTCACGTATGGTAGTATTGTGAAGATTGCAGATCACAGATGGTAGTTATGAGAACAGGGCAGGTCACAGATGGTAGAAATGTGAAGAGTGCAGGTCACAGATGGTAGTAAAGAGAAGAGGGCAGGTCCCAGATGACAGTAAAGAGAAGAGGGCAGGTGCCAGATTGCAGTAATGAGAAGAGGGCAGGTCCCAGATGGTAGTAATGTGAAGAGGGCAGGTCCCAGATGGTAGTAATGTGAAAAGGGCAGGTCACATATGGTAGTAATGTGAAGAGCGCAGGTTACAGATTGTAGTAAAGAGAATAGGGCCGGTCACAGATGGTAGTACTGAGAAGAGGACAGTTCACAGACAGAAGTGATGAGAAGAGAGCAGGTCCCAGATGGCAGTAATGAGAAGAGGGCAGGTCCCACATGACAGTAAAGAGAACAGGGCAGGTCCCAGATGGTAGAAATTAGAAGAGGGCAGGTCCCAGACTGTAGTAATGAGAAGAGGGCAGGTCGCAAATGGCAGTAATGATAAGAAGGGAGGTCCCAGATGGTAGTAATGAGAAGAGGGTGGGTCACAGATTGTATTAATGTGTAGAGGGCAGTTCCCAGAAGGTAGTAATGAGAAGATCGCATGACCCAGATGGCAGTAAAGAGAAGAGTGCAGGTCCCAGATGGTAATAATGTGAAGAGGGCAGGTCACAGATGGCAGTAATGTGAAGAGCGCAGGTCCCAGATGGTAGTAATGAGAAGAGGGCAGTTCGCAGACGGTAGTAATGAGAAGAGTGTAGGACCCAGATGGTAGTGATGAGAAGAGGGTAGGTCCCAGATGGCAGTATAGAGAAGAGGTCTGTTCACGTATGGTAGTATTGTGAAGATTGCAGATCACAGATGGTAGTAATGTGAACAGGGCAGGTCACAGATGGTAGAAATGTGAAGAGTGCAGGTCACAGATGGTAGTAATGAGAAGAGGGCAGGTCCCAGATGGCAGTAAAGAGAAGAGGGCAGGTCCCAGATGACAGTAAAGAGAAGAGGGCAGGTGCCAGATTGCAGTAATGAGAAGAGGGCAGGTCCCAGATGGTAGTAATGTGAAGAGGGCAGGTCCCAGATGGTAGTAATGTGAAGAGGGCAGGTGACGGATGGCAGTAATGAGAAGAGTGCAGGTCCCAGATGGAAATAATGTGAAGAGGGCAGGTCACAGGTGGCAGTAATGTGAAGAGCGCAGGTCCCAGATGGTAGTAATGAGAAGAGGGTAGTTCCCAGATGGCAGTATAGAGAAGAGGTCAGGTCACGTATGGTAGTAATGTGAAGAGTGCAGATCACCGATGGTAGCAAAGTGAAGAGTGCAGGTCACAGATGGTAGTAATGAGAAGAGGGCAGGTCCCAGATGGCAGTAAAGAGAAGAGGGCAGGTCCCAGATGAGTGTAAAGAGAAGAGGGCAGCTCCCAGATTGTAGTAATGAGAAGAGGGCAGGTGCCAGATGGTAGTAATGTGAACAGGGCAGCTCCCAGATTGTAGTAATGAGAAGAGGTTAGGTCACATATGATAGTAATGTGAAGAGTGCAGATCACAGATGGTAGTAATGTGAAGAGTGCAGGTCAGAGATGGTCATAATGAGAAGAGGGCAGTCCCAGATGGCAGTAAAGATAAGAGGGCAGGTCCCAAATGACAGTAAGGAGAAGAGGGCGGGTCCCAGTTTGTAGTAATGAGAAGCGGGCAGGTGCCAGATGGTAGTAATGTGAAGAGCGCAGGTCACAGATTGTATTAATGAGAGTAGGGCCGGTCCCAGATGGTAGTAATGAGAAGAGGACAGTTCACAGACAGTAGTGATGAGAAGAGGGCTGGTCCCAGATGGTAGTAAAGAAAAGAGGGCATGACCCCGATGGTAGTAATGAGAAGAGGGCAGGTCACACATGGTTGTATTGAGAAGAGTGCAGGTCCCAGACAGTAGTAATGAGAAGAGAGCAGGTCCCAGATGGCAGTAATGAGAAGAGGGCAGGTCCCACTTGACAGTAAAGAGAACAGGGCAGGTCCCAGATGGTAGAAATTAGAAGAGGGCAGGTCGCAGACAGTAGTAATGAGAAGAGGGCAGGTCGCAAATGGCAGTAATGAGAAGAAGGAAGGTCCCAGATGGTAGTAATGAGAAGAGGGTGGGTCACAGATTGTATTAATGTGTAGAGGGCAGTTCCCAGAAGGTAGTAATGAGAAGATCGCATGACCCAGATGGCAGTAAAGAGAAGAGTGCAGGTCCCAGATGGTAATAACGTGAAGAGGGCAGGTCACAGATGGCAGTAATGTGAAGAGCGCAGGTCCCAGATGGTAGTAATGAGAAGAGGGCAGTTCGCAGACGGTAGTAATGAGAAGAGTGTAGGACCCAGATGGTAGTGATGAGAAGAGGGTAGGTCCCAGATGGCAGTATAGAGAAGAGGTCTGTTCACGTATGGTAGTATTGTGAAGATTGCAGATCACAGATGGTAGTAATGTGAACAGGGCAGGTCACAGATGGTAGAAATGTGAAGAGTGCAGGTCACAGATGGTAGTAATGAGAAGAGGGCAGGTCCCAGATGGCAGTAAAGAGAAGAGGGCAGGTCCCAGATGACAGTAAACGAAGAGGGCAGGTGCCAGATTGCAGTAATGAGAAGAGGGCAGGTCCCAGATGGTAGTAATGTGAAGAGGGCAGGTCCCAGATGGTAGTAATGTGAAGAGGGCAGGTGACAGATGGTAGTAATGAGAAGAGGGCAGGTCCCAGATGGCAGTAAAGAGAAGAGGGCAAGTCCCAGATGACAGTAAAGAGAAGAGGGCAGGTGCCAGATTGCAGTAATGCTAAGAGGGCAGGTCCCAGATGGTAGTAATGTGAAGAGGCCAGGTCACATATGGTAGTAATGTGAAGAGCGCAGGTCACAGATTGTAGTAATGAGAATATGGCCGGTCACAGATGGTAGTACTGAGATGAGGACAGTTCTCAGACAGTAGTGATGAGAAGAGAGCAGGTCCCAGATGGCAGTAATGAGAAGAGTGCAGGTCCCAGATGGAAATAATGTGAAGAGGGCAGGTCACAGGTGGCAGTAATGTGAAGAGAGCAGGTCCCAGTTGGTAGTAATGAGAAGAGGGTAGTTCCCAGATGGCAGTATAGAGAAGAGGTCAGGTCACGTATGGTAGTAATGTGAAGAGTGCAGATCACCGATGGTAGCAAAGTGAAGGGTGCAGGTCACAGATGGTAGTAATGAGAAGAGGGCAGGTCCCAGATGGCAGTAAAGAGAAGAGGGCAGGTCCCAGATGAGTGTAAAGAGAAGAGGGCAGCTCCCAGATTGTAGTAATGAGAAGAGGGCCGGTGCCAGATGGTAGTAATGTGAACAGGGCAGCTCCCAGTTTGTAGTAATGAGAAGAGGTCAGGTCACATATGATAGTAATGTGAAGAGTGCAGATCACAGATGGTAGTAATGAGAAGAGGGTAGTTCCCAGATGGCAGTATAGAGAAGAGGTCAGGTCACGTATGGTAGTAATGTGAAGAGTGCAGATCACCGATGGTAGCAAAGTGAAGGGTGCAGGTCACAGATGGTAGTAATGAGAAGAGGGCAGGTCCCAGATGGCAGTAAAGAGAAGAGGGCAGGTCCCAGATGAGTGTAAAGAGAAGAGGGCAGCTCCCAGATTGTAGTAATGAGAAGAGGGCCGGTGCCAGATGGTAGTAATGTGAACAGGGCAGCTCCCAGTTTGTAGTAATGAGAAGAGGTCAGGTCACATATGATAGTAATGTGAAGAGTGCAGATCACAGATGGTAGTAATGTGAAGAGTGCAGGTCAGAGATGGTCATAATGAGAAGAGGGCAGGTCCCAGATGGCAGTAAAGAGAAGAGGGCAGGTCCCAGATGACAGTAAAGAGAAGAGGGCGGGTCCCAGTTTGTAGTAATGAGAAGAGGGCAGGTACCAGATGGTAGTAATGTGAAGAGCGCAGGTCACAGATTGTATTAATGAGAATAGGGCCGGTCCCAGATGGTAGTAATGAGAAGAGGACAGTTCACAGACAGTAGTGATGAGAAGAGGGCTGGTCCCAGATGGTAGTAAAGAAAAGAGGGCAGGACCCCGATGGTAGTAATGAGAAGAGGGCAGGTCACACATGGTTGTATTGAGAAGAGTGCAGGTCCCAGACAGTAGTAATGAGAAGAGGGCAGGTCACAGATGGTAGTATTGAGAAGAGGGCGTTTCCCAGATTGTAGTAATATGAAGGGGGCAGGTCACATACAGTAGTAATGAGTAGAGGGCAGGTCCCAGATGGTAGTAATGAGAAGATGGCAGGTCCCACATGACAGTAAAGAGAGGAGGGCAGGTCCCAGATGGTAGAAATTAGAAGAGGGCAGGTCCCAGACAGTAGTAATGAGAAGAGGGCAGGTCACAGATGGTAGTAATTAGAAGAGGGCTGTGCTCAGATGGTAGTAATGAGAAGAGGGCAGGTCGCAAATGGCAGTAATGAGAAGAAGGAAGGTCCCAGATGGTAGTAATGAGAAGAGGGTGGGTCACAGATTGTATTAATGTGTAGAGGGCAGTTCCCAGAAGGTAGTAATGAGAAGATCGCATGACCCAGATGGCAGTAAAGAGAAGAGTGCAGGTCCCAGATGGTAATAATGTGAAGAGGGCAGGTCACAGATGGTAGTGATGAGAAGACGGTAGGTCCCAGATGGCAGTATAGAGAAGAGGTCTGTTCACGTATGGTAGTATTGTGAAGATTGCAGATCACAGATGGTAGTTATTTGAACAGGGCAGGTCACAGATGGTAGAAATGTGAAGAGGGCAGGTCACAGATAGCAGTAATGTGAAGATCGCAGGTCCCAGATGGTAGTAATGAGAAGAGGGCAGTTCGCAGACGGTAGTAATGAGAAGAGTGTAGGACCCAGATGGTAGTGATGAGAAGAGGGTAGGTCCCAGATGGCAGTATAGAGAAGAGGTCTGTTCACGTATGGTAGTATTGTGAAGATTGCAGATCACAGATGGTAGTAATGTGAACAGGGCAGGTCACAGATGGTAGAAATGTGAAGAGTGCAGGTCACAGATGGTAGTAATGAGAAGAGGGCAGGTCCCAGATGGCAGTAAAGAGAAGAGGGCAGGTCCCAGATGACAGTAAAGAGAAGAGGGCAGGTGCCAGATTGCAGTAATGAGAAGAGGGCAGGTCCCAGATGGTAGTAATGTGAAGAGGGCAGGTCCCAGATGGTAGTAATGTGAAGAGGGCAGGTGACGGATGGCAGTAATGAGAAGAGTGCAGGTCCCAGATGGAAATAATGTGAAGAGGGCAGGTCACAGGTGGCAGTAATGTGAAGAGCGCAGGTCCCAGATGGTAGTAATGAGAAGAGGGTAGTTCCCAGATGGCAGTATAGAGAAGAGGTCAGGTCACGTATGGTAGTAATGTGAAGAGTGCAGATCACCGATGGTAGCAAAGTGAAGAGTGCAGGTCACAGATGGTAGTAATGAGAAGAGGGCAGGTCCCAGATGGCAGTAAAGAGAAGAGGGCAGGTCCCAGATGAGTGTAAAGAGAAGAGGGCAGCTCCCAGATTGTAGTAATGAGAAGAGGGCAGGTGCCAGATGGTAGTAATGTGAACAGGGCAGCTCCCAGATTGTAGTAATGAGAAGAGGTCAGGTCACATATGATAGTAATGTGAAGAGTGCAGATCACAGATGGTAGTAATGTGAAGAGTGCAGGTCAGAGATGGTCATAATGAGAAGAGGGCAGTCCCAGATGGCAGTAAAGATCAGAGGGCAGGTCCCAGATGACAGTAAAGAGAAGAGGGCGGGTCCCAGTTTGTATTAATGAGAGTAGGGCCGGTCCCAGATGGTAGTAATGAGAAGAGGACAGTTCACAGACAGTAGTGATGAGAAGAGGGCTGGTCCCAGATGGTAGTAAAGAAAAGAGGGCAGGACCCCGATGGTAGTAATGAGAAGAGGGCAGGTCACACATGGTTGTATTGAGAAGAGTGCAGGTCCCAGACAGTAGTAATGAGAAGAGAGCAGGTCCCAGATGGCAGTAATGAGAAGAGGGCAGGTCCCACATGACAGTAAAGAGAACAGGGCAGGTCCCAGATGGTAGAAATTAGAAGAGGGCAGGTCGCAGACAGTAGTAATGAGAAGAGGGCAGGTCGCAAATGGCAGTAATGAGAAGAAGGAAGGTCCCAGATGGTAGTAATGAGAAGAGGGTGGGTCACAGATTGTATTAATGTGTAGAGGGCAGTTCCCAGAAGGTAGTAATGAGAAGATCGCATGACCCAGATGGCAGTAAAGAGAAGAGTGCAGGTCCCAGATGGTAATAATGTGAAGAGGGCAGGTCACAGATGGCAGTAATGTGAAGAGCGCAGGTCCCAGATGGTAGTAATGAGAAGAGGGCAGTTCGCAGACGGTAGTAATGAGAAGAGTGTAGGACCCAGATGGTAGTGATGAGAAGAGGGTAGGTCCCAGATGGCAGTATAGAGAAGAGGTCTGTTCACGTATGGTAGTATTGTGAAGATTGCAGATCACAGATGGTAGTAATGTGAACAGGGCAGGTCACAGATGGTAGAAATGTGAAGAGTGCAGGTCACAGATGGTAGTAATGAGAAGAGGGCAGGTCCCAGATGGCAGTAAAGAGAAGAGGGCAGGTCCCAGATGACAGTAAACGAAGAGGGCAGGTGCCAGATTGCAGTAATGAGAAGAGGGCAGGTCCCAGATGGTAGTAATGTGAAGAGGGCAGGTCCCAGATGGTAGTAATGTGAAGAGGGCAGGTGACAGATGGTAGTAATGAGAAGAGGGCAGGTCCCAGATGGCAGTAAAGAGAAGAGGGCAAGTCCCAGATGACAGTAAAGAGAAGAGGGCAGGTGCCAGATTGCAGTAATGCTAAGAGGGCAGGTCCCAGATGGTAGTAATGTGAAGAGGCCAGGTCACATATGGTAGTAATGTGAAGAGCGCAGGTCACAGATTGTAGTAATGAGAATATGGCCGGTCACAGATGGTAGTACTGAGATGAGGACAGTTCTCAGACAGTAGTGATGAGAAGAGAGCAGGTCCCAGATGGCAGTAATGAGAAGAGTGCAGGTCCCAGATGGAAATAATGTGAAGAGGGCAGGTCACAGGTGGCAGTAATGTGAAGAGCGCAGGTCCCAGATGGTAGTAATGAGAAGAGGGTAGTTCCCAGATGGCAGTATAGAGAAGAGGTCAGGTCACGTATGGTAGTAATGTGAAGAGTGCAGATCACCGATGGTAGCAAAGTGAAGGGTGCAGGTCACCGATGGTAGTAATGAGAAGAGGGCAGGTCCCAGATGACAGTAAACGAAGAGGGCAGGTGCCAGATTGCAGTAATGAGAAGAGGGCAGGTCCCAGATGGTAGTAATGTGAAGAGGGCAGGTCCCAGATGGTAGTAATGTGAAGAGGGCAGGTGACAGATGGTAGTAATGAGAAGAGGGCAGGTCCCAGATGGCAGTAAAGAGAAGAGGGCAAGTCCCAGATGACAGTAAAGAGAAGAGGGCAGGTGCCAGATTGCAGTAATGCTAAGAGGGCAGGTCCCAGATGGTAGTAATGTGAAGAGGCCAGGTCACATATGGTAGTAATGTGAAGAGCGCAGGTCACAGATTGTAGTAATGAGAATATGGCCGGTCACAGATGGTAGTACTGAGATGAGGACAGTTCTCAGACAGTAGTGATGAGAAGAGAGCAGGTCCCAGATGGCAGTAATGAGAAGAGTGCAGGTCCCAGATGGAAATAATGTGAAGAGGGCAGGTCACAGGTGGCAGTAATGTGAAGAGCGCAGGTCCCAGATGGTAGTAATGAGAAGAGGGTAGTTCCCAGATGGCAGTATAGAGAAGAGGTCAGGTCACGTATGGTAGTAATGTGAAGAGTGCAGATCACCGATGGTAGCAAAGTGAAGGGTGCAGGTCACCGATGGTAGTAATGAGAAGAGGGCAGGTCCCAGATGGCAGTAAAGAGAAGAGGGCAGGTCCCAGATGAGTGTAAAGAGAAGAGGGCAGCTCCCAGATTGTAGTAATGAGAAGAGGGCAGGTGCCAGATGGTAGTAATGTGAACAGGGCAGCTCCCAGTTTGTAGTAATGAGAAGAGGTCAGGTCACATATGATAGTAATGTGAAGAGTGCAGATCACAGATGGTAGTAATGTGAAGAGTGCAGGTCAGAGATGGTCATAATGAGAAGAGGGCAGGTCCCAGATGGCAGTAAAGAGAAGAGGGCAGGTCCCAGATGACAGTAAAGAGAAGAGGGCGGGTCCCAGTTTGTAGTAATGAGAAGAGGGCAGGTACCAGATGGTAGTAATGTGAAGAGCGCAGGTCACAGATTGTATTAATGAGAATAGGGCCGGTCCCAGATGGTAGTAATGAGAAGAGGACAGTTCACAGACAGTAGTGATGAGAAGAGGGCTGGTCCCAGATGGTAGTAAAGAAAAGAGGGCAGGACCCCGATGGTAGTAATGAGAAGAGGGCAGGTCACACATGGTTGTATTGAGAAGAGTGCAGGTCCCAGACAGTAGTAATGAGAAGAGGGCAGGTCACAGATGGTAGTATTGAGAAGAGGGCGTTTCCCAGATTGTAGTAATGTGAAGGGGGCAGGTCACATACAGTAGTAATGAGTAGAGGGCAGGTCCCAGATGGTAGTAATGAGAAGATGGCAGGTCCCACATGACAGTAAAGAGAAGAGGGCAGGTCCCAGATGGTAGAAATTAGAAGAGGGCAGCTCCCAGATTGTAGTAATGAGAAGAGGGCGTTTCCCAGATTGTAGTAATATGAAGGGGGCAGGTCACATACAGTAGTAATGAGTAGAGGGCAGGTCCCAGATGGTAGTAATGAGAAGATGGCAGGTCCCACATGACAGTAAAGAGAGGAGGGCAGGTCCCAGATGGTAGAAATTAGAAGAGGGCAGGTCCCAGACAGTAGTAATGAGAAGAGGGCAGGTCACAGATGGTAGTAATTAGAAGAGGGCTGTGCTCAGATGGTAGTAATGAGAAGAGGGCAGGTCGCAAATGGCAGTAATGAGAAGAAGGAAGGTCCCAGATGGTAGTAATGAGAAGAGGGTGGGTCACAGATTGTATTAATGTGTAGAGGGCAGTTCCCAGAAGGTAGTAATGAGAAGATCGCATGACCCAGATGGCAGTAAAGAGAAGAGTGCAGGTCCCAGATGGTAATAATGTGAAGAGGGCAGGTCACAGATGGTAGTGATGAGAAGACGGTAGGTCCCAGATGGCAGTATAGAGAAGAGGTCTGTTCACGTATGGTAGTATTGTGAAGATTGCAGATCACAGATGGTAGTTATGTGAACAGGGCAGGTCACAGATGGTAGAAATGTGAAGAGTGCAGGTCACAGATGGTAGTAAAGAGAAGAGGGCAGGTCCCAGATGACAGTAAAGAGAAGAGGGCAGGTGCCAGATTGCAGTAATGAGAAGAGGGCAGGTCCCAGATGGTAGTAATGTGAAGAGGGCAGGTCCCAGATGGTAGTAATGTGAAGAGGGCAGGTGACGGATGGCAGTAATGAGAAGAGTGCAGGTCCCAGATGGAAATAATGTGAAGAGGGCAGGTCACAGGTGGCAGTAATGTGAAGAGCGCAGGTCCCAGATGGTAGTAATGAGAAGAGGGTAGTTCCCAGATGGCAGTATAGAGAAGAGGTCAGGTCACGTATGGTAGTAATGTGAAGAGTGCAGATCACCGATGGTAGCAAAGTGAAGAGTGCAGGTCACAGATGGTAGTAATGAGAAGAGGGCAGGTCCCAGATGGCAGTAAAGAGAAGAGGGCAGGTCCCAGATGAGTGTAAAGAGAAGAGGGCAGCTCCCAGATTGTAGTAATGAGAAGAGGGCAGGTGCCAGATGGTAGTAATGTGAACAGGGCAGCTCCCAGATTGTAGTAATGAGAAGAGGTTAGGTCACATATGATAGTAATGTGAAGAGTGCAGATCACAGATGGTAGTAATGTGAAGAGTGCAGGTCAGAGATGGTCATAATGAGAAGAGGGCAGTCCCAGATGGCAGTAAAGATAAGAGGGCAGGTCCCAGATGACAGTAAAGAGAAGAGGGCGGGTCCCAGTTTGTAGTAATGAGAAGAGGGCAGGTGCCAGATGGTAGTAATGTGAAGAGCGCAGGTCACAGATTGTATTAATGAGAGTAGGGCCGGTCCCAGATGGTAGTAATGAGAAGAGGACAGTTCACAGACAGTAGTGATGAGAAGAGGGCAGGTCGCAAATGGCAGTAATGAGAAGAAGGAAGGTCCCAGATGGTAGTAAAGAAAAGAGGGCAGGACCCCGATGGTAGTAATGAGAAGAGGGCAGGTCACACATGGTTGTATTGAGAAGAGTGCAGGTCCCTGACAGTAGTAATGAGAAGAGAGCAGGTCCCAGATGGCAGTAATGAGAAGAGGGCAGGTCCCACATGACAGTAAAGAGAACAGGGCAGGTCCCAGATGGTAGAAATTAGAAGAGGGCAGGTCGCAGACAGTAGTAATGAGAGGAGGGCAGGTCGCAAATGGCAGTAATGAGAAGAAGGAAGGTCCCAGATGGTAGTAATGAGAAGAGGGTGGGTCACAGATTGTATTAATGTGTAGAGGGCAGTTCCCAGAAGGTAGTAATGAGAAGATCGCATGACCCAGATGGCAGTAAAGAGAAGAATGCAGGTCCCAGATGGTAATAATGTGAAGAGGGCAGGTCACAGATGGCAGTAATGTGAAGAGCGCAGGTCCCAGATGGTAGTAATGAGAAGAGGGCAGTTCGCAGACGGTAGTAATGAGAAGAGTGTAGGACCCAGATGGTAGTGATGAGAAGAGGGTAGGTCCCAGATGGCAGTATAGAGAAGAGGTCTGTTCACGTATGGTAGTATTGTGAAGATTGCAGATCACAGATGGTAGTAATGTGAACAGGGCAGGTCACAGATGGTAGAAATGTGAAGAGTGCAGGTCACAGATGGTAGTAATGAGAAGAGGGCAGGTCCCAGATGGCAGTAAAGAGAAGAGGGCAGGTCCCAGATGACAGTAAACGAAGAGGGCAGGTGCCAGATTGCAGTAATGAGAAGAGGGCAGGTCCCAGATGGTAGTAATGTGAAGAGGGCAGGTCCCAGATGGTAGTAATGTGAAGAGGGCAGGTGACAGATGGTAGTAATGAGAAGAGGGCAGGTCCCAGATGGCAGTAAAGAGAAGAGGGCAAGTCCCAGATGACAGTAAAGAGAAGAGGGCAGGTGCCAGATTGCAGTAATGCTAAGAGGGCAGGTCCCAGATGTTAGTAATGTGAAGAGGCCAGGTCACATATGGTAGTAATGTGAAGAGCGCAGGTCACAGATTGTAGTAATGAGAATATGGCCGGTCACAGATGGTAGTACTGAGATGAGGACAGTTCTCAGACAGTAGTGATGAGATGAGAGCAGGTCCCAGATGGCAGTAATGAGAAGAGTGCAGGTCCCAGATGGAAATAATGTGAAGAGGGCAGGTCACAGGTGGCAGTAATGTGAAGAGCGCAGGTCCCAGATGGTAGTAATGAGAAGAGGGTAGTTCCCAGATGGCAGTATAGAGAAGAGGTCAGGTCACGTATGGTAGTAATGTGAAGAGTGCAGATCACCGATGGTAGCAAAGTGAAGGGTGCAGGTCACCGATGGTAGTAATGACAAGAGGGCAGGTCCCAGATGGCAGTAAAGAGAAGAGGGCAGGTCCCAGATGAGTGTAAAGAGAAGAGGGCAGCTCCCAGATTGTAGTAATGAGAAGAGGGCAGGTGCCAGATGGTAGTAATGTGAACAGGGCAGCTCCCAGTTTGTAGTAATGAGAAGAGGTCAGGTCACATATGATAGTAATGTGAAGAGTGCAGATCACAGATGGTAGTAATGTGAAGAGTGCAGGTCAGAGATGGTCATAATGAGAAGAGGGCAGTACCCAGATGGCAGTAAAGAGAAGAGGGCAGGTCCCAGATGACAGTAAAGAGAAGAGGGCGGGTCCCAGTTTGTAGTAATGAGAAGAGGGCAGGTACCAGATGGTAGTAATGTGAAGAGCGCAGGTCACAGATTGTATTAATGAGAATAGGGCCGGTCCCAGATGGTAGTAATGAGAAGAGGACAGTTCACAGACAGTAGTGATGAGAAGAGGGCTGGTCCCAGATGGTAGTAAAGAAAAGAGGGCAGGACCCCGATGGTAGTAATGAGAAGAGGGCAGGTCACACATGGTTGTATTGAGAAGAGTGCAGGTCCCAGACAGTAGTAATGAGAAGAGGGCAGGTCGCAAATGGCAGTAATGAGAAGAAGGAAGGTCCCAGATGGTAGTAATGAGAAGAGGGTGGGTCACAGATTGTATTAATGTGTAGAGGGCAGTTCCCAGAAGGTAGTAATGAGAAGATCGCATGACCCAGATGGCAGTAAAGAGAAGAGTGCAGGTCCCAGATGTTAATAATGTGAAGAGGGCAGGTCACAGATGGCAGTAATGTGAAGAGCGCAGGTCCCAGATGGTAGTAATGAGAAGAGGGCAGTTCGCAGACGGTAGTAATGAGAAGAGTGTAGGACTCAGATGGTAGTGATGAGAAGAGGGTAGGTCCCAGATGGCAGTATAGAGAAGAGGTCTGTTCACGTATGGTAGTATTGTGAAGATTGCAGATCACAGATGGTAGTAATGTGAACAGGGCAGGTCACAGATGGTAGAAATGTGAAGAGTGCAGGTCACAGATGGTAGTAATGAGAAGAGGGCAGGTCCCAGATGGCAGTAAAGAGAAGAGGGCAGGTCCCAGATGACAGTAAAGAGAAGAGGGCAGGTGCCAGATTGCAGTAATGAGAAGAGGGCAGGTCCCAGATGGTAGTAATGTGAAGAGGGCAGGTCCCAGATGGTAGTAATGTGAAGAGGGCAGGTGACAGATGGTAGTAATGAGAAGAGGGCAGGTCCCAGATGGCAGTAAAGAGAAGAGGGCAAGTCCCAGATGACAGTAAAGAGAAGAGGGCAGGTGCCAGATTGCAGTAATGCGAAGAGGGCAGGTCCCAGATGGTAGTAATGTGAAGAGGCCAGGTCACATATGGTAGTAATGTGAAGAGCGCAGGTCACAGATTGTAGTAATGAGAATATGGCCGGTCACAGATGGTAGTACTGAGAAGAGGACAGTTCTCAGACAGTAGTGATGAGAAGAGAGCAGGTCCCAGATGGCAGTAATGAGAAGAGTGCAGGTCCCAGATGGAAATAATGTGAAGAGGGCAGGTCACAGGTGGTAGTAATGTGAAGAGTGCAGATCACCGATGGTAGCAAAGTGAAGAGTGCAGGTCACAGATGGTAGTAATGAGAAGAGGGCAGGTCCCAGATGGCAGTAAAGAGAAGAGGGCAGGTCCCAGATGAGTGTAAAGAGAAGAGGGCAGCTCCCAGATTGTAGTAATGAGAAGAGGGCAGGTGCCAGATGGTAGTAATGTGAACAGGGCAGCTCCCAGATTGTAGTAATGAGAAGAGGTCAGGTCACATATGATAGTAATGTGAAGAGTGCAGATCACAGATGGTAGTAATGTGAAGAGTGCAGGTCAGAGATGGTCATAATGAGAAGAGGGCAGGTCCCAGATGGCAGTAAAGAGAAGAGGGCAGGTCCCAGATGACAGTAAAGAGAAGAGGGCGGGTCCCAGTTTGTAGTAATGAGAAGAGGGCAGGTCCCAGAGAGTAGTAATGAGAAGAGGACAGTTCACAGACAGTAGTGATGAGAAGAGGGCTGGTCCCAGATGGTAGTAAAGAAAAGAGGGCAGGACCCCGATGGTAGTAATGAGAAGAGGGCAGGTCACACATGGTTGTATTGAGAAGAGTGCAGGTCCCAGACAGTAGTAATGAGAAGAGGGCAGGTCACAGATGGTAGTATTGAGAAGAGGGCGTTTCCCAGATTGTAGGAATGTGAAGGGGGCAGGTCACATACAGTAGTAATGAGAAGATGGCAGGTCCCACATGACAGTAAAGAGAAGAGGGCAGGTCCCAGATGGTAGAAATTAGAAGAGGGCAGGTCCCAGACAGTAGTAATGAGAAGAGGGCAGGTCACAGATGGTAGTAATTAGAAGAGGGCTGTGCTCAGATGGTAGTAATGAGAAGAGGGCAGGTCGCAAATGGCAGTAATGAGAAGAAGGAAGGTCCCAGATGGTAGTAATGAGAAGAGGGTGGGTCACAGATTGTATTAATGTGTAGAGGGCAGTTCCCAGAAGGTAGTAATGAGAAGATCGCATGACCCAGATGGCAGTAAAGAGAAGAGTGCAGGTCCCAGATGGTAATAATGTGAAGAGGGCAGGTCCCAGATGGTAGTAATGAGAAGAGGGCAGTTCGCAGACGGTAGTAATGAGAAGAGTGTAGGACCCAGATGGCAGTATTGAGAAGGGGTCTGTTCACGTATGGTAGTATTGTGAAGATTGCAGATCACAGATGGTAGTTATGTGAACAGGGCAGGTCACAGATGGTAGAAATGTGAAGAGTGCAGGTCACAGATGGTAGTAAAGAGAAGAGGGCAGGTCCCAGATGACAGTAAAGAGAAGAGGGCAGGTGCCAGATTGCAGTAATGAGAAGAGGGCAGGTCCCAGATGGTAGTAATGTGAAGAGGG
Organism: Hypanus sabinus; assembly: GCF_030144855.1. Classification (NCBI taxonomy): domain Eukaryota; kingdom Metazoa; phylum Chordata; class Chondrichthyes; order Myliobatiformes; family Dasyatidae; genus Hypanus; species Hypanus sabinus. The sequence continues at coordinate 73,322,799 of NC_082718.1, read as the reverse complement.
CAGGTCCCAGATGGTAGTAATGTGAAGAGGGCAGGTCACATATGGTAGTAATGTGAAGAGCGCAGGTCACAGATTGTAGTAAAGAGAATAGGGCCGGTCACTGATGGTAGTACTGAGAAGAGGACAGTTCACAGACAGTAGTGATGAGAAGAGAGCAGGTCCCAGATGGCAGTAATGAGAAGAGTGCAGGTCCCAGATGGTAATAAAGTGAAGAGGGCAGGTCACAGGTGGCAGTAATGTGAAGAGCGCAGGTCCCAGATGGTAGTAATGAGAAGAGGGTAGTTCCCAGATGGCAGTATAGAGAAGAGGTCAGGTCACGTATGGTAGTAATGTGAAGAGTGCAGATCACCGATGGTGTAATGTGAACAGGGCAGGTCATAGATGGCAGTAAAGAGAAGAGGGCAAGTCCCAGATGACAGTAAAGAGAAGAGGGCAGGTGCCAGATTGCAGTAATGCGAAGAGGGCAGGTCCCAGATGGTAGTAATGTGAAGAGGCCAGGTCACATATGGTAGTAATGTGAAGAGCGCAGGTCACAGATTGTAGTAATGAGAATATGGCCGGTCACAGATGGTAGTACTGAGAAGAGGACAGTTCTCAGACAGTAGTGATGAGAAGAGAGCAGGTCCCAGATGGCAGTAATGAGAAGAGTGCAGGTCCCAGATGGAAATAATGTGAAGAGGGCAGGTCACAGGTGGTAGTAATGTGAAGAGTGCAGATCACCGATGGTAGCAAAGTGAAGAGTGCAGGTCACAGATGGTAGTAATGAGAAGAGGGCAGGTCCCAGATGGCAGTAAAGAGAAGAGGGCAGGTCCCAGATGAGTGTAAAGAGAAGAGGGCAGCTCCCAGATTGTAGTAATGAGAAGAGGGCAGGTGCCAGATGGTAGTAATGTGAACAGGGCAGCTCCCAGATTGTAGTAATGAGAAGAGGTCAGGTCACATATGATAGTAATGTGAAGAGTGCAGATCACAGATGGTAGTAATGTGAAGAGTGCAGGTCAGAGATGGTCATAATGAGAAGAGGGCAGGTCCCAGATGGCAGTAAAGAGAAGAGGGCAGGTCCCAGATGACAGTAAAGAGAAGAGGGCGGGTCCCAGTTTGTAGTAATGAGAAGAGGGCAGGTCCCAGAGAGTAGTAATGAGAAGAGGACAGTTCACAGACAGTAGTGATGAGAAGAGGGCTGGTCCCAGATGGTAGTAAAGAAAAGAGGGCAGGACCCCGATGGTAGTAATGAGAAGAGGGCAGGTCACACATGGTTGTATTGAGAAGAGTGCAGGTCCCAGACAGTAGTAATGAGAAGAGGGCAGGTCACAGATGGTAGTATTGAGAAGAGGGCGTTTCCCAGATTGTAGGAATGTGAAGGGGGCAGGTCACATACAGTAGTAATGAGAAGATGGCAGGTCCCACATGACAGTAAAGAGAAGAGGGCAGGTCCCAGATGGTAGAAATTAGAAGAGGGCAGGTCCCAGACAGTAGTAATGAGAAGAGGGCAGGTCACAGATGGTAGTAATTAGAAGAGGGCTGTGCTCAGATGGTAGTAATGAGAAGAGGGCAGGTCGCAAATGGCAGTAATGAGAAGAAGGAAGGTCCCAGATGGTAGTAATGAGAAGAGGGTGGGTCACAGATTGTATTAATGTGTAGAGGGCAGTTCCCAGAAGGTAGTAATGAGAAGATCGCATGACCCAGATGGCAGTAAAGAGAAGAGTGCAGGTCCCAGATGGTAATAATGTGAAGAGGGCAGGTCACAGATGGTAGTGATGAGAAGAGGGTAGGTCCCAGATGGCAGTATTGAGAAGGGGTCTGTTCACGTATGGTAGTATTGTGAAGATTGCAGATCACAGATGGTAGTTATGTGAACAGGGCAGGTCACAGATGGTAGAAATGTGAAGAGTGCAGGTCACAGATGGTAGTAAAGAGAAGAGGGCAGGTCCCAGATGACAGTAAAGAGAAGAGGGCAGGTGCCAGATTGCAGTAATGAGAAGAGGGCAGGTCCCAGATGGTAGTAATGTGAAGAGGGCAGGTCCCAGATGGTAGTAATGTGAAGAGGGCAGGTCACATATGGTAGTAATGTGAAGAGCGCAGGTCACAGATTGTAGTAAAGAGAATAGGGCCGGTCACTGATGGTAGTACTGAGAAGAGGACAGTTCACAGACAGTAGTGATGAGAAGAGAGCAGGTCCCAGATGGCAGTAATGAGAAGAGTGCAGGTCCCAGATGGTAATAAAGTGAAGAGGGCAGGTCACAGGTGGCAGTAATGTGAAGAGCGCAGGTCCCAGATGGTAGTAATGAGAAGAGGGTAGTTCCCAGATGGCAGTATAGAGAAGAGGTCAGGTCACGTATGGTAGTAATGTGAAGAGTGCAGATCACCGATGGTGTAATGTGAACAGGGCAGGTCATAGATGGTCGCAATGTGAAGAGTGCAGGTCACAGATGGTAGTAATGAGAAGAGGGCAGGTCCCAGATGGCAGTAAAGAGAAGAGGGCAGGACCCAGATGACTGTAAAGAGAAGAGGGTAGCTCCCAGATTGTAGTAATGAGAAGAGGGCAGGTCCCAGATGGTTGTAATGTGAAGAGCGCAGCTACCAGATTGTAGTAATGAGAAGAGGGTAGGTCCCAGATGGTAGTAATGAGAAGAGGACAGTTCACAGACAGAAGTGATGAGAAGAGGGCAGGTCATAGATGGTTGTAATGTGAAGAATGCAGGTCCCAGACAGTAGTAATGAGAAGAGGGCAAGTCCCAGATGGTAGTAAAGTGAAGAGGGCCGGTCACAGATCGTATTAATGAGAAGAGGACAGGTCACAGATCGTATTAATGAGAAGAGGGCAGGTCACATACAGTAGTAATGAGAAGAGGGCATGTCCCAGTTGGTAGTAATGAGAAGATGGCAGATCCCAGATGATAGTAAAGAGAAGAGGGCAGGTCCCAGATGGTAGTAATTAGAAGAGGGCTAGTCCCAGACAGTAGTAATGAGAAGAGGGCATGTCACAGATGGTAGCAATTTGAAGAGGGCAGGGTTCAGATGGTAGTAATGAGAAGAGGGCAGGTCCCAGACTGTAGTAATGAGAAGAGGGCAGGTCACAGAAGGTAGTAATTTGGAGAGAGCAGGTCCCAGATGGTAATAATGAGAAGAGGGCCGGTCGCAGATGGTAGTAATGAGTAGAGCGTAGGTCGCAGATGGTAGTAATGAGAGGAGGGTATGTCCCAGATGACAGTATAGAGAAGAGGTCAGGTCACGTATGGTAGTAATGTGAAGAGTGCAGATCACAGATGGTAGAAATGTGAAGAGTGCAGGTCACAGATGGTCGTACTGAGAAGAGGGCAGGTCCCAGATGGCAGTAAAGTGAAGAGGGCAGGTCCCAGATGACAGTAAAGAGAAGAGGGCGGGTCCCAGATTGTAGTAATGTGCAGAGGGCAGGTCCCAGTTGGCAGTAATGAGAAGAGGACAGTTCACAGACAGTAGTGATGAGAAGAGGGCTGGTCCCAGATGGTAGTAATGTGAAGAGGGCAGGTCACAGAGTGCAGTAATGAGAAGAGGGCAGGTCACAAATGGTAGTAATGAGAAGAGTGCAGGCCCCAGACAGTAGTAATGAGAAGAGGGCAGGTCACGGATGGTAGTATTGAGAAGAGGGCGTTTCACAGATTGTAGTAATGTGAAGGGGGCAGGTCACATACAGTAGTAATGAGAAGAGGTCAGGTCCCAGGTGGTAGTAATGAGAAGATGGCAGGTCCCACATGACAGTAAAGAGAAGAGGGCAGGTCCCAGGTGGTAGAAATTAGAAGAGGGCAGCTCCCAGATTGTTGTAATGAGAAGAGGGCAGGTCCCAGATGTTAGTAATGAGAAGAGGACAGTTCACAGACAGAAGTGATGAGAAGAGGGCAGGTCATAGATGGTTATAATGTGAAGAATGCAGGTTCCGGACAGTAGTAATGAGAAGAGGGCAAGTCCCAGATGGCAGTAAAGTGAAGAGGGCAGGTCACTGATAGTATTAATGAGAAGATGGCAGATCCCAGAATGATAGTAAAGAGAAGTGGGCAGGTCCCAGATGGTAGTAATTAGAAGAGGGCGGGTCACAGATTGTAGTAATGAGAAGAGGGCATGTCACAGATGGTAGAAATTTGAAAAGGGCAGGGTTCAGATGGTAGTAATGAGAAGAGGGCAGGTCCCAGACAGTAGTAATGAGAAGAGGGCAGGTCACAGATGGTAGTAATTTGGAGAGGGCAGTTCCCAGATGGTAGTAATAAGAGGGCAGTTCGCAGATGGTAGTAATGAGAAGAGGGTAGGTCCCAGATGGTAGTAATGAGAAGAGGGTAGGTCCCAGATGGCAGTATAGAGAAGAGGTCAGGTCCTGTATGGTAGTAATGTGAAGAGTGCAGATCACAGATGTTAGTAATGTGAAGAGTGCAGGTCACAGATGGTCGTAATGAGAAGAGGGCAGGTCCCAGATGGCAGTAAAGAGAAGAGGGCACGTCCCAGATGACAGGAAAGCGAAGAGGGCGGGTCCCAGATTGTAGAAATGAGAAGATGGCAGATCCCAGTTGGCAGTAATGAGTAGAGGACAGTTCACAGACAGTAGTGATGAGAAGAGGGCAGTTCCCAGATGGTAGAAATTAGAAGAGGGCAGGTCACAGATGGTAGTAATTTGAAGAGGGCTGTGCTCAGATGGTAGTAATGACAAGAGGGCAGGTTGCAAATGGTAGTAATGAGAAGAGGGTAGGTCCCAGATGGAAGTAATGAGAAGAGGGTGGGTCACAGATTGTATTAATGTGAAGAGGGCAGTTCCCAGAACGTAGTAATGAGAAGATCGCAGGACCCAGATGGTAGTAATGAGAAGAGGGCAGCTCCCAGATGGTAGTAATGTGAAGAGGGCAGGTCACAGATTGCAGTAAAGAGAAGAGGGCAGGTGCCAGACAGTAGTAATGAGAAGAGGGCAGGTCACAGATGGTAGTATTGAGAACAGGGCGTTTCACAGAGTGTAGTAATGTGAAGGGGGCAGGTCCCAGACAGTAGTAATGAGAAGTGGGCAGGTCACAGATTGTAGTAATGTGAAGGGGGCAGGTCACATACAGTAGTAATGAGAAGAGGGCAGGTCACAGATGGTAGTATTGAGAACAGGGCGTTTCACAGAGTGTAGTAATGTGAAGGGGGCAGGTCCCAGACAGTAGTAATGAGAAGAGGGCAGGTCACAGATGGTAGCATTGAGAACAGGGCGTTTCACAGTGTGTAGTAATGTGAAGGGGGCAGGTCACATACAGTAGTAATGAGAAGAGGGCAGGTCCCAGATGGTAGTAATGAGAAGATGGCAGGTCCCACATGACAGTAAAGAGAAGAGGACAGGTCCCAGATGGTAGAAATTAGAAGAGGGCAGGTCCCAGTTGGTAATAATGTGAAGAGGGCAGGTCACAGGTGGCAGAAATGTGAAGAGCGCAGGTCCCAGATGGTAGTAATGAGAAGAGGGTAGTTCCCAGATGGCAGTATAGAGAAGAGGTCAGGTCACGTATGGTAGTAATATGAAGAGTGCAGATCACCGATGGTGTAATGTGAACAGGGCAGGTCATAGCTGGTAGCAATGTGAAGAGTGCATGTCACAGATGGTAGTAATGAGAAGAGGGCAGGTCCCAGATGGCAGTAAAGAGAAGAGGGCAGGACCCAGATGACTGTAAAGAGAAGAGGGCAGCTCCCAGATTGTAGTAATGAGAAGAGGGCAGGTCCCAGATGGTAGTAATGTGAAGCGGGCAGCTCCCAGATTGTAGTAATGAGAAGAGGGCAGGTCCCAGATGGTAGTAATGAGAAGAGGGCAAGTCCCAGATGGCAGTAAATTGAAGAGGGCAGGTCACAGATCATATTAATGAGAAGAGGTCAGGTCACATACAGTAGTAATGAGAAGAGGGCATGTCCCAGTTGGTAGTAATGAGAAGATGGCAGATCCCAGATGATAGTAAAGAGAAGAGGGCAGGTCCCAGATGGCAGTAATTAGAAGAGGGCTGGTCCCAGACAGTAGTAATGAGAAGAGGGCATGTCACAGATGGTAGTAATTTGAAGAGGGCAGGGTTCAGATGGTAGTAATGAGAAGAGGGCAAGTCCCAGACTGTAGTAATGAGAAGAGGGCAGGTCACAGAAGGTAGTAATTTGGAGAGAGCAGGTCCCAGATGGTAATAATGAGAAGAGGGCAGGTCGCAGATGGTAGTAATGAGAAGAGGGTAGGTCCCAGATGGTAGTAATGAGAGGTGGGTAGGTCCCAGATGACAGTATAGAGAAGAGGTCAGGTCACGTATGGTAGTAATGTGAAGAGTGCAGATCACAGATGGTAGTAATGTGAAGAGTGCAGGTCACAGATGGTCGTAATGAGAAGAGGGCAGGTCCCAGATGGCAGTAAAGAGAAGAGGGCAGGTCCCAGATGACAGTAATGAGAAGAGGACAGTTCACAGACAGTAGTGATGAGAAGAGGGCAGGTCACAAATGGTACTAATGGGAAGAGTGCAGGCCCCAGACAGTAGTAATGAGAAGAGGGCAGGTCACAGATGGTAGTATTGAGAAGAGGGCGTTTCACAGATGGTAGTAATGTGAAGAGTGCAGGTCACAGATGGTCGTAATGAGAAGAGGGCAGGTCCCAGATGGCAGTAAAGAGAAGAGGGCAGGTCCCAGTTGGCAGTAATGAGAAGAGGACAGTTCACAGACAGTAGTGATGAGAAGAGGGCAGGTCACAAATGGTACTAATGGGAAGAGTGCAGGCCCCAGACAGTAGTAATGAGAAGATTGCAGGACCCAGATGGTAGTAATGAGAAGAGGGCAGCTCCCAGATGGTAGTAATGTGAAGAGGGCTGGTCACAGATTGCAGTAAAGAGAAGAGGGCAGGTGCCAGACAGTAGTAATGAGAAGAGGGCAGGTCACAGATGGTAGTATTGAGAACAGGGCGTTTCACAGAGTGTAGTAATGTGAAGGGGGCAGGTCCCAGACAGTAGTAATGAGAAGTGGGCAGGTCACAGATTGTAGTAATGTGAAGGGGGCAGGTCACATACAGTAGTAATGAGAAGTGGGCAGGTCCCAGATGGTAGTAATGAGAAGATGGCAGGTCCCACATGACAGTAAAGAGAAGAGGACAGGTCCCAGATGGTAGAAATTAGAAGAGGGCAGGTCCCAGACAGTAGTAATGAGAAGAGGGTGGGTCACAGATTGCAGTAAAGAGAAGAGGGCAGGTGCCAGATTGCAGTAATGAGAAGAGGGCAGGTCCCAGATGGTAGTAATGTGAAGAGGGCAGGTCACATATCGTAGTAATGTGAAGAGCGCAGGTCACAGATTGTAGTAATGAGAATAGGGCCGGTCACAGATGGTAGTACTGAGAAGAGGACAGTTCACAGACAGTAGTGATGAGAAGAGAGTGGGTCCCAGATTGTAGTAATGAGAAGAGTGCAGGTCCCAGTTGGTAATAATGTGAAGAGGGCAGGTCACAGGTGGCAGTAATGTGAAGAGCGCAGGTCCCAGACAGTAGTAATGAGAAGTGGGCAGGTCACAGATTGTAGTAATGTGAAGGGGGCAGGTCACATACAGTAGTAATGAGAAGAGGGCAGGTCACAGATGGTAGTATTGAGAACAGGGCGTTTCACAGAGTGTAGTAATGTGAAGGGGGCAGGTCCCAGACAGTAGTAATGAGAAGAGGGCAGGTCACAGATGGTAGCATTGAGAACAGGGCGTTTCACAGTGTGTAGTAATGTGAAGGGGGCAGGTCACATACAGTAGTAATGAGAAGAGGGCAGGTCCCAGATGGTAGTAATGAGAAGATGGCAGGTCCCACATGACAGTAAAGAGAAGAGGACAGGTCCCAGATGGTAGAAATTAGAAGAGGGCAGGTCCCAGTTGGTAATAATGTGAAGAGGGCAGGTCACAGGTGGCAGAAATGTGAAGAGCGCAGGTCCCAGATGGTAGTAATGAGAAGAGGGTAGTTCCCAGATGGCAGTATAGAGAAGAGGTCAGGTCACGTATGGTAGTAATATGAAGGGTGCAGATCACCGATGGTGTAATGTGAACAGGGCAGGTCATAGCTGGTAGCAATGTGAAGAGTGCATGTCACAGATGGTAGTAATGAGAAGAGGGCAGGTCCCAGATGGCAGTAAAGAGAAGAGGGCAGGACCCAGATGACTGTAAAGAGAAGAGGGCAGCTCCCAGATTGTAGTAATGAGAAGAGGGCAGGTCCCAGATGGTAGTAATGTGAAGCGGGCAGCTCCCAGATTGTAGTAATGAGAAGAGGGCAGGTCCCAGATGGTAGTAATGAGAAGAGGGCAAGTCCCAGATGGCAGTAAATTGAAGAGGGCAGGTCACAGATCATATTAATGAGAAGAGGTCAGGTCACATACAGTAGTAATGAGAAGAGGGCATGTCCCAGTTGGTAGTAATGAGAAGATGGCAGATCCCAGATGATAGTAAAGAGAAGAGGGCAGGTCCCAGATGGCAGTAATTAGAAGAGGGCTGGTCCCAGACAGTAGTAATGAGAAGAGGGCATGTCACAGATGGTAGTAATTTGAAGAGGGCAGGGTTCAGATGGTAGTAATGAGAAGAGGGCAAGTCCCAGACTGTAGTAATGAGAAGAGGGCAGGTCACAGAAGGTAGTAATTTGGAGAGAGCAGGTCCCAGATGGTAATAATGAGAAGAGGGCAGGTCGCAGATGGTAGTAATGAGAAGAGGGTAGGTCCCAGATGGTAGTAATGAGAGGTGGGTAGGTCCCAGATGACAGTATAGAGAAGAGGTCAGGTCACGTATGGTAGTAATGTGAAGAGTGCAGATCACAGATGGTAGTAATGTGAAGAGTGCAGGTCACAGATGGTCGTAATGAGAAGAGGGCAGCTCCCAGATGGTAGTAATGTGAAGAGGGCTGGTCACAGATTGCAGTAAAGAGAAGAGGGCAGGTGCCAGACAGTAGTAATGAGAAGAGGGCAGGTCACAGATGGTAGTATTGAGAACAGGGCGTTTCACAGAGTGTAGTAATGTGAAGGGGGCAGGTCCCAGACAGTAGTAATGAGAAGTGGGCAGGTCACAGATTGTAGTAATGTGAAGGGGGCAGGTCACATACAGTAGTAATGAGAAGTGGGCAGGTCCCAGATGGTAGTAATGAGAAGATGGCAGGTCCCACATGACAGTAAAGAGAAGAGGACAGGTCCCAGATGGTAGAAATTAGAAGAGGGCAGGTCCCAGACAGTAGTAATGAGAAGAGGGTGGGTCACAGATTGCAGTAAAGAGAAGAGGGCAGGTGCCAGATTGCAGTAATGAGAAGAGGGCAGGTCCCAGATGGTAGTAATGTGAAGAGGGCAGGTCACATATCGTAGTAATGTGAAGAGCGCAGGTCACAGATTGTAGTAATGAGAATAGGGCCGGTCACAGATGGTAGTACTGAGAAGAGGACAGTTCACAGACAGTAGTGATGAGAAGAGAGTGGGTCCCAGATTGTAGTAATGAGAAGAGTGCAGGTCCCAGTTGGTAATAATGTGAAGAGGGCAGGTCACAGGTGGCAGTAATGTGAAGAGCGCAGGTCCCAGATGGTAGTAATGAGAAGAGGGTAGTTCCCAGATGGCAGTATAGAGAAGAGGTCAGGTCACGTATGGTAGTAATATGAAGAGTGCAGATCACCGATGGTGTAATGTGAACAGGGCAGGTCATAGCTGGTAGCAATGTGAAGAGTGCATGTCACAGATGGTAGTAATGAGAAGAGGGCAGGACCCAGATGACTGTAAAGAGAAGAGGGCAGCTCCCAGATTGTAGTAATGAGAAGAGGGCAGGTCCCAGATGGTAGTAATGTGAAGAGGGCAGCTCCCAGATTGTAGTAATGAGAAGAGGGCATGTCCCAGATGGTAGTAATGAGAAGAGGGCAAGTCCCAGATGGCAGTAAATTGAAGAGGGCAGGTCACAGATCATATTAATGAGAAGAGGTCAGGTCACATACAGTAGTAATGAGAAGAGGGCATGTCCCAGTTGGTAGTAATGAGAAGATGGCAGATCCCAGATGATAGTAAAGAGAAGAGGGCAGGTCCCAGATGGCAGTAATTAGAAGAGGGCTGGTCCCAGACAGTAGTAATGAGAAGAGGGCATGTCACAGATGGTAGTAATTTGAAGAGGGCAGGGTTCAGATGGTAGTAATGAGAAGAGGGCAAGTCCCAGACTGTAGTAATGAGAAGAGGGCAGGTCACAGAAGGTAGTAATTTGGAGAGAGCAGGTCCCAGATGGTAATAATGAGAAGAGGGCAGGTCGCAGATGGTAGTAATGAGAAGAGGGTAGGTCCCAGATGGTAGTAATGAGAGGTGGGTAGGTCCCAGATGACAGTATAGAGAAGAGGTCAGGTCACGTATGGTAGTAATGTGAAGAGTGCAGATCACAGATGGTAGTAATGTGAAGAGTGCAGGTCACAGATGGTCGTAATGAGAAGAGGGCAGGTCCCAGATGGCAGTAAAGAGAAGAGGGCAGGTCCCAGATGACAGTAATGAGAAGAGGACAGTTCACAGACAGTAGTGATGAGAAGAGGGCAGGTCACAAATGGTACTAATGGGAAGAGTGCAGGCCCCAGACAGTAGTAATGAGAAGAGGGCAGGTCACAGATGGTAGTATTGAGAAGAGGGCATTTCACAGATGGTAGTAATGTGAAGAGTGCAGGTCACAGATGGTAGTAATGAGTAGAGGGTAGGTCGCAGATGGTAGTAATGAGAGGAGGGTATGTCCCAGATGACAGTATAGAGAAGAGGTCAGGTCACGTATGGTAGTAATGTGAAGAGTGCAGATCACAGATGGTAGAAATGTGAAGAGTGCAGGTCACAGATGGTCGTACTGAGAAGAGGGCAGGTCCCAGATGGCAGTAAAGTGAAGAGGGCAGGTCCCAGATGACAGTAAAGAGAAGAGGGCGGGTCCCAGATTGTAGTAATGTGCAGAGGGCAGGTCCCAGTTGGCAGTAATGAGAAGAGGACAGTTCACAGACAGTAGTGATGAGAAGAGGGCTGGTCCCAGATGGTAGTAATGTGAAGAGGGCAGGTCACAGAGTGCAGTAATGAGAAGAGGGCAGGTCACAAATGGTAGTAATGAGAAGAGTGCAGGCCCCAGACAGTAGTAATGAGAAGAGGGCAGGTCACGGATGGTAGTATTGAGAAGAGGGCGTTTCACAGATTGTAGTAATGTGAAGGGGGCAGGTCACATACAGTAGTAATGAGAAGAGGTCAGGTCCCAGGTGGTAGTAATGAGAAGATGGCAGGTCCCACATGACAGTAAAGAGAAGAGGGCAGGTCCCAGGTGGTAGAAATTAGAAGAGGGCAGCTCCCAGATTGTTGTAATGAGAAGAGGGCAGGTCCCAGATGTTAGTAATGAGAAGAGGACAGTTCACAGACAGAAGTGATGTGAAGAGGGCAGGTCATAGATGGTTGTAATGTGAAGAATGCAGGTTCCGGACAGTAGTAATGAGAAGAGGGCAAGTCCCAGATGGCAGTAAAGTGAAGAGGGCAGGTCACTGATAGTATTAATGAGAAGATGGCAGATCCCAGAATGATAGTAAAGAGAAGTGGGCAGGTCCCAGATGGTAGTAATTAGAAGAGGGCGGGTCACAGATTGTAGTAATGAGAAGAGGGCATGTCACAGATGGTAGAAATTTGAAAAGGGCAGGGTTCAGATGGTAGTAATGAGAAGAGGGCAGGTCCCAGACAGTAGTAATGAGAAGAGGGCAGGTCACAGATGGTAGTAATTTGGAGAGGGCAGTTCCCAGATGGTAGTAATAAGAGGGCAGTTCGCAGATGGTAGTAATGAGAAGAGGGTAGGTCCCAGATGGTAGTAATGAGAAGAGGGTAGGTCCCAGATGGCAGTATAGAGAAGAGGTCAGGTCCTGTATGGTAGTAATGTGAAGAGTGCAGATCACAGATGTTAGTAATGTGAAGAGTGCAGGTCACAGATGGTCGTAATGAGAAGAGGGCAGGTCCCAGATGGCAGTAAAGAGAAGAGGGCACGTCCCAGATGACAGGAAAGCGAAGAGGGCGGGTCCCAGATTGTAGAAATGAGAAGATGGCAGATCCCAGTTGGCAGTAATGAGTAGAGGACAGTTCACAGACAGTAGTGATGAGAAGAGGGCAGTTCCCAGATGGTAGAAATTAGAAGAGGGCAGGTCACAGATGGTAGTAATTTGAAGAGGGCTGTGCTCAGATGGTAGTAATGACAAGAGGGCAGGTTGCAAATGGTAGTAATGAGAAGAGGGTAGGTCCCAGATGGAAGTAATGAGAAGAGGGTGGGTCACAGATTGTATTAATGTGAAGAGGGCAGTTCCCAGAACGTAGTAATGAGAAGATCGCAGGACCCAGATGGTAGTAATGAGAAGAGGGCAGCTCCCAGATGGTAGTAATGTGAAGAGGGCAGGTCACAGATTGCAGTAAAGAGAAGAGGGCAGGTGCCAGACAGTAGTAATGAGAAGAGGGCAGGTCACAGATGGTAGTATTGAGAACAGGGCGTTTCACAGAGTGTAGTAATGTGAAGGGGGCAGGTCCCAGACAGTAGTAATGAGAAGTGAGCAGGTCACAGATTGTAGTAATGTGAAGGGGGCAGGTCACATACAGTAGTAATGAGAAGAGGGCAGGTCACAGATGGTAGTATTGAGAACAGGGCGTTTCACAGAGTGTAGTAATGTGAAGGGGGCAGGTCCCAGACAGTAGTAATGAGAAGAGGGCAGGTCACAGATGGTAGCATTGAGAACAGGGCGTTTCACAGTGTGTAGTAATGTGAAGGGGGCAGGTCACATACAGTAGTAATGAGAAGAGGGCAGGTCCCAGATGGTAGTAATGAGAAGATGGCAGGTCCCACATGACAGTAAAGAGAAGAGGACAGGTCCCAGATGGTAGAAATTAGAAGAGGGCAGGTCCCAGTTGGTAATAATGTGAACAGGGCAGGTCATAGCTGGTAGCAATGTGAAGAGTGCATGTCACAGATGGTAGTAATGAGAAGAGGGCAGGTCCCAGATGGCAGTAAAGAGAAGAGGGCAGGACCCAGATGACTGTAAAGAGAAGAGGGCAGCTCCCAGATTGTAGTAATGAGAAGAGGGCAGGTCCCAGATGGTAGTAATGTGAAGCGGGCAGCTCCCAGATTGTAGTAATGAGAAGAGGGCAGGTCCCAGATGGTAGTAATGAGAAGAGGGCAAGTCCCAGATGGCAGTAAATTGAAGAGGGCAGGTCACAGATCATATTAATGAGAAGAGGTCAGGTCACATACAGTAGTAATGAGAAGAGGGCATGTCCCAGTTGGTAGTAATGAGAAGATGGCAGATCCCAGATGATAGTAAAGAGAAGAGGGCAGGTCCCAGATGGCAGTAATTAGAAGAGGGCTGGTCCCAGACAGTAGTAATGAGAAGAGGGCATGTCACAGATGGTAGTAATTTGAAGAGGGCAGGGTTCAGATGGTAGTAATGAGAAGAGGGCAAGTCCCAGACTGTAGTAATGAGAAGAGGGCAGGTCACAGAAGGTAGTAATTTGGAGAGAGCAGGTCCCAGATGGTAATAATGAGAAGAGGGCAGGTCGCAGATGGTAGTAATGAGAAGAGGGTAGGTCCCAGATGGTAGTAATGAGAGGTGGGTAGGTCCCAGATGACAGTATAGAGAAGAGGTCAGGTCACGTATGGTAGTAATGTGAAGAGTGCAGATCACAGATGGTAGTAATGTGAAGAGTGCAGGTCACAGATGGTCGTAATGAGAAGAGGGCAGGTCCCAGATGGCAGTAAAGAGAAGAGGGCAGGTCCCAGATGACAGTAATGAGAAGAGGACAGTTCACAGACAGTAGTGATGAGAAGAGGGCAGGTCACAAATGGTACTAATGGGAAGAGTGCAGGCCCCAGACAGTAGTAATGAGAAGAGGGCAGGTCACAGATGGTAGTATTGAGAAGAGGGCGTTTCACAGATGGTAGTAATGTGAAGAGTGCAGGTCACAGATGGTCGTAATGAGAAGAGGGCAGGTCCCAGATGGCAGTAAAGAGAAGAGGGCAGGTCCCAGTTGGCAGTAATGAGAAGAGGACAGTTCACAGACAGTAGTGATGAGAAGAGGGCAGGTCACAAATGGTACTAATGGGAAGAGTGCAGGCCCCAGACAGTAGTAATGAGAAGATCGCAGGACCCAGATGGTAGTAATGAGAAGAGGGCAGCTCCCAGATGGTAGTAATGTGAAGAGGGCTGGTCACAGATTGCAGTAAAGAGAAGAGGGCAGGTGCCAGACAGTAGTAATGAGAAGAGGGCAGGTCACAGATGGTAGTATTGAGAACAGGGCGTTTCACAGAGTGTAGTAATGTGAAGGGGGCAGGTCCCAGACAGTAGTAATGAGAAGTGGGCAGGTCACAGATTGTAGTAATGTGAAGGGGGCAGGTCACATACAGTAGTAATGAGAAGTGGGCAGGTCCCAGATGGTAGTAATGAGAAGATGGCAGGTCCCACATGACAGTAAAGAGAAGAGGACAGGTCCCAGATGGTAGAAATTAGAAGAGGGCAGGTCCCAGACAGTAGTAATGAGAAGAGGGTGGGTCACAGATTGCAGTAAAGAGAAGAGGGCAGGTGCCAGATTGCAGTAATGAGAAGAGGGCAGGTCCCAGATGGTAGTAATGTGAAGAGGGCAGGTCACATATCGTAGTAATGTGAAGAGCGCAGGTCACAGATTGTAGTAATGAGAATAGGGCCGGTCACAGATGGTAGTACTGAGAAGAGGACAGTTCACAGACAGTAGTGATGAGAAGAGAGTGGGTCCCAGATTGTAGTAATGAGAAGAGTGCAGGTCCCAGTTGGTAATAATGTGAAGAGGGCAGGTCACAGGTGGCAGTAATGTGAAGAGCGCAGGTCCCAGATGGTAGTAATGAGAAGAGGGTAGTTCCCAGATGGCAGTATAGAGAAGAGGTCAGGTCACGTATGGTAGTAATATGAAGAGTGCAGATCACCGATGGTGTAATGTGAACAGGGCAGGTCATAGCTGGTAGCAATGTGAAGAGTGCATGTCACAGATGGTAGTAATGAGAAGAGGGCAGGACCCAGATGACTGTAAAGAGAAGAGGGCAGCTCCCAGATTGTAGTAATGAGAAGAGGGCAGGTCCCAGATGGTAGTAATGTGAAGAGGGCAGCTCCCAGATTGTAGTAATGAGAAGAGGGCATGTCCCAGATGGTAGTAATGAGAAGAGGGCAAGTCCCAGATGGCAGTAAATTGAAGAGGGCAGGTCACAGATCATATTAATGAGAAGAGGTCAGGTCACATACAGTAGTAATGAGAAGAGGGCATGTCCCAGTTGGTAGTAATGAGAAGATGGCAGATCCCAGATGATAGTAAAGAGAAGAGGGCAGGTCCCAGATGGCAGTAATTAGAAGAGGGCTGGTCCCAGACAGTAGTAATGAGAAGAGGGCATGTCACAGATGGTAGTAATTTGAAGAGGGCAGGGTTCAGATGGTAGTAATGAGAAGAGGGCAAGTCCCAGACTGTAGTAATGAGAAGAGGGCAGGTCACAGAAGGTAGTAATTTGGAGAGAGCAGGTCCCAGATGGTAATAATGAGAAGAGGGCAGGTCGCAGATGGTAGTAATGAGAAGAGGGTAGGTCCCAGATGGTAGTAATGAGAGGTGGGTAGGTCCCAGATGACAGTATAGAGAAGAGGTCAGGTCACGTATGGTAGTAATGTGAAGAGTGCAGATCACAGATGGTAGTAATGTGAAGAGTGCAGGTCACAGATGGTCGTAATGAGAAGAGGGCAGGTCCCAGATGGCAGTAAAGAGAAGAGGGCAGGTCCCAGATGACAGTAATGAGAAGAGGACAGTTCACAGACAGTAGTGATGAGAAGAGGGCAGGTCACAAATGGTACTAATGGGAAGAGTGCAGGCCCCAGACAGTAGTAATGAGAAGAGGGCAGGTCACAGATGGTAGTATTGAGAAGAGGGCATTTCACAGATGGTAGTAATGTGAAGAGTGCAGGTCACAGATGGTCGTAATGAGAAGAGGGCAGGTCGCAGATGGTAGTAATGAGAAGAGGGTAGGTCCCAGATGGTAGTAATGAGAGGTGGGTAGGTCCCAGATGACAGTATAGAGAAGAGGTCAGGTCACGTATGGTAGTAATGTGAAGAGTGCAGATCACAGATGGTAGTAATGTGAAGAGTGCAGGTCACAGATGGTCGTAATGAGAAGAGGGCAGGTCCCAGATGGCAGTAAAGAGAAGAGGGCAGGTCCCAGATGACAGTAATGAGAAGAGGACAGTTCACAGACAGTAGTGATGAGAAGAGGGCAGGTCACAAATGGTACTAATGGGAAGAGTGCAGGCCCCAGACAGTAGTAATGAGAAGAGGGCAGGTCACAGATGGTAGTATTGAGAAGAGGGCGTTTCACAGATGGTAGTAATGTGAAGAGTGCAGGTCACAGATGGTCGTAATGAGAAGAGGGCAGGTCCCAGATGGCAGTAAAGAGAAGAGGGCAGGTCCCAGTTGGCAGTAATGAGAAGAGGACAGTTCACAGACAGTAGTGATGAGAAGAGGGCAGGTCACAAATGGTACTAATGGGAAGAGTGCAGGCCCCAGACAGTAGTAATGAGAAGAGGGCAGGTCACAGATGGTAGTATTGAGAAGAGGGCGTTTCACAGATTGTAGTAATGTGAAGGGGGCAGGTCACATACAGTAGTAATGAGAAGAGGGCAGGTCTCAGGTGGTAGTAATGAGAAGATGGCAGGTCTCACATGACAGTAAAGAGAAGAGGGCAGGTCCCAGATGGTAGAAATTAGAAGAGGGCAGCTCCCAGATTGTAGTAATGAGAAGAGGGCAGGACCCAGATGGTAGTAATGAGAAGAGGACAGTTCACAGACAGAAGTGATGAGAAGAGGGGAGGTCATAGATTGTTGTAATGTGAAGAATGCAGGTCCCGGACAGTAGTAATGAGAAGAGGGCAAGTCCCAGATGGCAGTAAGGTGAAAAGGGCAGGTCACAGATCGTATTAATGAGAAGAGGACAGTTCACAGACAGTAGTAATGAGAAGAGGGCATTTCCCAGATGGTAGTATTGAGAAGAGGGCGGTTCACAGATTGTAGTAATGTGAAGAGGGCAGGTCACATACAGTAGTAATGAGAAGAGGGCATGTCCCGGATGGTAGTAATGAGAAGATGGCAGATCCCAGATGATAGTAAATAGAAGAGGGCAGGTCCCAGATGGTAGTAATTAGAAGAGGGCTGGTCCCAGACAGTAGTAATGAGAAGAGGGCAGGTCCCAGATGGTAGTAATTAGAAGAGGGCTCGTCCCAGATGGCAGTATAGAGAAGAGGTCAGGTCAAGTATGGTAGTAATGTGAAGAGTGCAGATCACAGATGTTAGTAATGTGAAGAGTGCAGGTCACAAATGGTAGAAATTAGAAGAGGGCAGGTCCCAGACAGTAGTAATGAGAAGAGGGCAGGTCACAGATGGTAGTAATTTGAAGAGGGCTGTGCTCAGATGGTAGTAATGAGAAGAGGGCAGGTCGCAAATGGTAGTAATGAGAAGAGGGTAGGTCCCAGATGGTAGTAATGAGAAGAGGGTGGGTCACAGATTGTATTAATGTGAAGAGGGCAGTTCCCAGAAGGTAGTAATGAGAAGATCGCAGGACCCAGATGGCAGTAAAGAGAAGAGGGCACGTCCCAGATGGTAGTAATGAAAAGCGGGCAGGTCCCAGACAGTAGTAATGAGAAGAGGGCAGGTCCCAAATGGTAGTAATGTGAACAGGGCAGGTCACAGATGGTAGCAATGTGAAGAGGGCAGGTCACAGATGGTAGTAATGAGAAGAGGGCGGG
The DNA here is from genome assembly GCF_030144855.1 of Hypanus sabinus. NCBI lineage: Eukaryota > Metazoa > Chordata > Chondrichthyes > Myliobatiformes > Dasyatidae > Hypanus > Hypanus sabinus. Next base: position 73,305,042 of record NC_082718.1, on the reverse strand, counting down.
TCACAGATTGTAGTAATGTGAAGAGGTCAGGTCACATACAGTAGTAATGAGAAGAGGGCATGTCCCAGTTGGTAGTAATGAGAAGATGGCAGATCCCAGATGATAGTAAAGAGAAGAGGGCAGGTCCCAGATGGCAGTAATTAGAAGAGGGCTGGTCCCAGACAGTAGTAATGAGAAGAGGGCATGTCACAGATGGTAGTAATTTGAAGAGGGCAGTGTTCAGATGGTAGTAATGAGAAGAGGGCAGGTCCCAGACTGTAGTAATGAGAAGAGGGCAGGTCACAGAAGGTAGTAATTTGGAGAGAGCAGGTCCCAGATGGTAATAATGAGAAGAGGGCAGGTCGCAGATGGTAGTAATGAGAAGAGGGTAGGTCCCAGATGGTAGTAATGAGAGGTGGGTAGGTCCCAGATGACAGTATAGAGAAGAGGTCAGGTCACGTATGGTAATAATGTGAAGAGTGCAGATCACAGATGGTAGTATTGTGAAGAGTGCAGGTCACAGATGGTTGTAATGAGAAGAGGGCAGGTCCCAGATGGCAGTAAAGAGAAGAGGGCAGGTCCCAGATGACAGTAAAGAGATGAAGGCGGGTCCCAAATTGTAGTAATGAGAAGAGGGCAGGTCCCAGTTGGCAGTAATGAGAAGAGGACAGTTCACAGACAGTAGTGATGAGAAGATGGCTGGTCCCAGATGGTAGTAATGTGCAGAGGGCCGGTCACAGATTGCAGTAATGAGAAGAGGGCAGGTCACAAATGGTAGTAATGAGAAGAGTGCAGGCCCCAGACAGTAGTAATGAGAAGAGGGCAGGTCACAGATGGTAGTATTGAGAAGAGGGCGTTTCACAGATTGTAGTAATGTGAAAGGGGCAGGTCACATACAGTAGTAATGAGAAGAGGGCAGGTCCCAGGTGGTAGTAATGAGAAGATGGCAGGTCTCACATGACAGTAAAGAGAAGAGGGCAGGTCCCAGATGGTAGAAATTAGAAGAGGGCAGCTCCCAGATTGTAGTAATGAGAAGAGGGCAGGACCCAGATGGTAGTAATGAGAAGAGGACAGTTCACAGACAGAAGTGATGAGAAGAGGGCAGGTCATAGATGGTTGTAATGTGAAGAATGCAGGTCCTGGACAGTAGTAATGAGAAGAGGGCAAGTCCCAGATGGCAGTAAAGTGAAGAGGGCAATCACAGATCGTATTAATGAGAAGAGGGCAGCTCACAGACAGTAGTAATGAGAAGAGGGCAGTTCCCAGATGGTAGTATTTAGAAGAGGGGGGTCACAGATTGTAGTAATGTGAAGAGGGCAGGTCACATACAGTAGTAATGAGAAGAGGGCAGGTCCCAGATGGTAGTAATTGGAAGAGGGCTGGTCCCAGATGGCAGTATAGAGAAGAGGTCAGGTCAAGTATGGTAGTAATGTGAAGAGTGCAGATGACAGATGTTAGTAATGTGAAGAGTGCAGGTCACAGATGGTCGTAATGAGAAGAGGGCAGGTCCCAGATGACAGTAAAGAGAAGAGGGCGGGTCCCAGATTGTAGTAATGAGAAGAGGGCAGGTCCCAGTTGGCAGTAATGAGAAGAGGACAGTTCACAGACAGTAGTGATGAGAAGAGGGCAGGTCCCCGATGGTAGAAATTAGAAGAGGGCAGGTCACAGATGGTAGTAATTTGAAGAGGGCTGTGCTCAGATGGTAGTATTACAAGAGGGCAGGTTGCAAATGGTAGTAATGAGAAGAGAGTAGGTCCCAGATGGTAGTAATGAGAAGAGGTTGGGTCACAGATTGTATTAATGTGAAGTGGGCAGTTCCCTGAACGTAGTAATGAGAAGATCGGAGGACCCAGATGGTAGTAATGAAAAGAGGGCAGCTCCCAGATGGTAGTAATGTGAAGAGGGCAGGTCACAGATGGTAGTATTGAGAACAGGGTGTTTCACAGAGTGTAGTAATGTGAATGGGGCAGGTCACATACAGTAGTAATGAGAAGAGGGCATGTCCCAGATGGTAGTAATGAGAAGATGGCAGGTCCCACATGACAGTAAAGAGAAGAGGGCAGGTCCCAGATGGTAGAAATTAGAAGAGGGCTATGCTCAGATGGTAGTAATGAGAAGCGGGCAGGTAGCAAATGGTAGTAATGAGAAGAGGGTAGGTCCCAGATGGTAGTAATGAGAAGAGGGTGGGTCACAGATCGTATTAGTGTGAAGAGGGCAGTTCCCAGAAGGTAGTAATGAGAAGATCGCAGGACCCAGATGGCAGTAATGAAAAGCGGGCAGGTCCCAGACAGTAGTAATGAGAAGACAGCAGGTCCCAAATGGTAGTAATGAGAAGAGTGCAGGTCCCAGATGGTAGTAATGTGAACAGGGCAGGTCACAGATGGTAGCAATGTGAAGAGGGCAGGTCACAGATGGTAGTAATGAGAAGAGGGCAGGTCCCAGATGGCAGTAAAGAGAAGAGGGCAGGACCCAGATGACTGTAAAGAGAAGAGGGCAGCTCCCAGATTGTAGTAATGAGAAGAGGGCAGGTCCCAGATGGTAGTAATGTGAAGAGGGCAGCTCCCAGATTGTAGTAATGAGAAGAGGGCAGGTCCCAGATGGTAGTAATGAGAAGAGGGCAAGTCCCAGATGGCAGTAAATTGAAGAGGGCAGGTCACAGATCATATTAATGAGAAGAGGGCAGGTCACAGACAGTAGTAATGAGAAGAGGGCAATTCCCAGATGGTGGTATTGAGAAGAGGGCGGGTCACAGATTGTAGTAATGTGAAGAGGTCAGGTCACATACAGTAGTAATGAGAAGAGGGCATGTCCCAGTTGGTAGTAATGAGAAGATGGCAGATCCCAGATGATAGAAAAGAGAAGAGGGCAGGTCCCAGATGGCAGTAATTAGAAGAGGGCTGGTCCCAGACAGTAGTAATGAGAAGAGGGCATGTCACAGATGGTAGTAATTTGAAGAGGGCAGGGTTCAGATGGTAGTAATGAGAAGAGGGCAGGTCCCAGACTGTAGTAATGAGAAGAGGGCAGGTCACAGAAGGTAGTAATTTGGAGAGAGCAGGTCCCAGATGGTAATAATGAGAAGAGGGCAGGTCGCAGATGGTAGTAATGAGAAGAGGGTAGGTCCCAGATAGTAGTAATGAGAGGTGGGTAGGTCCCACATGACAGTATAGAGAAGAGGTCAGGTCACGTATGGTAGTCATGTGAAGAGTGCAGATCACAGATGGTAGTAATGTGAAGAGTGCAGGTCACAGATGGTCGTAATGAGAAGAGGGCAGGTCCCAGATGGCAGTAAAGAGAAGAGGGCGGGTCCCAGATTGTAGTAATGAGAAGAGGGCAGGTCCCAGTTGGCAGTAATGAGAAGAGGACAGTTCACAGACAGTAGTGATGAGAAGAGGGCTGGTCCCAGATGGTAGTAATGTGAAGAGGGCAGGTCACAGATTGCAGTAATGAGAAGAGGGCAGGTCACAAATGGTAGTAATGAGAAGAGTGCAGGCCCCAGACAGTAGTAATGAGAAGAGGGCAGGTCACAGATGGTAGTATTGAGAAGAGGGCGTTTCACAGATTGTAGTAATGTGAAGGGGGCAGGTCACATACAGTAGTAATGAGAAGAGGGCAGGTCCCAGGTGGTAGTAATGAAAAGATGGCAGGTCTCACATGACAGTAAAGAGAAGAGGGCAGGTCCCAGATGGTAGAAATTAGAAGAGGGCAGCTCACAGATTGTAGTAATGAGAAGAGGGCAGGACCCAGATGGTAGTAAAGAGAAGAGGACAGTTCACAGACAGAAGTGATGAGAAGAGGGCAGGTCATAGATGGTTGTAATGTGAAGAATGCAGGTCCCGGACAGTAGTAATGAGAAGAGGGCAAGTCCCAGATGGCAGTAAAGTGAAGAGGGCAGGTCACAGATCGTATTAATGAGAAGAGGGCAGCTCACAGACAGTAGTAATGAGAAGAGGGCAGTTCCCAGATGGTAGTATTGAGAAGAGGGCGGGTCACAGATTGTAGTAATGTGAAGAGGTCAGGTCACATACAGTAGTAATGAGAAGAGGGCATGTCCCAGTTGGTAGTAATGAGAAGATGGCAGATCCCAGATGATAGAAAAGAGAAGAGGGCAGGTCCCAGATGGTAGAAATTAGAAGAGGGCAGCTCCCAGATTGTAGTAATGAGAAGAGGGCAGGACCCAGATGGTAGTAAAGAGAAGAGGACAGTTCACAGACAGAAGTGATGAGAAGAGGGCAGGTCATAGATGGTTGTAATGTGAAGAATGCAGGTCCCGGACAGTAGTAATGAGAAGAGGGCAAGTCCCAGATGGCAGTAAAGTGAAGAGGGCAGGTCACAGATCGTATTAATGAGAAGAGGGCAGCTCACAGACAGTAGTAATGAGAAGAGGGCAATTCCCAGATGGTGGTATTGAGAAGAGGGCGGGTCACAGATTGTAGTAATGTGAAGAGGTCAGATCACATACAGTAGTAATGAGAAGAGGGCATGTCCCAGTTGGTCGTAATGAGAAGATGGCAGATCCCAGATGATAGAAAAGAGAAGAGGGCAGGTCCCAGATGGCAGTAATTAGAAGAGGGCTGGTCCCAGACAGTAGTAATGAGAAGAGGGCATGTCACAGATGGTAGTAATTTGAAGAGGGCAGGGTTCAGATGGTAGTAATGAGAAGAGGGGAGGTCCCAGACTGTAGTAATGAGAAGAGGGCAGGTCACAGAAGGTAGTAATTTGGAGAGAGCAGGTCCCAGATGGTAATAATGAGAAGAGGGCAGGTCGCAGATGGTAGTAATGAGAAGAGGGTAGGTCCCAGATAGTAGTAATGAGAGGTGGGTAGGTCCCAGATGACAGTATAGAGAAGAGGTCAGGTCACGTATGGTAGTAATGTGAAGAGTGCAGATCACAGATGGTAGTAATGTGAAGAGTGCAGGTCACAGATGGTCGTAATGAGAAGAGGGCAGGTCCCAGATGGCAGTAAAGAGAAGAGGGCAGGTCCCAGATGACAGTAAAGAGAAGAGGGCGGGTCCCAGATTGTAGTAATGAGAAGAGGGCAGGTCCCAGTTGGCAGTAATGAGAAGAGGACAGTTCACAGACAGTAGTGATGAGAAGAGGGCAGGTCCCAGATGGCAGTAAAGAGAAGAGGGCGGGTCCCAGATTGTAGTAATGAGAAGAGGGCAGGTCCCAGTTGGCAGTAATGAGAAGAGGACAGTTCACAGACAGTAGTGATGAGAAGAGGGCTGGTCCCAGATGGTAGTAATGTGAAGAGGGCAGGTCACAGATTGCAGTAATGAGAAGAGGGCAGGTCACAAATGGTAGTAATGAGAAGAGTGCAGGCCCCAGACAGTAGTAATGAGAAGAGGGCAGGTCACAGATGGTAGTATTGAGAAGAGGGCGTTTCACAGATTGTAGTAATGTGAAGGGGGCAGGTCACATACAGTAGTAATGAGAAGAGGGCAGGTCCCAGGTGGTAGTAATGAAAAGATGGCAGGTCTCACATGACAGTAAAGAGAAGAGGGCAGGTCCCAGATGGTAGAAATTAGAAGAGGGCAGCTCCCAGATTGTAGTAATGAGAAGAGGGCAGGACCCAGATGGTAGTAAAGAGAAGAGGACAGTTCAGAGACAGAAGTGATGAGAAGAGGGCAGGTCATAGATGGTTGTAATGTGAAGAATGCAGGTCCCGGACAGTAGTAATGAGAAGAGGGCAAGTCCCAGATGGCAGTAAAGTGAAGAGGGCAGGTCACAGATCGTATTAATGAGAAGAGGGCAGCTCACAGACAGTAGTAATGAGAAGAGGGCAGTTCCCAGATGGTAGTATTGAGAAGAGGGCGGGTCACAGATTGTAGTAATGTGAAGAGGTCAGGTCACATACAGTAGTAATGAGAAGAGGGCATGTCCCAGTTGGTAGTAATGAGAAGATGGCAGATCCCAGATGATAGAAAAGAGAAGAGGGCAGGTCCCAGATGGTAGAAATTAGAAGAGGGCAGCTCCCAGATTGTAGTAATGAGAAGAGGGCAGGACCCAGATGGTAGTAAAGAGAAGAGGACAGTTCACAGACAGAAGTGATGAGAAGAGGGCAGGTCATAGATGGTTGTAATGTGAAGAATGCAGGTCCCGGACAGTAGTAATGAGAAGAGGGCAAGTCCCAGATGGCAGTAAAGTGAAGAGGGCAGGTCACAGATCGTATTAATGAGAAGAGGGCAGCTCACAGACAGTAGTAATGAGAAGAGGGCAATTCCCAGATGGTGGTATTGAGAAGAGGGCGGGTCACAGATTGTAGTAATGTGAAGAGGTCAGATCACATACAGTAGTAATGAGAAGAGGGCATGTCCCAGTTGGTCGTAATGAGAAGATGGCAGATCCCAGATGATAGAAAAGAGAAGAGGGCAGGTCCCAGATGGCAGTAATTAGAAGAGGGCTGGTCCCAGACAGTAGTAATGAGAAGAGGGCATGTCACAGATGGTAGTAATTTGAAGAGGGCAGGGTTCAGATGGTAGTAATGAGAAGAGGGGAGGTCCCAGACTGTAGTAATGAGAAGAGGGCAGGTCACAGAAGGTAGTAATTTGGAGAGAGCAGGTCCCAGATGGTAATAATGAGAAGAGGGCAGGTCGCAGATGGTAGTAATGAGAAGAGGGTAGGTCCCAGATAGTAGTAATGAGAGGTGGGTAGGTCCCAGATGACAGTATAGAGAAGAGGTCAGGTCACGTATGGTAGTAATGTGAAGAGTGCAGATCACAGATGGTAGTAATGTGAAGAGTGCAGGTCACAGATGGTCGTAATGAGAAGAGGGCAGGTCCCAGATGGCAGTAAAGAGAAGAGGGCAGGTCCCAGATGACAGTTAAGAGAAGAGGGCGGGTCCCAGATTGTAGTAATGAGAAGAGGGCAGGTCCCAGTTGGCAGTAATGAGAAGAGGACAGTTCACAGACAGTAGTGATGAGAAGAGGGCAGGACACAGATGGCAGTAATGAGAAGAGAGTAGGTCCCAGATGGCAGTATAGAGAAGAGGTCTGGTCACGTATGGTAGTATTGTGAAGAGTGCAGATCACAGTTGGTAGTAATGTGAACAGCGCAGGTCACAGATGGTAGAAATGTGAAGAGTGCAGGTCACAGATGGTAGTAATGAGAAGAGGGCAGGTCCCAGATGACAGTATAGAGAAGAGGTCAGGTCACGTATGGTAGTAATGTGAAGAGTGCAGATCACAGATGGTAGTATTGTGAAGAGTGCAGGTCACAGATGGTTGTAATGAGAAGAGGGCAGGTCCCAGATGGCAGTAAAGAGAAGAGGGCAGGTCCCAGATGACAGTAAAGAGAAGAAGGCGGGTCCCAAATTGTAGTAATGAGAAGAGGGCAGGTCCCAGTTGGCAGTAATGAGAAGAGGACAGTTCACAGACAGTAGTGATGAGAAGAGGGCTGGTCCCAGATGGTAGTAATGTGAAGAGGGCAGGTCACAGATTGCAGTAATGAGAAGAGGGCAGGTCACAAATGGTAGTAACGAGAAGAGTGCAGGCCCCAGACAGTAGTAATGAGAAGAGGGCAGGTCACAGAAGGTAGTATTGAGAAGAGGGCGTTTCACAGATTGTAGTAATGTGAAGGGGGCAGGTCACATACAGTAGTAATGAGAAGAGGGCAGGTCCCAGGTGGTAGTAATGAGAAGATGGCAGGTCTCACATGACAGTAAAGAGAAGAGGGCAGGTCCCAGATGGTAGAAATTAGAAGAGGGCAGCTCCCAGATTGTAGTAATGAGAAGAGGGCAGGACCCAGATGGTAGTAAAGAGAAGAGGACAGTTCACAGACAGAAGTGATGAGAAGAGGGCAGGTCATAGATGGTTGTAATGTGAAGAATGCAGGTCCCGGACAGTAGTAATGAGAAGAGGGCAAGTCCCAGATGGCAGTAAAGTGAAGAGGGCAGGTCACAGATCGTATTAATGAGAAGAGGGCAGCTCACAGACAGTAGTAATGAGAAGAGGGCAGTTCCCAGATGGTAGTATTGAGAAGAGGGCGGGTCACAGATTGTAGTAATGTGAAGAGGGCAGGTCACATACAGTAGTAATGAGAAGAGGGCAGGTCCCAGATGGTAGTAATTGGAAGAGGGCTGGTCCCAGATGGCAGTATAGAGAAGAGGTCAGGTCAAGTATGGTAGTAATGTGAAGAGTGCAGATCACAGATGTTAGTAATGTGAAGAGTGCAGGTCACAGATGGTCGTAATGAGAAGAGGGCAGGTCCCAGGTGGTAGTAATGAGAAGATGGCAGGTCTCACATGACAGTAAAGAGAAGAGGGCAGGTCCCAGATGACAGTAAAGAGAAGAGGGCGGGTCCCAGATTGTAGTAATGAGAAGAGGGCAGGTCCCAGTTGGCAGTAATGAGAAGAGGACAGTTCACAGACAGTAGTGATGAGAAGATGGCTGGTCCCAGATGGTAGTAATGTGCAGAGGGCAGGTCACAGATTGCAGTAATGAGAAGCGGGCAGGTCGCAAATGGTAGTAATGAGAAGAGGTTGGGTCACAGATTGTATTAGTGTGAAGAGGGTAGTTCCCAGAAGGTAGTAATGAGAAGATCGCAGGACCCAGATGGCAGTAAAGAGAAGAGGGCACGTCCCAGATGGTAGTAATGAAAAGCGGGCAGGTCCCAGACAGTAGTAATGAGAAGAGGGTAGGTCCCAAATGGTAGTAATGAGAAGAGTGCAGGTCCCAGATGGTAGTAATGTGAACAGGGCAGGTCACAGATGGTAGCAATGTGAAGAGGGCAGGTCACAGATGGTAGTAATGAGAAGAGGGCAGGTCCCAGATGGCAGTAAAGAGAAGAGGGCAGGACCCAGATGTCTGTAAAGAGAAGAGGGCAGCTCCCAGATTGTAGTAATGAGAAGAGGGCAGGTCCCAGATGGTAGTAATGTGAAGAGGGCAGCTCCCAGATTGTAGTAATGAGAAGAGGGCAGGTCCCAGATGGTAATAATGAGAAGAGGGCAAGTCCCAGATGGCAGTAAATTGAAGAGGGCAGGTCACAGATCATATTAATGAGAAGAGGGCAGGTCACAGACAGTAGTAATGAGAAGAGGGCAATTCCCAGATGGTGGTATTGAGAAGAGGGCGGGTCACAGATTGTAGTAATGTGACGAGGTCAGGTCACATACAGTAGTAATGAGAAGAGGGCATGTCCCAGTTGGTAGTAATGAGAAGATGGCAGATCCCAGATGATAGAAAAGAGAAGAGGGCAGGTCCCAGATGGCAGTAATTAGAAGAGGGCTGGTCCCAGACAGTAGTAATGAGAAGAGGGCATGTCACAGATGGTAGTAATTTGAAGAGGGCAGGGTTCAGATGGTAGTAATGAGAAGAGGGCAGGTCCCAGACTGTAGTAATGAGAAGAGGGCAGGTCACAGAAGGTAGTAATTTGGAGAGAGCAGGTCCCAGATGGTAATAATGAGAAGAGGGCAGGTCGCAGATGGTAGTAATGAGAAGAGGGTAGGTCCCAGATAGTAGTAATGAGAGGTGGGTAGGTCCCAGATGACAGTATAGAGAAGAGGTCAGGTCACGTATGGTAGTAATGTGAAGAGTGCAGATCACAGATGGTAGTAATGTGAAGAGTGCAGGTCACAGATGGTCCTAATGAGAAGAGGGCAGGTCCCAGATGGCAGTAAAGAGAAGAGGGCTGGTCCCAGATGGTAGTAATGTGAAGAGGGCAGGTCACAGATTGCAGTAATGAGAAGAGGGCAGGTCACAAATGGTTGTAATGAGAAGAGTGCAGGGCCCAGACAGTAGTAATGAGAAGAGGGCAGGTCACAGATGGTAGTATTGAGAAGAGGGCGTTTCACAGATTGTAGTAATGTGAAGGGGGCAGGTCACATACAGTAGTAATGAGAAGAGGGCAGGTCCCAGGTGGTAGTAATGAGAAGATGGCAGGTCTCACATGACAGTAAAGAGAAGAGGGCAGGTCCCAGATGGTAGAAATTAGAAGAGGGCAGCTCCCAGATTGTAGTAATGAGAAGAGGGCAGGACCCAGATGGTAGTAAAGAGAAGAGGACAGTTCACAGACAGAAGTGATGAGAAGAGGGCAGGTCATAGATGGTTGTAATGTGAAGAATGCAGGTCCCGGACAGTAGTAATGAGAAGAGGGCAAGTCCCAGATGGCAGTAAAGTGAAGAGGGCAGGTCACAGATCGTATTAATGAGAAGAGGGCAGCTCACAGACAGTAGTAATGAGAAGAGGGCAGTTCCCAGATGGTAGTATTGAGAAGAGGGCGGGTCACAGATTGTAGTAATGTGAAGAGGGCAGGTCACATACAGTAGTAATGAGAAGAGGGCAGGTCCCAGATGGTAGTAATTGGAAGAGGGCTGGTCCCAGATGGCAGTATAGAGAAGAGGTCAGGTCAAGTATGGTAGTAATGTGAAGAGTGCAGATCACAGATGTTAGTAATGTGAAGAGTGCAGGTCACAGATGGTCGTAATGAGAAGAGGGCAGGTCCCAGGTGGTAGTAATGAGAAGATGGCAGGTCTCACATGACAGTAAAGAGAAGAGGGCAGGTCCCAGATGACAGTAAAGAGAAGAGGGCGGGTCCCAGATTGTAGTAATGAGAAGAGGGCAGGTCCCAGTTGGCAGTAATGAGAAGAGGACAGTTCACAGACAGTAGTGATGAGAAGATGGCTGGTCCCAGATGGTAGTAATGTGCAGAGGGCAGGTCACAGATTGCAGTAATGAGAAGCGGGCAGGTCGCAAATGGTAGTAATGAGAAGAGGTTGGGTCACAGATTGTATTAGTGTGAAGAGGGTAGTTCCCAGAAGGTAGTAATGAGAAGATCGCAGGACCCAGATGGCAGTAAAGAGAAGAGGGCACGTCCCAGATGGTAGTAATGAAAAGCGGGCAGGTCCCAGACAGTAGTAATGAGAAGAGGGTAGGTCCCAAATGGTAGTAATGAGAAGAGTGCAGGTCCCAGATGGTAGTAATGTGAACAGGGCAGGTCACAGATGGTAGCAATGTGAAGAGGGCAGGTCACAAATGGTAGTAATGAGAAGAGTGCAGGTCCCAGATGGTAGTAATGTGAACAGGGCAGGTCACAGATGGTAGCAATGTGAAGAGGGCAGGTCACAGATGGTAGTAATGAGAAGAGGGCAGGTCCCAGATGGCAGTAAAGAGAAGAGGGCAGGACCCAGATGTCTGTAAAGAGAAGAGGGCAGCTCCCAGATTGTAGTAATGAGAAGAGGGCAGGTCCCAGATGGTAGTAATGTGAAGAGGGCAGCTCCCAGATTGTAGTAATGAGAAGAGGGCAGGTCCCAGATGGTAATAATGAGAAGAGGGCAAGTCCCAGATGGCAGTAAATTGAAGAGGGCAGGTCACAGATCATATTAATGAGAAGAGGGCAGGTCACAGACAGTAGTAATGAGAAGAGGGCAATTCCCAGATGGTGGTATTGAGAAGAGGGCGGGTCACAGATTGTAGTAATGTGACGAGGTCAGGTCACATACAGTAGTAATGAGAAGAGGGCATGTCCCAGTTGGTAGTAATGAGAAGATGGCAGATCCCAGATGATAGAAAAGAGAAGAGGGCAGGTCCCAGATGGCAGTAATTAGAAGAGGGCTGGTCCCAGACAGTAGTAATGAGAAGAGGGCATGTCACAGATGGTAGTAATTTGAAGAGGGCAGGGTTCAGATGGTAGTAATGAGAAGAGGGCAGGTCCCAGACTGTAGTAATGAGAAGAGGGCAGGTCACAGAAGGTAGTAATTTGGAGAGAGCAGGTCCCAGATGGTAATAATGAGAAGAGGGCAGGTCGCAGATGGTAGTAATGAGAAGAGGGTAGGTCCCAGATAGTAGTAATGAGAGGTGGGTAGGTCCCAGATGACAGTATAGAGAAGAGGTCAGGTCACGTATGGTAGTAATGTGAAGAGTGCAGATCACAGATGGTAGTAATGTGAAGAGTGCAGGTCACAGATGGTCCTAATGAGAAGAGGGCAGGTCCCAGATGGCAGTAAAGAGAAGAGGGCTGGTCCCAGATGGTAGTAATGTGAAGAGGGCAGGTCACAGATTGCAGTAATGAGAAGAGGGCAGGTCACAAATGGTTGTAATGAGAAGAGTGCAGGCCCCAGACAGTAGTAATGAGAAGAGGGCAGGTCACAGATGGTAGTATTGAGAAGAGGGCGTTTCACAGATTGTAGTAATGTGAAGGGGGCAGGTCACATACAGTAGTAATGAGAAGAGGGCAGGTCCCAGGTGGTAGTAATGAGAAGATGGCAGGTCTCACATGACAGTAAAGAGAAGAGGGCAGGTCCCAGATGGTAGAAATTAGAAGAGGGCAGCTCCCAGATTGTAGTAATGAGAAGAGGGCAGGACCCAGATGGTAGTAAAGAGAAGAGGACAGTTCACAGACAGAAGTGATGAGAAGAGGGCAGGTCATAGATGGTTGTAATGTGAAGAATGCAGGTCCCGGACAGTAGTAATGAGAAGAGGGCAAGTCCCAGATGGCAGTAAAGTGAAGAGGGCAGGTCACAGATCGTATTAATGAGAAGAGGGCAGCTCACAGACAGTAGTAATGAGAAGAGGGCAGTTCCCAGATGGTAGTATTGAGAAGAGGGCGGGTCACAGATTGTAGTAATGTGAAGAGGGCAGGTCACATACAGTAGTAATGAGAAGAGGGCAGGTCCCAGATGGTAGTAATTGGAAGAGGGCTGGTCCCAGATGGCAGTATAGAGAAGAGGTCAGGTCAAGTATGGTAGTAATGTGAAGAGTGCAGATCACAGATGTTAGTAATGTGAAGAGTGCAGGTCACAGATGGTCGTAATGAGAAGAGGGCAGGTCCCAGGTGGTAGTAATGAGAAGATGGCAGGTCTCACATGACAGTAAAGAGAAGAGGGCAGGTCCCAGATGACAGTAAAGAGAAGAGGGCGGGTCCCAGATTGTAGTAATGAGAAGAGGGCAGGTCCCAGTTGGCAGTAATGAGAAGAGGACAGTTCACAGACAGTAGTGATGAGAAGATGGCTGGTCCCAGATGGTAGTAATGTGCAGAGGGCAGGTCACAGATTGCAGTAATGAGAAGCGGGCAGGTCGCAAATGGTAGTAATGAGAAGAGGTTGGGTCACAGATTGTATTAGTGTGAAGAGGGTAGTTCCCAGAAGGTAGTAATGAGAAGATCGCAGGACCCAGATGGCAGTAAAGAGAAGAGGGCACGTCCCAGATGGTAGTAATGAAAAGCGGGCAGGTCCCAGACAGTAGTAATGAGAAGAGGGTAGGTCCCAAATGGTAGTAATGAGAAGAGTGCAGGTCCCAGATGGTAGTAATGTGAACAGGGCAGGTCACAGATGGTAGCAATGTGAAGAGGGCAGGTCACAGATGGTAGTAATGAGAAGAGGGCAGGTCCCAGATGGCAGTAAAGAGAAGAGGGCAGGACCCAGATGTCTGTAAAGAGAAGAGGGCAGCTCCCAGATTGTAGTAATGAGAAGAGGGCAGGTCCCAGATGGTAGTAATGTGAAGAGGGCAGCTCCCAGATTGTAGTAATGAGAAGAGGGCAGGTCCCAGATGGTAATAATGAGAAGAGGGCAAGTCCCAGATGGCAGTAAATTGAAGAGGGCAGGTCACAGATCATATTAATGAGAAGAGGGCAGGTCACAGACAGTAGTAATGAGAAGAGGGCAATTCCCAGATGGTGGTATTGAGAAGAGGGCGGGTCACAGATTGTAGTAATGTGACGAGGTCAGGTCACATACAGTAGTAATGAGAAGAGGGCATGTCCCAGTTGGTAGTAATGAGAAGATGGCAGATCCCAGATGATAGAAAAGAGAAGAGGGCAGGTCCCAGATGGCAGTAATTAGAAGAGGGCTGGTCCCAGACAGTAGTAATGAGAAGAGGGCATGTCACAGATGGTAGTAATTTGAAGAGGGCAGGGTTCAGATGGTAGTAATGAGAAGAGGGCAGGTCCCAGACTGTAGTAATGAGAAGAGGGCAGGTCACAGAAGGTAGTAATTTGGAGAGAGCAGGTCCCAGATGGTAATAATGAGAAGAGGGCAGGTCGCAGATGGTAGTAATGAGAAGAGGGTAGGTCCCAGATAGTAGTAATGAGAGGTGGGTAGGTCCCAGATGACAGTATAGAGAAGAGGTCAGGTCACGTATGGTAGTAATGTGAAGAGTGCAGGTCACAGATGGTCCTAATGAGAAGAGGGCAGGTCCCAGATGGCAGTAAAGAGAAGAGGGCTGGTCCCAGATGGTAGTAATGTGAAGAGGGCAGGTCACAGATTGCAGTAATGAGAAGAGGGCAGGTCACAAATGGTTGTAATGAGAAGAGTGCAGGCCCCAGACAGTAGTAATGAGAAGAGGGCAGGTCACAGATGGTAGTATTGAGAAGAGGGCGTTTCACAGATTGTAGTAATGTGAAGGGGGCAGGTCACATACAGTAGTAATGAGAAGAGGGCAGGTCCCAGGTGGTAGTAATGAGAAGATGGCAGGTCTCACATGACAGTAAAGAGAAGAGGGCAGGTCCCAGATGGTAGAAATTAGAAGAGGGCAGCTCCCAGATTGTAGTAATGAGAAGAGGGCAGGACCCAGATGGTAGTAAAGAGAAGAGGACAGTTCACAGACAGAAGTGATGAGAAGAGGGCAGGTCATAGATGGTTGTAATGTGAAGAATGCAGGTCCAGGACAGTAGTAATGAGAAGAGGGCAAGTCCCAGATGGCAGTAAAGTGAAGAGGGCAGGTCACAGATCGTATTAATGAGAAGAGGGCAGCTCACAGACAGTAGTAATGAGAAGAGGGCAGTTCCCAGATGGTAGTATTGAGAAGAGGGCGGGTCACAGATTGTAGTAATGTGAAGAGGGCAGGTCACATACAGTAGTAATGAGAAGAGGGCAGGTCCCAGATGGTAGTAATTGGAAGAGGGCTGGTCCCAGATGGCAGTATAGAGAAGAGGTCAGGTCAAGTATGGTAGTAATGTGAAGAGTGCAGATCACAGATGTTAGTAATGTGAAGAGTGCAGGTCACAGATGGTCGTAATGAGAAGAGGGCAGGTCCCAGGTGGTAGTAATGAGAAGATGGCATGTCTCACATGACAGTAAAGAGAAGAGGGCAGGTCCCAGATGACAGTAAAGAGAAGAGGGCGGGTCCCAGATTGTAGTAATGAGAAGAGGGCAGGTCCCAGTTGGCAGTAATGAGAAGAGGACAGTTCACAGACAGTAGTGATGAGAAGATGGCTGGTCCCAGATGGTAGTAATGTGCAGAGGGCAGGTCACAGATTGCAGTAATGAGAAGAGGGCAGGTCACAAATGGTAGTAATGAGAAGAGTGCAGGCCCCAGACAGTAGTAATGAGAAGAGGGCAGGTCACAGATGGTAGTATTGAGAAGAGGGCGTTTCACAGATTGTAGTAATGTGAAAGGGGCAGGTCACATACAGTAGTAATGAGATGAGGGCAGGTCCCAGGTGGTAGTAATGAGAAGATGGCAGGTCTCACATGACAGTAAAGAGAAGAGGGCAGGTCCCAGAAGGTAGAAATTAGAAGAGGGCAGCTCCCAGATTGTAGTAATGAGAAGAGGGCAGGACCCAGATGGTAGTAATGAGAAGAGGACAGTTCACAGACAGAAGTGATGAGAAGAGGGCAGGTCATAGATGGTTGTAATGTGAAGAATGCAGGTCCCGGACAGTAGTAATGAGAAGAGGGCAAGTCCCAGATGACCGTAAAGTGAAGAGGGCAGGTCACAGATCGTATTAATGAGAAGAGGGCAGCTCACAGACAGTAGTAATGAGAAGAGGGCAGTTCCCAGATGGTAGTATTGAGAAGAGGGCGGGTCACAGATTTTAGTAATGTGAAGAGGGCAGGTCACATACAGTAGTAATGAGAAGAGGGCAGGTCCCAGATGGTAGTAATTAGAAGAGGGCTGGTCCCTGATGGCAGTATAGAGAAGAGGTCAGGTCAAGTATGGTAGTAATGTGAAGAGTGCAGATCACAGATGTTAGTAATGTGAAGAGTGCAGGTCACAGATGGTCGTAATGAGAAGAGGGCAGGTCCCAGATGGCAGTAAAGAGAAGAGGGCAGGTCCCAGATGAGAGTAAAGTGAAGAGGGCGGGTCCCAGATTGTAGTAATGAGATGAGGGCAGGTCCCAGTTGGCAGTAATGAGAAGAGGACAGTTCACAGACAGTAGTGATGAGAAGAGGGCAGGTCCCCGATGGTAGAAATTAGAAGAGGGCAGGTCACAGATGGTAGTAATTTGAAGAGGGCTGTGCTCAGATGGTAGTATTACAAGAGGGCAGGTTGCAAATGGTAGTAATGAGAAGAGAGTAGGTCCCAGATGGTAGTAATGAGAAGAGGTTGGGTCACAGGTTGTATTAATGTGAAGTGGGCAGTTCCCTGAACGTAGTAATGAGAAGATCGCAGGACCCAGATGGTAGTAATGAAAAGAGGGCAGCTCCCAGATGGTAGTAATGTGAAGAGGGCAGGTCACAGATGGTAGTATTGAGAACAGGGTGTTTCACAGAGTGTAGTAATGTGAATGGGGCAGGTCACATACAGTAGTAATGAGAAGAGGGCATGTCCCAGATGTTAGTAATGAGAAGATGGCAGGTCCCACATGACAGTAAAGAGAAGAGGGCTGGTCCCAGATGGTAGAAATTAGAAGAGGGCAGGTCCCAGACAGTAGTAATGAGAAGAGGGCAGGTCACAGATGGTAGTAATTTGAAGAGGGCTGTGCTCAGATGGTAGTAATGAGAAGCGGGCAGGTCGCATATGGTAGTAATGAGAAGAGGTAGGTCCCAGATGGTAGTAATGAGAAGAGGGTGGGTCACAGATTGTATTAATGTGAAGAGGGCAGTTCCCAGAAGGTAGTAATGAGAAGATCGCAGGACCCAGATGGCAGTAAAGAGAAGAGGGCACGTCCCAGATGGTTAGTAATGAAAAGCGGGCAGGTCCCAGACAGTAGTAATGAGAAGAGGGCAGGTCCCAAATGGTAGTAATGAGAAGAGTGCAGGTCCCAGATGGTAGTAATGTGAACAGGGCAGGTCACAGATGGTAGCAATGTGAAGAGGCAGGTCACAGATGGTAGTAATGAGAAGAGGGCAGGTCCCAGATGGCAGTAAAGAGAGATGGCAGGACCCAGATGACTGTAAAGAGAGAGGGCAGCTCCCAGATTGTAGTAATGAGAAGAGGGCAGGTCCCAGATGGTAGTAATGTGAAGAGGGCAGCTCCCAGATTGTAGTAATGAGAAGAGGGCAGGTCCCAGATGGTAGTAATGAGAAGAGGGCAAGTCCCAGATGGCAGTAAATTGAAGAGGGCAGGTCACAGATCATATTAATGAGAAGAGGGCAGGTCACAGACAGTAGTAATGAGAAGAGGGCATGTCCCAGTTGGTAGTAATGAGAAGGTGGCAGATCCCAGATGATAGTAAAGAGAAGAGGGCAGGTCCCAGATGGCAGTAATTAGAAGAGGGCTGGTCCCAGACAGTAGTAATGAGAAGAGGGCATGTCACAGATGGTAGTAATTTGAAGAGGGCAGGGTTCAGATGGTAGTAATGAGAAGAGGGCAAGTCCCAGACTGTAGTAATGAGAAGAGGGCAGGTCACAGAAGGTAATAATTTGGAGAGAGCAGGTCCCAGATGGTAATAATGAGAAGAGGGCAGGTCGCAGATGGTAGTAATGAGAAGAGGTAGGTCCCAGATGGTAGTAATGAGAGGTGGGTAGGTCCCAGATGACAGTATAGAGAAGAGGTCAGGTCACGTATGGTAGTATGTGAAGAGTGCAGATCACAGATGGTAGTAATGTGAAGAGTGCAGGTCACAGATGGTCGTAATCAGAAGAGGGCAGGTCCCAGATGGCAGTAAAGAGAAGAGGGCAGGTTCCAGATGACAGTAAAGAGAAGAAGGCGGGTCCCAAATTGTAGTAATGAGAAGAGGGCAGGTCCCAGTTGGCAGTAATGAGAAGAGGACAGTTCACAGACAGTAGTGATGGAGAAGAAGAGGGCAGGTCACAAATGGTACTAATGGGAAGAGTGCAGGCCCCAGACAGTAGTAATGAGATGAGGGCAAGTCACAGATGGTAGTATTGAGAAGAGGGTGTTTCACAGATTGTAGTAATGTGAAGGGGGCAGGTCACATACAGTAGTAATGAGAAGAGGGCAGGTCCCCGGTGGTAGTAATGAGAAGATGGCAGGTCTCACATGACAGTAAAGAGAAGAGGGCAGGTCCCACATGGTAGAAATTAGAAGAGGGCAGCTCCCAGATTGTAGTAATGAGAAGAGGGCAGGACCCAGATGGTAGTAATGAGAAGAGGACAGTTCACAGACAGAAGTGATGAGAAGAGGGCAGGGCATAGATGGTTGTAATGTGAAGAATGCAGGTCCCGGACAGTAGTAATGAGAAGAGGGCAAGTCCCAGATGGCAGGAAAGTGAAGAGGGCAGGTCACAGATCGTATTAATGAGAAGAGGGCAGCTCACAGACAGTAGTAATGAGAAGAGGGCAGTTCCCAGATGGTAGTATTGAGAAGAGGGCGGGTCACAGATTGTAGTAATGTGAAGAGGGCAGGTCACATACAGTAGTAATGAGAAGAGGGCATGTCCCGGATGGTAGTAATGAAAAGATGGCAGATCCCAGATGATAGTAAAGAGAAGAGGGCAGGTCCCAGATGGTAGTAATTAGAAGAGGGCTGGTCCCAGACAGTAGTAATGAGAAGAGGGCAGGTCCCAGATGGTAGTAATTAGAAGAGGGCTGGTCCCAGATGGCAGTATAGAGAAGAGGTCAGGTCAAGTATGGTAGTAATGTGAAGAGTGCAGATCACAGATGTTAGTAATGTGAAGAGTGCAGGTCACAGATGGTCGTAATGAGAAGAGGGCAGGTCCCAGATGGCAGTAAAGAGAAGAGGGCAGGTCCCAGATGAGAGTAAAGTGAAGAGGGCGGGTCCCAGATTGTAGTAATGAGAAGAGGGCAGGTCCCAGTTGGCAGTAATGAGAAGAGGACAGTTCACAGACAGTAGTGATGAGAAGAGGGCAGGTCCCCGATGGTAGAAATTAGAAGAGGGCAGGTCACAGATGGTAGTAATTTGAAGAGGGCTGTGCTCAGATGGTAGTATTACAAGAGGGCAGGTTGCAAATGGTAGTAATGAGAAGAGAGTAGGTCCCAGATGGTAGTAATGAGAAGAGGTTGGGTCACAGATTGTATTAATGTGAAGTGGGCAGTTCCCTGAACGTAGTAATGAGAAGATCGCAGGACCCAGATGGTAGTAATGAAAAGAGGGCAGCTCCCAGATGGTAGTAATGTGAAGAGGGCAGGTCACAGATGGTAGTATTGAGAACAGGGTGTTTCACAGAGTGTAGTAATGTGAATGGGGCAGGTCACATACAGTAGTAATGAGAAGAGGGCATGTCCCAGATGGTAGTAATGAGAAGAGGGCAGGTCACAGATGGTAGTAATTTGAAGAGGGCTGTGCTCAGATGGTAGTAATGAGAAGCGGGCAGGTCGCATATGGTAGTAATGAGAAGAGGGTAGGTCCCAGATGGTAGTAATGAGAGAGGGTGGGTCACAGATTGTATTAATGTGAAGAGGCAGTTCCCAGAAGGTAGTAATGAGAAGATCGCAGGACCCAGATGGCAGTAAAGAGAAGAGGGCACGTCCCAGATGGTAGTAATGAAAAGCGGGCAGGTCCAGACAGTAGTAATGAGAAGAGGGCAGGTCCCAAATGGTAGTAATGAGAAGAGTGCAGGTCCCAGATGGTAGTAATGTGAACAGGGCAGGTCACAGATGGTAGCAATGTGAAGAGGGCAGGTCACAGATGGTAGTAATGAGAAGAGGGCAGGTCCCAGATGGCAGTAAAGAGAAGATGGCAGGACCCAGATGACTGTAAAGAGAAGAGGGCAGCTCCCAGATTGTAGTAATGAGAAGAGGGCAGGTCCCAGATGGTAGTAATGTGAAGAGGGCAGCTCCCAGATTGTAGTAATGAGAAGAGGGCAGGTCCCAGATGGTAGTAATGAGAAGAGGGCAAGTCCCAGATGGCAGTAATTGAAGAGGGCAGGTCACAGATCATATTAATGAGAAGAGGGCAGGTCACAGACAGTAGTAATGAGAAGAGGGCATGTCCCAGTTGGTAGTAATGAGAAGATGGCAGATCCCAGATGATAGTAAAGAGAAGAGGGCAGGTCCCAGATGGCAGTAATTAGAAGAGGGCTGGTCCCAGACAGTAGTAATGAGAAGAGGGCATGTCACAGATGGTAGTAATTGGAAGAGGGCAGGGTTCAGATGGTAGTAATGAGAAGAGGGCAAGTCCCAGACTGTAGTAATGAGAAGAGGGCAGGTCACAGAAGGTAGTAATTTGGAGAGAGCAGGTCCCAGATGGTAATAATGAGAAGAGGGCAGGTCGGAGATGGTAGTAATGAGAAGAGGGTAGGTCCCAGATAGTAGTAATGAGAGGTGGGTAGGTCCCAGATGACAGTATAGAGAAGAGGTCAGGTCACGTATGGTAGTAATGTGAAGAGTGCAGATCACAGATGGTAGTAATGTGAAGAGTGCAGGTCACAGATGGTCGTAATCAGAAGAGGGCAGGTCCCAGATGGCAGTAAAGAGAAGAGGGCAGGTCCCAGATGACAGTAAAGAGAAGAAGGCGGGTCCCAAATTGTAGTAATGAGAAGAGGGCAGGTCCCAGTTGGCAGTAATGAGAAGAGGACAGTTCACAGACAGTAGTGATGAGAAGAGGGCAGGTCACAAATGGTACTAATGGGAAGAGTGCAGGCCCCAGACAGTAGTAATGAGATGAGGGCAAGTCACAGATGGTAGTATTGAGAAGAGGGCGTTTCACAGATTGTAGTAATGTGAAGGGGCAGGTCACATACAGTAGTAATGCGAAGAGGGCAGGTCCCAGGTGGTAGTATTGAGAAGATGGCAGGTCTCACATGACAGTAAAGAGAAGAGGGCAGGTCCAGATGGTAGAAATTAGAAGAGGGCAGCTCCCAGATTGTAGTAATGAGAAGAGGGCAGGACCCAGATGGTAGTAATGAGAAGAGGACAGTTCACAGACAGAAGTGATGAGAAGAGGGCAGGGCATAGGTTGTAATGTGAAGAATGCAGGTCCCGGACAGTAGTAATGAGAAGAGGGCAAGTCCAAGATGGCAGGAAAGTGAAGAGGGCAGGTCACAGATCGTATTAATGAGAAGAGGGCAGCTCACAGACAGTAGTAATGAGAAGAGGGCAGTTCCCAGATGGTAGTATGAGAAGAGGGCGGGTCACAGATTGTAGTAATGTGAAGAGGGCAGCTCCCAGATGGTAGTAAAGAGAAGAGGGCAGGTCC
Organism: Hypanus sabinus; assembly: GCF_030144855.1. NCBI lineage: Eukaryota > Metazoa > Chordata > Chondrichthyes > Myliobatiformes > Dasyatidae > Hypanus > Hypanus sabinus. The sequence continues at coordinate 73,283,851 of NC_082718.1, read as the reverse complement.
CAGATGGTAGAAATTAGAAGAGGGCAGGTCCCAGACAGTAGTAATGAGAATAGGGCAGGTCACAGATGGTAGTAATTTGAAGAGGGCTGTGCTCAGATGGTAGTAATGAGAAGAGGGCAGGTCGCAAATGGTAGTAATGAGAAGAGGGTAGGTCCCAGATGGTAGTAATGAGAAGAGGGTGGGTCACAGATTGTATTAATGTGAAGAGGGCAGTTCCAGAAGGTAGTAATGAGAAGATCGCAGGACCCAGATGGCAGTAAAGAGAAGAGGGCACGTCCCAGATAGTAGTAATGAAAAGCGGGCAGGTCCAAACAGTAGTAATGAGAAGAGGGCAGGTCCCAAATGGTAGTAATGAGAAGAGTGCAGGTCCCAGATGGTAGTAATGTGAACAGGCAGGTCACAGATTGTAGTAATGTGAAGAGGTCAGGTCACATACAGTAGTAATGAGAAGAGGGCATGTCCAGTTGGTAGTAATGAGAAGATGGCAGATCCCAGAAGATAGTAAAGCGAAGAGGACAGGTCCCAGATGGCAGTAATTAGAAGAGGGCTGGTCCCAGACAGTAGTAATGAGAAGAGGGCATGTCACAGATGGTAGTAATTTGAAGAGGGCAGGGTTCAGATGGTAGTAATGAGAAGAGGGCAGGTCCCAGACTGTAGTAATGAGAAGAGGGCAGGTCACAGAAGGTAGTAATTTGGAGAGAGCAGGTCCCAGATGGTAATAATGAGAAGAGGGCAGGTCGCAGATGGTAGTAATGAGAAGAGGTTAGGGAGCAGGTCCCAGATGGTAATAATGAGAAGAGGGCAGGTCGCAGATGGTAGTAATGAGAAGAGGTTAGGTCCCAGATGGTAGTAATGAGAGGTGGGTAGGTCCCAGATGACAGTATAGAGAAGAGGTCAGGTCACGTATGGTAATAATGTGAAGAGTGCAGATCACAGATGGTAGTAATGTGAAGAGTGCAGGTCACAGATCATATTAATGAGAAGAGGGCAGCTCACAGACAGTAGTAATGAGAAGAGGGCAGTTCCCAGATGGTAGTATTGAGAAGAGGGCGGGTCACAGATTGTAGTAATGTGAAGAGGGCAGGTCACATACAGTAGTAATGAGAAGAGGGGCAAGGTCCCAGATGGTAGTAATTGTGAAGAGGGGCTGGTCCCAGATGGCAGTATAGAGAAGATGTCAGGTCAAGTATGGTAGTAATGTGAAGAGTGCAGATCACAGATGTTAGTAATGTGAAGAGTGCAGGTCACAGATGGTCGTAATGAGAAGAGGGGCAGGTCCCAGGTGGTAGTAATGAGAAGATGGCCATGTCTCACATGACAGTAAAGAGAAGAGGGCAGGTCCCAGATGACAGTAAAGAGAAGAGGGGCGGGTCCCAGATTGTAGTAATGAGAAGAGGGGCAGGTCCCAGTTGGCAGTAATGAGAAGAGGACAGTTCACAGACAGTAGTGATGAGAAGATGGCTGGTCCCAGATGGTAGTAATGTGCAGAGGGCAGGTCACAGATTGCAGTAATGAGAAGAGGGCAGGTCACAAATGGTAGTAATGAGAAGAGTGCAGGCCCCAGACAGTAGTAATGAGAAGAGGGCAGGTCACAGATGGTAGTATTGAGAAGAGGGCGTTTCACAGATTGTAGTAATGTGAAAGGGGCAGGTCACATACAGTAGTAATGAGAAGAGGGCAGGTCCAAGGTGGTAGTAATGAGAAGATGGCAGGTCTCACATGACAGTAAAGAGAAGAGGGCAGGTCCCAGATGGTAGTAATGAGAAGAGGACAGTTCACAGACAGAAGTGATGAGAAGTGCGCAAGGTCATAGATGGTTGTAATGTGAAGAATGCAGGTCCCGGACAGTAGTAATGAGAAGAGGGGCAAGTCCCAGATGACCGTAAAGTGAAGAGGGCAGGTCACAGATCGTAATTAATGAGAAGAGGGCAGCTCACAGGACAGTAGTAATGAGAAGAGGGCAGTTCCCAGATGGTAGTATTGAGAAGAGGGCGGGTCACAGATTTTAGTAATGTGAAGAGGGGCAGAGTCACAGACAGGTAGTGATGAGAAGAGGGCAGGTCCCCCGATGGTAGAAATTAGAAGAGGGCAGGTCACAGATGGTAGTAATTTGAAGAGGGCTGTGCTCAGATGGTAGTATTACAAGAGGGCATGTTGCAAATGGGTAGTAATGAGAAGAGAGTAGGTCCCAGATGGTAGTAATGAGAAGAGGTTGGGTGGTAGTATTGAGAAGAGGGCGGGTCACAGATTGTAGTAATGTGAAGAGGGCAGGTCACATACAGTAGAAATGAGAAGAGGGCAGGTCCCAGATGGTAGTAATTGGAAGAGGGCTGGTCCCAGATGGCAGTATAGAGAAGAGGTCAGGTCAAGTATGGTAGTAATGTGAAGAGTGCAGATCACAGATGTTAGTAATGTGAAGAGTGCAGGTCACAGATGGTCGTAATGAGAAGAGGGCAGGTCCCAGATGGCAGTAAAGAAAAGAGGGCAGGTCCAGATGACAGTAAAGAGAAGAGGGCGGGTCCCAGATTGTAGTAATGAGAAGAGGGCAGGTCCCAGTTGGCAGTAATGAGAAGAGGATAGTTCACAGACAGTAGTGATGAGAAGATGGCTGGTCCCAGATGGTAGTAATGTGCAGAGGGCAGGTCACAGATTGCAGTAATGAGAAGAGGGCAGGTCACAAATGGTAGTAATGAGAAGAGTGCAGGCCCCAGACAGTAGTAATGAGAAGAGGCAGGTCACAGATGGTAGTATTGAGAAGAGGGCGTTTCACAGATTGTAGTAATGTGAAGAGGGCAGGTCACATACAGTAGTAATGAGAAGAGGGCAGGTCCCAGATGGTAGTAATGAGAAGATGGCAGGTCTCACATGACAGTAAAGAGAAGAGGGCAGGTCCCAGAAGGTAGAAATTAGAAGAGGGCAGCTCCCAGATTGTAGTAATGAGAAGAGGGCAGGACCCAGATGGTAGTAATGAGAAGAGGACAGTTCACAGACAGAAGTGATGAGAAGAGGGCAGGTCATAGATGGTTGTAATGTGAAGAATGCAGGTCCCGGACAGTAGTAATGAGAAGAGGGCAAGTCCCAGATGGCCGTAAAGTGAAGAGGGCAGGTCACAGATCGTATTAATGAGAAGAGGGCAGCTCACAGACAGTAGTAATGAGAAGAGGGCAGTTCCCAGATGGTAGTATTGAGAAGAGGGCGGGTCACAGATTGTAGTAATGTGAAGAGGGCAGGTCACATACAGTAGTAATGAGAAGAGGGGCAGGTCCCAGATGGTAGTAATTAGAAGAGGGCTGGTCCCAGATGGCAGTATAGAGAAGAGGTCAGGTCAAGTATGGTAGTAATGTGAAGAGTGCAGATCACAGATGTTAGTAATGTGAAGAGTGCAGGTCACAGATGGTCGTAATGAGAAGAGGGCAGGTCCCAGATGGCCGTAAAGTGAAGAGGGCAGGTCACAGATCGTATTAATGAGAAGAGGGCAGCTCACAGACAGTAGTAATGAGAAGAGGGCAGTTCCCAGATGGTAGTATTGAGAAGAGGGCGGGTCACAGATTGTAGTAATGTGAAGAGGGCAGGTCACATACAGTAGTAATGAGAAGAGGGCAGGTCCCAGATGGTAGTAATTAGAAGAGGGCTGGTCCCAGATGGCAGTATAGAGAAGAGGTCAGGTCAAGTATGGTAGTAATGTGAAGAGTGCAGATCACAGATGTCAGTAATGTGAAGAGTGCAGGTCACAGATGGTCGTAATGAGAAGAGGGCAGGTCCCAGATGGCAGTAAAGAGAAGAGGGCAGGTCCCAGATGACAGTAAAGAGAAGAGGGCGGGTCCCAGATTGTAGTAATGAGAAGAGGGCAGGTCCCAGTTGGCAGTAATGAGAAGAGGACAGTTCACAGACAGTAGTGATGAGAAGAGGGCAGGTCCCCGATGGTAGAAATTAGAAGAGGGCAGGTCACAGATGGTAGTAATTTGAAGAGGGCTGTGCTCAGATGGTAGTATTACAAGAGGGCAGGTTGCAAATGGTAGTAATGAGAAGAGAGTAGGTCCCAGATGGTAGTAATGAGAAGAGGTTGGGTCACAGATTGTATTAATGTGAAGTGGGCAGTTTCCCTGAACGTAGTAATGAGAAGATCGCAGGACCCAGATGGTAGTAATGAAAAGAGGGCAGCTCCCAGATGGTAGTAATGTGAAGAGGGCAGGTCACAGATGGTAGTATTGAGAACAGGGTGTTTCACAGAGTGTAGTAATGTGAATGGGGCAGGTCACATACAGTAGTAATGAGAAGAGGGCATGTCCCAGATGGTAGTAATGAGAAGATGGCAGGTCCCACATGACAGTAAAGAGAAGAGGGCAGGTCCCAGATGGTAGAAATTAGAAGAGGGCAGGTCCCAGACAGTAGTAATGAGAAGAGGGCAGGTCACAGATGGTAGTAATTTGAAGAGGGCTGTGCTCAGATGGTAGTAATGAGAAGCGGGCAGGTCGCAAATGGTAGTAATGAGAAGAGGGTAGGTCCCAGATGGTAGTAATGAGAAGAGGGTGGGTCACAGATTGTATTAATGTGAAGAGGGCAGTTCCCAGAAGGTAGTAATGAGAAGATCGCAGGACCCAGATGGCAGTAAAGAGAAGAGGGCACGTCCCAGATGGTAGTAATGAAAAGCGGGCAGGTCCCAGACAGTAGTAATGAGAAGAGGGCAGGTCCCAAATGGTAGTAATGAGAAGAGTGCAGGTCCCAGATGGTAGTAATGTGAACAGGGCAGGTCACAGATGGTAGCAATGTGAAGAGGGCAGGTCACAGATGGTAGTAATGAGAAGAGGGCAGGTCCCAGATGGCAGTAAAGAGAAGATGGCAGGACCCAGATGACTGTAAAGAGAAGAGGGCAGCTCCCAGATTGTAGTAATGAGAAGAGGGCAGGTCCCAGATGGTAGTAATGTGAAGAGGGCAGCTCCCAGATTGTAGTAATGAGAAGAGGGCAGGTCCCAGATGGTAGTAATGAGAAGAGGGCAAGTCCCAGATGGCAGAAAATTGAAGAGGGCAGGTCACAGATCATATTAATGAGAAGAGGGCAGGTCACAGATGGTAGTACTGAGAAGTGGGCAGGTCACAGATTGTAGTAATGTGAAGAGGTCAGGTCACATACAGTAGTAATGAGAAGAGGGCATGTCCCAGTTGGTAGTAATGAGAAGATGGCAGATCCCAGGTGATAGTAATGTGAAGGGGCAGGTCCCAGACAGTAGTAATGAGGAAGAGGCAGTTCCCAGATGGTAGTATTGAGAAGAGGGCGGGTCACAGATTGTAGTAATGTGAAGAGGGCAGGTCACATACAGTAGTAATGAGAAGTGGGCATGTCCCGGATGGTAGTAATGAGAAGATGGCAGATCCCAGTTGATAGTAAAGAGAAGAGGACAGGTCCAGATGGTAGAAATTAGAAGAGGGCAGGTCCCAGACAGTAGTAATGAGAAGAGGGTGGGTCACAGATTGCAGTAAAGAGAAGAGGGCAGGTGCCAGATTGCAGTAATGAGAAGAGGGCAGGTCCCAGATGGTAGTAATGTGAAGAGGGCAGGTCACATATTGTAGTAATGTGAAGAGCGCAGGTCACAGATTGTAGTAATGAGATAGGTGGGTCACAGATGGCAGTACTGAGAAGAGGACAGTTCACAGACAGTAGTGATGAGAAGAGAGTGGGTCCCAGATGGTAGTAATGAGAAGAGTGCAGGTCCCAGTTGGTAATAATGTGAAGAGGGCAGGTCACAGGTGGCAGTAATGTGAAGAGCGCAGGTCCCAGATGGTAGTAATGAGAAGAGGGTAGTTCCCAGATGGCAGTATAGAGAAGAGGTCAGGTCACGTATGGTAGTAATGTGAAGAGTGCAGATCACCGATGGTGTAATGTGAACAGGGCAGGTCATAGCTGGTAGCAATGTGAAGAGTGCAGGTCACAGATGGTAGTATTGAGAACAGGGCTTTTCACAGAGTGTAGTAATGTGAAGGGGGCTGGTCCCAGACAGTAGTAATAAGAAGAGGGCAGGTCACAGATGGTAGTATTGAGAACAGGGCGTTTCACAGTGTGTAGTAATGTGAAGGGGGTAGGTCACATACAGTAGTAATGAGAAGAGGGCATGTCCCAGATGGTAGTAATGAGAAGATGGCAGGTCCCACATGACAGTAAAGAGAAGAGGACAGGTCCCAGATGGTAGAAATTAGAAGAGGGCTGTGCTCAGATGGTAGTAATGAGAAGCGGGCAGGTAGCAAATGGTAGTAATGAGAAGTGGGCAGGTCACAGATTGTAGTAATGTGAAGAGGTCAGGTCACATACAGTAGTAATGAGAAGAGGGCATGTCCCAGTTGGTAGTAATGAGAAGAGATGGCAGATCCCATATGATAGTAAAGAGAAGAGGGCAGGTCCCAGATGGCAGCAATTAGAAGAGGGCTGGTCCCAGACAGTAGTAATGAGAAGAGGGCATGTCACAGATGGTAGTAATTTGAAGAGGGCAGGGTTCAGATGGTAGTAATGAGAAGAGGGCAGGTCCCAGACTGTAGTAATGAGAAGAGGGCAGGTCACAGAAGGTAGTAATTTGGAGAGAGCAGGTCCCAGATGGTAATAATGAGAAGAGGGCAGGTCGCAGATGGTAGTATTGAGAAGAGGGCGTTTCACAGATTGTAGTAATGTGAAAGGGGCAGGTCACATACAGTAGTAATGAGAAGAGGGCAGGTCCCAGGTGGTAGTAATGAGAAGATGGCAGGTCTCACATGACAGTAAAGAGAAGAGGGCAGGTCCCAGAAGGTAGAAATTAGAAGAGGGCAGCTCCCAGATTGTAGTAATGAGAAGAGGGCAGGACCCAGATGGTAGTAATGAGAAGAGGACAGTTCACAGACAGAAGTGATGAGAAGAGGGCAGGTCATAGATGGTTGTAATGTGAAGAATGCAGGTCCCGGACAGTAGTAATGAGAAGAGGGCAAGTCCCAGATGGCCGTAAAGTGAAGAGGGCAGGTCACAGATCGTATTAATGAGAAGAGGGCAGCTCACAGACAGTAGTAATGAGAAGAGGGCAGTTCCCAGATGGTAGTATTGAGAAGAGGGCGGGTCACAGATTGTAGTAATGTGAAGAGGGCAGGTCACATACAGTAGTAATGAGAAGAGGGCAGGTCCCAGATGGTAGTAATTAGAAGAGGGCTGGTCCCAGATGGCAGTATAGAGAAGAGGTCAGGACAAGTATGGTAGTAATGTGAAGAGTGCAGATCACAGATGTTAGTAATGTGAAGAGTGCAGGTCACAGATGGTCGTAATGAGAAGAGGGCAGGTCCCAGATGGCAGTAAAGAGAAGAGGGCAGGTCCCAGATGACAGTAAAGAGAAGAGGGCGGGTCCCAGATTGTAGTAATGAGAAGAGGGCAGGTCCCAGTTGGCAGTAATGAGAAGAGGACAGTTCACAGACAGTAGTGATGAGAAGAGGGCAGGTCCCCGATGGTAGAAATTAGAAGAGGGCAGGTCACAGATGGTAGTAATTTGAAGAGGGCTGTGCTCAGATGGTAGTATTACAAGAGGGCAGGTTGCAAATGGTAGTAATGAGAAGAGAGTAGGTCCCAGATGGTAGTAATGAGAAGAGGTTGGGTCACAGATTGTATTAATGTGAAGTGGGCAGTTCCCTGAACGTAGTAATGAGAAGATCGCAGGACCCAGATGGTAGTAATGAAAAGAGGGCAGCTCCCAGATGGTAGTAATGTGAAGAGGGCAGGTCACAGATGGTAGTATTGAGAACAGGGTGTTTCACAGAGTGTAGTAATGTGAATGGGGCAGGTCACATACAGTAGTAATGAGAAGAGGGCATGTCCCAGATGGTAGTAATGAGAAGATGGCAGGTCCCACATGACAGTAAAGAGAAGAGGGCAGGTCCCAGATGGTAGAAATTAGAAGAGGGCAGGTCCCAGACAGTAGTAATGAGAAGAGGGCAGGTCACAGATGGTAGTAATTTGAAGAGGGCTGTGCTCAGATGGTAGTAATGAGAAGCGGGCAGGTCGCAAATGGTAGTAATGAGAAGAGGGTAGGTCCCAGATGGTAGTAATGAGAAGAGGGTGGGTCACAGATTGTATTAATGTGAAGAGGGCAGTTCCCAGAAGGTAGTAATGAGAAGATCGCAGGACCCAGATGGCAGTAAAGAGAAGAGGGCACGTCCCAGATGGAAGTAATGAAAAGCGGGCAGGTCCCAGACAGTAGTAATGAGAAGAGGGCAGGTCCCAAATGGTAGTAATGAGAAGAGTGCAGGTCCCAGATGGTAGTAATGTGAACAGGGCAGGTCACAGATGGTAGCAATGTGAAGAGGGCAGGTCACAGATGGTAGTAATGAGAAGAGGGCAGGTCCCAGATGGCAGTAAAGAGAAGATGGCAGGACCCAGATGACTGTAAAGAGAAGAGGGCAGCTCCCAGATTGTAGTAATGAGAAGAGGGCAGGTCCCAGATGGTAGTAATGAGAAGAGGGCAAGTCCCAGATGGCAGAAAATTGAAGAGGGCAGGTCACAGATCATATTAATGAGAAGAGGGCAGGTCACAGATGGTAGTACTGAGAAGTGGGCAGGTCACAGATTGTAGTAATGTGTAGAGGTCAGGTCACATACAGTAGTAATGAGAAGAGGGCATGTCCCAGTTGGTAGTAATGAGAAGATGGCAGATCCCAGGTGATAGTAATGTGAAGGGGGCAGGTCCCAGACAGTAGAAATGAGAAGTGGGCAGTTCCCAGATGGTAGTATTGAGAAGAGGGCGGGTCACAGATTGTAGTAATGTGAAGAGGGCAGTTCACATACAGTAGTAATGAGAAGAGGGCATGTCCCGGATGGTAGTAATGAGAAGATGGCAGATCCCAGATGATAGTAAAGAGAAGAGGACAGGTCCCAGATGGTAGAAATTAGAAGAGGGCAGGTCCCAGACAGTAGTAATGAGAAGAGGGTGGGTCACAGATTGCAGTAAAGAGAAGAGGGCAGGTGCCAGATTGCAGTAATGAGAAGAGGGCAGGTCCCAGATGGTAGTAATGTGAAGAGGGCAGGTCACATATTGTAGTAATGTGAAGAGCGCAGGTCACAGATTGTAGTAATGAGAATAGGGTGGGTCACAGATGGCAGTACTGAGAAGAGGACAGTTCACAGACAGTAGTGATGAGAAGAGAGTGGGTCCCAGATGGTAGTAATGAGAAGAGTGCAGGTCCCAGTTGGTAATAATGTGAAGAGGGCAGGTCACAGGTGGCAGTAATGTGAAGAGCGCAGGTCCCAGATGGTAGTAATGAGAAGAGGGTAGTTCCCAGATGGCAGTATAGAGAAGAGGTCAGGTCACGTATGGTAGTAATGTGAAGAGTGCAGATCACCGATGGTGTAATGTGAACAGGGCAGGTCATAGCTGGTAGCAATGTGAAGAGTGCAGGTCACAGATGGTAGTATTGAGAACATGGCTTTTCACAGAGTGTAGTAATGTGAAGGGGGCAGGTCCCAGACAGTAGTAATGAGAAGAGGGCAGGTCACAGATGGTAGTATTGAGAACAGGGCGTTTCGCAGTGTGTAGTAATGTGAAGGGGGCAGGTCACATACAGTAGTAATGAGAAGAGGGCAGGTCCCAGATGGTAGTAATGAGAAGATGGCAGGTCTCACATGACAGTAAAGAGAAGAGGACAGGTCCCAGATGGTAGAAATTAGAAGAGGGCAGCTCCCAGATTGTAGTAATGAGAAGAGGGCAGGACCCAGATGGTAGTAATGAGAAGAGGACAGTTCACAGACAGAAGTGATGAGAAGAGGGCAGGTCATAGATGGTTGTAATGTGAAGAATGCAGGTCCTGGACAGTAGTAATGAGAAGAGGGCAAGTCCCAGATGGCCGTAAAGTGAAGAGGGCAGGTCACAGATCGTATTAATGAGAAGAGGGCAGCTCACAGACAGTAGTAATGAGAAGAGGGCAGTTCCCAGATGGTAGTATTGAGAAGAGGGCGGGTCACAGATTGTAGTAATGTGAAGAGGGCAGGTCACATACAGTAGTAATGAGAAGAGGGCAGGTCCCAGATGGTAGTAATTAGAAGAGGGCTGGTCCCAGATGGCAGTATAGAGAAGAGGTCAGGTCAAGTATGGTAGTAATGTGAAGAGTGCAGATCACAGATGTTAGTAATGTGAAGAGTGCAGGTCACAGATGGTCGTAATGAGAAGAGGGCAGGTCCCAGATGGCAGTAAAGAGAAGAGGGCAGGTCCCAAATGACAGTAAAGAGAAGAGGGCGGGTCCCAGATTGTAGTAATGAGAAGAGGGCAGGTCCCAGTTGGCAGTAATGAGAAGAGGACAGTTCACAGACAGTAGTGATGAGAAGAGGGCAGGTCCCCGATGGTAGAAATTAGAAGAGGGCAGGTCACAGATGGTAGTAATTTGAAGAGGGCTGTGCTCAGATGGTAGTATTACAAGAGGGCAGGTTGCAAATGGTAGTAATGAGAAGAGAGTAGGTCCCAGATGGTAGTAATGAGAAGAGGTTGGGTCACAGATTGTATTAATGTGAATGGGGCAGGTCACATACAGTAGTAATGAGAAGAGGGCATGTCCCAGATGGTAGTAATGAGAAGATGGCAGGTCCCACATGACAGTAAAGAGAAGAGGGCAGGTCCCAGATGGTAGAAATTAGAAGAGGGCTGGTCCCAGACAGTAGTAATGAGAAGAGGGCAGGTCACAGATGGTAGTAATTTGAAGAGGGCTGTGCTCAGATGGTAGTAATGAGAAGCGGGCAGGTCGCAAATGGTAGTAATGAGAAGAGGGTAGGTCCCAGATGGTAGTAATGAGAAGAGGGTGGGTCACAGATTGTATTAATGTGAAGAGGGCAGTTCCCAGAAGGTAGTAATGAGAAGATCGCAGGACCCAGATGGCAGTAAAGAGAAGAGGGCACGTCCCAGATGGTAGTAATGAAAAGCGGGCAGGTCCCAGACAGTAGTAATGAGAAGAGGGCAGGTCCCAAATGGTAGTAATGAGAAGAGTGCAGGTCCCAGATGGTAGTAATGTGAACAGGGCAGGTCACAGATGGTAGCAATGTGAAGAGGGCAGGTCACAGATGGTAGTAATGAGAAGAGGGCAGGTCCCAGATGGCAGTAAAGAGAAGATGGCAGGACCCAGATGAATGTAAAGAGAAGAGGGCAGCTCCCAGATTGTAGTAATGAGAAGAGGGCAGGTCCCAGATGGTAGTAATGTGAAGAGGGCAGCTCCCAGATTGTAGTAATGAGAAGAGGGCAGGTCCCAGATGGTAGTAATGAGAAGAGGGCAAGTCCCAGATGGCAGAAAATTGAAGAGGGCAGGTCACAGATCATATTAATGAGAAGAGGGCAGGTCACAGTCAGTAGTAATGAGAAGAGGGCAATTCCCAGATGGTGGTATTGAGAAGAGGGCGGGTCACAGATTGTAGTAATGTGAAGAGGTCAGGTCACATACAGTAGTAATGAGAAGAGGGCATGTCCCAGTTGGTAGTAATGAGAAGATGGCAGATCCCATATGATAGTAAAGAGAAGAGGGCAGGTCCCAGATGGCAGTAATTAGAAGAGGGCATGTCACAGATGGTAGTAATGAGAAGAGGGCATGTCACAGATGGTAGTAATTTGAAGAGGGCAGGGTTCAGATGGTAGTAATGAGAAGAGGGCAGGTCCCAGACTGTAGTAATGAGAAGAGGGCAGGTCACAGAAGGTAGTAATTTGGAGAGAGCAGGTCCCAGATGGTAATAATGAGAAGAGGGCAGGTCGCAGATGGTAGTAATGAGAAGAGGGTAGGTCCCAGATAGTAGTAATGAGAGGTGGGTAGGTCCCAGATGACAGTATAGAGAAGAGGTCAGGTCACGTATGGTAGTAATGTGAAGAGTGCAGATCACAGATGGTCGTAATGAGAAGAGGGCAGGTCCCAGATGGCAGTAAAGAGAAGAGGGCAGGTCCCAGATGACAGTAAAGAGAAGAGGGCGGGTCCCAGATTGTAGTAATGAGAAGAGGGCAGGTCCCAGTTGGCAGTAATGAGAAGAGGACAGTTCACAGACAGTAGTGATGTGAAGAGGGCTGGTCCCAGATGGTAGTAATGTGAAGAGGGCAGGTCACAGATTGCAGTAATGAGAAGAGGGCAGGTCACAAATGGTAGTAATGAGAAGAGTGCAGGCCCCAGACAGTAGTAATGAGAAGAGGGCAGGTCACAGATGGTAGTATTGAGAAGAGGGCGTTTCACAGATTGTAGTAATGTGAAGGGGGCAGGTCACATACAGTAGTAATGAGAAGAGGGCAGGTCCCAGGTGGTAGTAATGAGAAGATGGCAGGTCTCACATGACAGTAAAGAGAAGAGGGCAGGTCCCAGATGGTAGAAATTAGAAGAGGGCAGCTCCCAGATTGTAGTAATGAGAAGAGGGCAGGACCCAGATGGTAGTAAAGAGAAGAGGACAGTTCACAGACAGAAGTGATGAGAATAGGGCAGGTCATAGATGGTTGTAATGTGAAGAATGCAGGTCCCGGACAGTAGTAATGAGAAGAGGGCAAGTCCCAGATGGCAGTAAAGTGAAGAGGGCAGGTCACAGATCGTATTAGTGAGAAGAGGGCAGGTCACAGACAGTAGTAATGAGAAGAGGGCAGTTCCCAGATGCTAGTATTGAGAAGAGGGCGGGTCACAGATTGTAGTAATGTGAAGAGGGCAGGTCACATACAGTAGTAATGAGAAGAGGGCATGTCCCGGATGGTAGTAATGAGAAGAGGGCAGGTCCCAGATCGTTGTAATTAGAAGAGGGCTGGTCCCAGACAGTAGTAATGAGAAGAGGGCAGGTCCCAGATGGTAGTAATTAGAAGAGGGCTGGTCCCAGATGGCAGTATAGAGAAGAGGTCAGGTCAAGTATGGTAGTAATGTGAAGAGTGCAGATCACAGATGTTATTAATGTGAAGAGTGCAGGTCACAGATGGTCGTAATGAGAAGAGGGCAGGTCCCAGATGGCAGTAATGAGAAGAGGGCGGGTCCCAGATGGTAGAAATTAGAAGAGGGCAGGTCACAGATGTTAGTAATTTGAAGAGGGCTGTGCTCAGATGGTAGTATTACAAGAGGGCAGGTTGCAAATGGTAGTAATGAGAAGAGAGTAGGTCCCAGATGGAAGTAATGAGAAGAGGTTGGGTCACAGATTGTATTATTGTGAAGTGGGCAGTTCCCTGAACGTAGTAATGAGAAGATCGCAGGACCCAGATGGTAGTAATGAGAAGAGGGCAGCTCCCAGATGGTAGTAATGTGAAGAGGGCAGGTCACAGATGGTAGTTTTGAGAACAGGGCGTTTCACAGAGTGTAGTAATGTGAATGGGGCAGGTCACATACAGTAGTAATGAGAAGAGGGCAGGTCCCAGATGGTAGTAATGAGAAGATGGCAGGTCCCACATGACAGTAAAGAGAAGAGGGCAGGTCCCACATGGTAGAAATTAGAAGAGGGCAGGTCCCAGACAGTAGTAATGAGAAGAGGGCAGGTCACAGATGGTAGTAATTTGAAGAGGGCTGTGCTCAGATGGTAGTAATGAGAAGAGGGCAGGTCGCAAATGGTAGTAATGAGAAGAGGGTAGGTCCCAGATGGTAGTAATGAGAAGAGGGTGGGTCACAGATTGTATGAATGTGAAGAGGGCAGTTCCCAGAAGGTAGTAATGAGAAGATCGCAGGACCCAGATGGCAGTAAAGAGAAGAGTGCAGTTCCCAGATGGTAGTATTGAGAAGAGGGCGGGTCACAGATTGTAGTAATGTGAAGAGGGCAGGTCACATACAGTAGTAATGAGAAGAGGGCAGGTCCCAGATGGTAGTAATTAGAAGAGGGCTGGTCCCAGATGGCAGTATAGAGAAGAGGTCAGGTCAAGTATGGTAGTAATGTGAAGAGTGCAGATCACAGATGTTAGTAATGTGAAGAGTGCAGGTCACAGATGGTCGTAATGAGAAGAGGGCAGGTCACAGATCATATTAATGAGAAGAGGGCAGGTCACAGTCAGTAGTAATGAGAAGAGGGCAATTCCCAGATGGTGGTATTGAGAAGAGGGCGGGTCACAGATTGTAGTAATGTGAAGAGGTCAGGTCACATACAGTAGTAATGAGAAGAGGGCATGTCCCAGTTGGTAGTAATGAGAAGATGGCAGATCCCATATGATAGTAAAGAGAAGAGGGCAGGTCCCAGATGGCAGTAATTAGAAGAGGGCATGTCACAGATGGTAGTAATGAGAAGAGGGCATGTCACAGATGGTAGTAATTTGAAGAGGGCAGGGTTCAGATGGTAGTAATGAGAAGAGGGCAGGTCCCAGACTGTAGTAATGAGAAGAGGGCAGGTCACAGAAGGTAGTAATTTGGAGAGAGCAGGTCCCAGATGGTAATAATGAGAAGAGGGCAGGTCGCAGATGGTAGTAATGAGAAGAGGGTAGGTCCCAGATAGTAGTAATGAGAGGTGGGTAGGTCCCAGATGACAGTATAGAGAAGAGGTCAGGTCACGTATGGTAGTAATGTGAAGAGTGCAGATCACAGATGGTAGTAATGTGAAGAGTGCAGGTCACAGATGGTCGTAATGAGAAGAGGGCAGGTCCCAGATGGCAGTAAAGAGAAGAGGGCAGGTCCCAGATGACAGTAAAGAGAAGAGGGCGGGTCCCAGATTGTAGTAATGAGAAGAGGGCAGGTCCCAGTTGGCAGTAATGAGAAGAGGACAGTTCACAGACAGTAGTGATGTGAAGAGGGCTGGTCCCAGATGGTAGTAATGTGAAGAGGGCAGGTCACAGATTGCAGTAATGAGAAGAGGGCAGGTCACAAATGGTAGTAATGAGAAGAGTGCAGGCCCCAGACAGTAGTAATGAGAAGAGGGCAGGTCACAGATGGTAGTATTGAGAAGAGGGCGTTTCACAGATTGTAGTAATGTGAAGGGGGCAGGTCACATACAGTAGTAATGAGAAGAGGGCAGGTCCCAGGTGGTAGTAATGAGAAGATGGCAGGTCTCACATGACAGTAAAGAGAAGAGGGCAGGTCCCAGATGGTAGAAATTAGAAGAGGGCAGCTCCCAGATTGTAGTAATGAGAAGAGGGCAGGACCCAGATGGTAGTAAAGAGAAGAGGACAGTTCACAGACAGAAGTGATGAGAAGAGGGCAGGTCATAGATGGTTGTAATGTGAAGAATGCAGGTCCCGGACAGTAGTAATGAGAAGAGGGCAAGTCCCAGATGGCAGTAAAGTGAAGAGGGCAGGTCACAGATCGTATTAGTGAGAAGAGGGCAGGTCACAGACAGTAGTAATGAGAAGAGGGCAGTTCCCAGATGCTAGTATTGAGAAGAGGGCGGGTCACAGATTGTAGTAATGTGAAGAGGGCAGGTCACATACAGTAGTAATGAGAAGAGGGCATGTCCCGGATGGTAGTAATGAGAAGAGGGCAGGTCCCAGATCGTTGTAATTAGAAGAGGGCTGGTCCCAGACAGTAGTAATGAGAAGAGGGCAGGTCCCAGATGGTAGTAATTAGAAGAGGGCTGGTCCCAGATGGCAGTATAGAGAAGAGGTCAGGTCAAGTATGGTAGTAATGTGAAGAGTGCAGATCACAGATGTTATTAATGTGAAGAGTGCAGGTCACAGATGGTCGTAATGAGAAGAGGGCAGGTCCCAGATGGCAGTAATGAGAAGAGGGCGGGTCCCAGATGGTAGAAATTAGAAGAGGGCAGGTCACAGATGTTAGTAATTTGAAGAGGGCTGTGCTCAGATGGTAGTATTACAAGAGGGCAGGTTGCAAATGGTAGTAATGAGAAGAGAGTAGGTCCCAGATGGAAGTAATGAGAAGAGGTTGGGTCACAGATTGTATTATTGTGAAGTGGGCAGTTCCCTGAACGTAGTAATGAGAAGATCGCAGGACCCAGATGGTAGTAATGAGAAGAGGGCAGCTCCCAGATGGTAGTAATGTGAAGAGGGCAGGTCACAGATGGTAGTTTTGAGAACAGGGCGTTTCACAGAGTGTAGTAATGTGAATGGGGCAGGTCACATACAGTAGTAATGAGAAGAGGGCAGGTCCCAGATGGTAGTAATGAGAAGATGGCAGGTCCCACATGACAGTAAAGAGAAGAGGGCAGGTCCCACATGGTAGAAATTAGAAGAGGGCAGGTCCCAGACAGTAGTAATGAGAAGAGGGCAGGTCACAGATGGTAGTAATTTGAAGAGGGCTGTGCTCAGATGGTAGTAATGAGAAGAGGGCAGGTCGCAAATGGTAGTAATGAGAAGAGGGTAGGTCCCAGATGGTAGTAATGAGAAGAGGGTGGGTCACAGATTGTATGAATGTGAAGAGGGCAGTTCCCAGAAGGTAGTAATGAGAAGATCGCAGGACCCAGATGGCAGTAAAGAGAAGAGTGCAGTTCCCAGATGGTAGTATTGAGAAGAGGGCGGGTCACAGATTGTAGTAATGTGAAGAGGGCAGGTCACATACAGTAGTAATGAGAAGAGGGCAGGTCCCAGATGGTAGTAATTAGAAGAGGGCTGGTCCCAGATGGCAGTATAGAGAAGAGGTCAGGTCAAGTATGGTAGTAATGTGAAGAGTGCAGATCACAGATGTTAGTAATGTGAAGAGTGCAGGTCACAGATGGTCGTAATGAGAAGAGGGCAGGTCCCAGATGGCAGTAAAGAGAAGAGGGCAGGTCCCAGATGACAGTAAAGAGAAGAGGGCGGGTCCCAGATTGTAGTAATGAGAAGAGGGCAGGTCCCAGTTGGCAGTAATGAGAAGAGGACAGTTCACAGACAGTAGTGATGAGAAGAGGGCAGGTCCCCGATGGTAGAAATTAGAAGAGGGCAGGTCACAGATGGTAGTAATTTGAAGAGGGCTGTGCTCAGATGGTAGTATTACAAGAGGGCAGGTTGCAAATGGTAGTAATGAGAAGAGAGTAGGTCCCAGATGGTAGTAATGCAAGAGGTTGGGTCACAGATTGTATTAATGTGAATGGGGCAGGTCACATACAGTAGTAATGAGAAGAGGGCATGTCCCAGATGGTAGTAATGAGAAGATGGCAGGTCCCACATGACAGTAAAGAGAAGAGGGCAGGTCCCAGATGGTAGAAATTAGAAGAGGGCTGGTCCCAGACAGTAGTAATGAGAAGAGGGCAGGTCACAGATGGTAGTAATTTGAAGAGGGCTGTGCTCAGATGGTAGTAATGAGAAGCGGGCAGGTCGCAAATGGTAGTAATGAGAAGAGGGTAGGTCCCAGATGGTAGTAATGAGAAGAGGGTGGGTCACAGATTGTATTAATGTGAAGAGGGCAGTTCCCAGAAGGTAGTAATGAGAAGATCGCAGGACCCAGATGGCAGTAAAGAGAAGAGGGCACGTCCCAGATGGTAGTAATGAAAAGCGGGCAGGTCCCAGACAGTAGTAATGAGAAGAGGGCAGGTCCCAAATGGTAGTAATGAGAAGAGTGCAGGTCCCAGATGGTAGTAATGTGAACAGGGCAGGTCACAGATGGTAGCAATGTGAAGAGGGCAGGTCACAGATGGTAGTAATGAGAAGAGGGCAGGTCCCAGATGGCAGTAAAGAGAAGATGGCAGGACCCAGATGAATGTAAAGAGAAGAGGGCAGCTCCCAGATTGTAGTAATGAGAAGAGGGCAGGTCCCAGATGGTAGTAATGTGAAGAGGGCAGCTCCCAGATTGTAGTAATGAGAAGAGGGCAGGTCCCAGATGGTAGTAATGAGAAGAGGGCAAGTCCCAGATGGCAGAAAATTGAAGAGGGCAGGTCACAGATCATATTAATGAGAAGAGGGCAGGTCACAGTCAGTAGTAATGAGAAGAGGGCAATTCCCAGATGGTGGTATTGAGAAGAGGGCGGGTCACAGATTGTAGTAATGTGAAGAGGTCAGGTCACATACAGTAGTAATGAGAAGAGGGCATGTCCCAGTTGGTAGTAATGAGAAGATGGCAGATCCCATATGATAGTAAAGAGAAGAGGGCAGGTCCCAGATGGCAGTAATTAGAAGAGGGCATGTCACAGATGGTAGTAATGAGAAGAGGGCATGTCACAGATGGTAGTAATTTGAAGAGGGCAGGGTTCAGATGGTAGTAATGAGAAGAGGGCAGGTCCCAGACTGTAGTAATGAGAAGAGGGCAGGTCACAGAAGGTAGTAATTTGGAGAGAGCAGGTCCCAGATGGTAATAATGAGAAGAGGGCAGGTCGCAGATGGTAGTAATGAGAAGAGGGTAGGTCCCAGATAGTAGTAATGAGAGGTGGGTAGGTCCCAGATGACAGTATAGAGAAGAGGTCAGGTCACGTATGGTAGTAATGTGAAGAGTGCAGATCACAGATGGTAGTAATGTGAAGAGTGCAGGTCACAGATGGTCGTAATGAGAAGAGGGCAGGTCCCAGATGGCAGTAAAGAGAAGAGGGCAGGTCCCAGATGACAGTAAAGAGAAGAGGGCGGGTCCCAGATTGTAGTAATGAGAAGAGGGCAGGTCCCAGTTGGCAGTAATGAGAAGAGGACAGTTCACAGACAGTAGTGATGTGAAGAGGGCTGGTCCCAGATGGTAGTAATGTGAAGAGGGCAGGTCACAGATTGCAGTAATGAGAAGAGGGCAGGTCACAAATGGTAGTAATGAGAAGAGTGCAGGCCCCAGACAGTAGTAATGAGAAGAGGGCAGGTCACAGATGGTAGTATTGAGAAGAGGGCGTTTCACAGATTGTAGTAATGTGAAGGGGGCAGGTCACATACAGTAGTAATGAGAAGAGGGCAGGTCCCAGGTGGTAGTAATGAGAAGATGGCAGGTCTCACATGACAGTAAAGAGAAGAGGGCAGGTCCCAGATGGTAGAAATTAGAAGAGGGCAGCTCCCAGATTGTAGTAATGAGAAGAGGGCAGGACCCAGATGGTAGTAAAGAGAAGAGGACAGTTCACAGACAGAAGTGATGAGAAGAGGGCAGGTCATAGATGGTTGTAATGTGAAGAATGCAGGTCCCGGACAGTAGTAATGAGAAGAGGGCAAGTCCCAGATGGCAGTAAAGTGAAGAGGGCAGGTCACAGATCGTATTAGTGAGAAGAGGGCAGGTCACAGACAGTAGTAATGAGAAGAGGGCAGTTCCCTGATGCTAGTATTGAGAAGAGGGCGGGTCACAGATTGAGGTAATGTGAAGAGGGCAGGTCACATACAGTAGTAATGAGAAGAGGGCATGTCCCGGATGGTAGTAATGAGAAGAGGGCAGGTCCCAGATCGTTGTAATTAGAAGAGGGCTGGTCCCAGACAGTAGTAATGAGAAGAGGGCAGGTCCCAGATGGTAGTAATTAGAAGAGGGCTGGTCCCAGATGGCAGTATAGAGAAGAGGTCAGGTCAAGTATGGTAGTAATGTGAAGAGTGCAGATCACAGATGTTATTAATGTGAAGAGTGCAGGTCACAGATGGTCGTAATGAGAAGAGGGCAGGTCCCAGATGGCAGTAATGAGAAGAGGGCGGGTCCCAGATGGTAGAAATTAGAAGAGGGCAGGTCACAGATGTTAGTAATTTGAAGAGGGCTGTGCTCAGATGGTAGTATTACAAGAGGGCAGGTTGCAAATGGTAGTAATGAGAAGAGAGTAGGTCCCAGATGGAAGTAATGAGAAGAGGTTGGGTCACAGATTGTATTATTGTGAAGTGGGCAGTTCCCTGAACGTAGTAATGAGAAGATCGCAGGACCCAGATGGTAGTAATGAGAAGAGGGCAGCTCCCAGATGGTAGTAATGTGAAGAGGGCAGGTCACAGATGGTAGTTTTGAGAACAGGGCGTTTCACAGAGTGTAGTAATGTGAATGGGGCAGGTCACATACAGTAGTAATGAGAAGAGGGCAGGTCCCAGATGGTAGTAATGAGAAGATGGCAGGTCCCACATGACAGTAAAGAGAAGAGGGCAGGTCCCACATGGTAGAAATTAGAAGAGGGCAGGTCCCAGACAGTAGTAATGAGAAGAGGGCAGGTCACAGATGGTAGTAATTTGAAGAGGGCTGTGCTCAGATGGTAGTAATGAGAAGAGGGCAGGTCGCAAATGGTAGTAATGAGAAGAGGGTAGGTCCCAGATGGTAGTAATGAGAAGAGGGTGGGTCACAGATTGTATGAATGTGAAGAGGGCAGTTCCCAGAAGGTAGTAATGAGAAGATCGCAGGACCCAGATGGCAGTAAAGAGAAGAGGGCACGTCCCAGATGGTAGTAATGAAAAGCGGGCTGGTCCCAGACAGTAGTAATGAGAAGAGGGCAGGTCCCAAATGGTAGTAATGAGAAGAGTGCAGGTCCCAGATGGTAGTAATGTGAACAGGGCAGGTCACAGATGGCACTAATGTGAAGAGCGCTGGTCCCAGATGGTAGTAATGAGAAGAGGGTAGTTCCCAGATGGCAGTACAGAGAAGAGGTCAGGTCACGTATGGTAATAATGTGAAGAGTGCAGATCACAGATGGTAGTAATGTGAACAGGGCAGGTCACAGATGGTAGCAATGTGAAGAGTGCAGGTCACAGATGGTAGTAATGTGAACAGGGCAGGTCACAGATGGTAGCGATGTGCAGAGTGCAGGTCACAGATGGTACTAATGAGAAGAGGGCAGTTCCCACATGACAGTAAAGAGAAGAGGGCAGGTCCCAGATGGTAGAAATTAGAAGAGGGCAGGTCCCAGACCGTAGTAATGAGAAGAGGGCAGGTCACAGATTGTAGTAATTTGAAGAGGGCTGTGCTCAGATGGTAGTAATGAGAAGAGGGCAGGTCGCAAATGGTAGTAATGAGAAGAGGGTAGGTCCCAGATGGTATTAATGAGTAGAGGGTGGGTCACAGATTGTATTAATGTGAAGAGGGCAGTTCCCAGAAGGTAGTAATGAGAAGTTCGCAGGACCCAGATGGCAGTAAAGAGAAGAGGGCACGTCCCAGATGGTAGTAATGAAAAGAGGGCAGGTCCCAGACAGTAGTAATGAGAAGAGGGCAGGTCCCAAATGGTAGTAATGAGAAGAGTGCAGGTCACAAATGGTAGTAATGTGAACAGGGCAGTTCACAGATGGTAGCGATGTGCAGAGTGCAGGTCACAGATGGTACTAATGAGAAGAGGGCTGGTCCCAGATGGCAGGAAAGAGAAGAGGGCAGGTCCCAAATGACTGTAAAGAGAAGAGGGCAGCTCCCAGATTGTAGTAATGAGAAGAGGGCAGGTCCCAGACAGTAGTAATGAGAAGAGGGCACGTCCCAGATGGTAGTACTGAGAAGAGGGCAGGTCACAGATTGCCGTACTGTGAAGAGGGCAGGTCCCAGATAGTAGTAATGAGAAGAGGGCAGGTCCCAGATGGCAGTAATGTTAAGATGGCAGGTCACAGATTGTATTAATGAGAAGAGGGCAGGTCACAGACAGTAGTAATGAGAAGAGGGCAGTTCCCAAATGGTAGTATTGATAAGAGGGCGGGTCACAGATTGTAGTAATGAGAAGATGGCAGGTCCCAGATAGTAGTAAAGAGAAGAGGGCAGGTCCCAGACAGTAGTAATGAGAAGACGGCAGGTCATAGATGGTAGTAATTTGAAGAGGGCTGTGCTCAGATGGTAGTAATGAGAAGAGGGCTGGTCGCAAATGGTAGTAATGAGAAGAGGGTAGGTCCCAGATGGTAGTAATGAGAAGAGGGCAGGTCGCAAATGGCAGTAATGAGAAGAAGGTAGGTCCCAGATGGTAGTAATGAGAAGAGGGTGGGTCACAGATTGTATTAATGTGAAGAAGGCAGCTCCCAGTAGGTAGTAATGAGAAGATCGCAGGACCCAGATGGCAGTAAAGAGAAGAGGGTACATCCCAGATGGTAGTACTGTGAAGTGGGCAGGTCACAGATTGTAGTAATTTGAAGAGGGCAGGTCCCAGATGTTAGTAATGAGAAGAGGGCAGGTCCCAGACTGTAGTAATGAGAAGAGGGCAGGTCCCAGATGGTAGTAATGTGAAGAGGGCAGGTCACAGATTGCAGTAAAGAGAAGAGGGCAGGTGCCAGACAGTAGTAATGAGAAGAGGGCAGGTCACAGATGGTAGTATTGAGAACAGGGCGTTTCACAGAGTGTAGTAATGTGAAGGGGGCAGGTCCCAGACAGTAGTAATGAGAAGAGGGCAGGTCACAGATGGTAGTATTGAGAACAGGGCGTTTCACAGTGTGTAGTAATGTGAAGGGGGCAGGTCACATACAGTAGTAATGAGAAGAGGGCAGGTCCCAGATGGTAGTAATGAGAAGATGGCAGGTCCCACATGACAGTAAAGAGAAGAGGACAGGTCCCAGATGGTAGAAATTAGAAGAGGGCAGGTCCCAGACAGTAGTAATGAGAAGAGGGTGGGTCAGAGATTGCAGTAAAGAGAAGAGGGCAGGTGCCAGATTGCAGTAATGAGAAGAGGGCAGGTCCCAGATTTTAGTAATGTGAAGAGGGCAGGTCACATATCGTAGTAATGTGAAGAGCGCAGGTCACAGATTGTAGTAATGAGAATAGGGCCGGTCTCAGATGGTAGTACTGAGAAGAGGACAGTTCACAGACAGTAGTGATGAGAAGAGAGCGGGTCCCAGATGGTAGTAATGAGAAGAGTGCAGGTCCCAGTTGGTAATAATGTGAAGAGGTCAGGTCACAGGTGGCAATAATGTGAAGAGCACAGGTCCCAGATGGTAGTAATGAGAAGTTCGCAGGACCCCGATGGCAGTAAAGAGAAGAGGGCACGTCCCAGATGGTAGTAATGAAAAGAGGGCAGGTCCCAGACAGTAGTAATGAGAAGAGGGCAGGTCCCAAATGGTAGTAATGAGAAGAGTGCAGGTCACAGATGGTAGTAATGTGAACAGGGCAGGTCACAGATGGTAGCGATGTGCAGAGTGCAGGTCACAGATGGTACTAATGAGAAGAGGGCTGGTCCCAGATGGCAGTAAAGAGAAGAGGGCAGGTCCCAAATGACAGTAAAGAGAAGAGGGCAGCTCCCAGATTGTAGTAATGAGAAGAGGGCAGGTCCCAGACAGTAGTAATGAGAAGAGGGCACGTCCCAGATGGTAGTACTGAGAAGTGGGCAGGTCACAGATTGCCGTACTGTGAAGAGGGCAGTTCCCAGATAGTAGTAATGAGAAGAGGGCAGGTCCCAGATGGCAGTAATGTGAAGATGGCAGGTCACAGATTGTATTAATGAGAAGAGGGCAGGTCACAGACAGTAGTAATGAGAAGAGGGCAGTTCCCAAATGGTAGTATTGATAAGAGGGCGGGTCACAGATTGTAGTAATGAGAAGATGGCAGGTCCCAGATAGTAGTAAAGAGAAGAGGGCAGGTCCCAGATGGTAGAAATTAGAAGAGGGCAGGTCCCAGACAGTAGTAATGAGAAGACGGCAGGTCATAGATGGTAGTAATTTGAAGAGGGCTGTGCTCAGATGGTAGTAATGAGAAGAGGGCTGGTCGCAAATGGTAGTAATGAGAAGAGGGTAGGTCCCAGATGGTAGTAATGAGAAGAGGGCAGGTCGCAAATGGCAGTAATGAGAAGAAGGTAGGTCCCAGATGGTAGTAATGAGAAGAGGGTGGGTCACAGATTGTATTAATGTGAAGAAGGCAGCTCCCAGTAGGTAGTAATGAGAAGATCGCAGGACCCAGATGGCAGTAAAGAGAAGAGGGTACATCCCAGATGGTCGTACTGTGAAGTGGGCAGGTCACAGATTGTAGTAATTTGAAGAGGGCAGGTCCCAGATGTTAGTAATGAGAAGAGGGCAGGTCCCAGACTGTAGTAATGAGAAGAGGGCAGGTCCCAGATGGTAGTAATGTGAAGAGGGCAGGTCACAGATTGCAGTAAAGAGAAGAGGGCAGGTGCCAGACAGTAGTAATGAGAAGAGGGCAGGTCACAGATGGTAGTATTGAGAACAGGGCGTTTCACAGAGTGTAGTAATGTGAAGGGGGCAGGTCCCAGACAGTAGTAATGAGAAGAGGGCAGGTCACAGATGGTAGTATTGAGAACAGGGCGTTTCACAGTGTGTAGTAATGTGAAGGGGGCAGGTCACATACAGTAGTAATGAGAAGAGGGCAGGTCCCAGATGGTAGTAATGAGAAGATGGCAGGTCCCACATGACAGTAAAGAGAAGAGGACAGGTCCCAGATGGTAGAAATTAGAAGAGGGCAGGTCCCAGACAGTAGTAAAGAGAAGAGGGTGGGTCAGAGATTGCAGTAAAGAGAAGAGGGCAGGTGCCAGATTGCAGTAATGAGAAGAGGGCAGGTCCCAGATTTTAGTAATGTGAAGAGGGCAGGTCACATATCGTAGTAATGTGAAGAGCGCAGGTCACAGATTGTAGTAATGAGAATAGGGCCGGTCACAGATGGTAGTACTGAGAAGAGGACAGTTCACAGACAGTAGTGATGAGAAGAGAGCGGGTCCCAGATGGTAGTAATGAGAAGAGTGCAGGTCCCAGTTGGTAATAATGTGAAGAGGTCAGGTCACAGGTGGCAATAATGTGAAGAGCACAGGTCCCAGATGGTAGTAATGAGAAGTTCGCAGGACCCAGATGGCAGTAAAGAGAAGAGGGCACGTCCCAGATGGTAGTAATGAAAAGAGGGCAGGTCCCAGACAGTAGTAATGAGAAGAGGGCAGGTCCCAAATGGTAGTAATGAGAAGAGTGCAGGTCACAGATGGTAGTAATGTGAACAGGGCAGGTCACAGATGGTAGCGATGTGCAGAGTGCAGGTCACAGATGGTACTAATGAGAAGAGGGCTGGTCCCAGATAGCAGTAAAGAGAAGAGGGCAGGTCCCAAATGACAGTAAAGAGAAGAGGGCAGCTCCCAGATTGTAGTAATGAGAAGAGGGCAGGTCCCAGACAGTAGTAATGAGAAGAGGGCACGTCTCAGATGGTAGTACTGAGAAGTGGGCAGGTCACAGATTGCCGTACTGTGAAGAGGGCAGTTCCCAGATAGTAGTAATGAGAAGAGGGCAGGTCCCAGATGGCAGTAATGTGAAGATGGCAGGTCACAGATTGTATTAATGAGAAGAGGGCAGGTCACAGACAGTAGTAATGAGAAGAGGGCAGTTCCCAAATGGTAGTATTGATAAGAGGGCGGGTCACAGATTGTAGTAATGAGAAGATGGCAGGTCCCAGATAGTAGTAAAGAGAAGAGGGCAGGTCCCAGACAGTAGTAATGAGAAGACGGCAGGTCATAGATGGTAGTAATTTGAAGAGGGCTGTGCTCAGATGGTAGTAATGAGAAGAGGGCTGGTCGCAAATGGTAGTAATGAGAAGAGGGTAGGTCCCAGATGGTAGTAATGAGAAGAGGGCAGGTCGCAAATGGCAGTAATGAGAAGAAGGTAGGTCCCAGATGGTAGTAATGAGAAGAGGGTGGGTCACAGATTGTATTAATGTGAAGAAGGCAGCTCCCAGTAGGTAGTAATGAGAAGATCGCAGGACCCAGATGGCAGTAAAGAGAAGAGGGTACATCCCAGATGGTAGTACTGTGAAGTGGGCAGGTCACAGATTGTAGTAATTTGAAGAGGGCAGGTCCCAGATGTTAGTAATGAGAAGAGGGCAGGTCCCAGACTGTAGTAATGAGAAGAGGGCAGGTCCCAGATGGTAGTAATGTGAAGAGGGCAGGTCACAGATTGCAGTAAAGAGAAGAGGGCAGGTGCCAGACAGTAGTAATGAGAAGAGGGCAGGTCACAGATGGTAGTATTGAGAACAGGGCGTTTCACAGAGTGTAGTAATGTGAAGGGGGCAGGTCCCAGACAGTAGTAATGAGAAGAGGGCAGGTCACAGATGGTAGTATTGAGAACAGGGCGTTTCACAGTGTGTAGTAATGTGAAGGGGGCAGGTCACATACAGTAGTAATGAGAAGAGGGCAGGTCCCAGATGGTAGTAATGAGAAGATGGCAGGTCCCACATGACAGTAAAGAGAAGAGGACAGGTCCCAGATGGTAGAAATTAGAAGAGGGCAGGTGCCAGATTGCAGTAATGAGAAGAGGGCAGGTCCCAGATTTTAGTAATGTGAAGAGGGCAGGTCACATATCGTAGTAATGTGAAGAGCGCAGGTCACAGATTGTAGTAATGAGAATAGGGCCGGTCACAGATGGTAGTACTGAGAAGAGGACAGTTCACAGACAGTAGTGATGAGAAGAGAGCGGGTCCCAGATGGTAGTAATGAGAAGAGTGCAGGTCCCAGTTGGTAATAATGTGAAGAGGTCAGGTCACAGGTGGCAATAATGTGAAGAGCACAGGTCCCAGATGGTAGTAATGAGAAGAGGGTAGTTCCCAGATGGCAGTATAGAGAAGAGGTCAGGTCACTTATGGTAGTAATGTGAAGAGTGCAGATCACCGATGGTGTAATGTGAACAGGGCAGGTCATAGCTGGTAGCAATGTGAAGAGTGCAGGTCACAGATGGTAGTAATGTGAACAGGGCAGGTCACAGATGGTAGCGATGTGCAGAGTGCAGGTCACAGATGGTACTAATGAGAAGAGGGCAGGTCCCACATGACAGTAAAGAGAAGAGGGCAGGTCCCAGATGGTAGAAATTAGAAGAGGGCAGGTCCCAGACCGTAGTAATGAGAAGAGGGCAGGTCACAGATTGTAGTAATTTGAAGAGGGCTGTGCTCAGATGGTAGTAATGAGAAGAGGGCAGGTCGCAAATGGTAGTAATGAGAAGAGGGTAGGTCCCAGATGGTATTAATGAGAAGAGGGTGGGTCACAGATTGTATTAATGTGAAGAGGGCAGTTCCCAGAAGGTAGTAATGAGAAGTTCGCAGGACCCAGATGGCAGTAAAGAGAAGAGGGCACGTCCCAGATGGTAGTAATGAAAAGAGGGCAGGTCCCAGACAGTAGTAATGAGAAGAGGGCAGGTCCCAAATGGTAGTAATGAGAAGAGTGCAGGTCACAGATGGTAGTAATGTGAACAGGGCAGGTCACAGATGGTAGCGATGTGCAGAGTGCAGGTCACAGATGGTACTAATGAGAAGAGGGCTGGTCCCAGATGGCAGTAAAGAGAAGAGGGCAGGTCCCAAATGACAGTAAAGAGAAGAGGGCAGCTCCCAGATTGTAGTAATGAGAAGAGGGCAGGTCCCAGACAGTAGTAATGAGAAGAGGGCACGTCCCAGATGGTAGTACTGAGAAGTGGGCAGGTCACAGATTGCCGTACTGTGAAGAGGGCAGTTCCCAGATAGTAGTAATGAGAAGAGGGCAGGTCCCAGATGGCAGTAATGTGAAGATGGCAGGTCACAGATTGTATTAATGAGAAGAGGGCAGGTCACAGACAGTAGTAATGAGAAGAGGTCAGTTCCCAAATGGTAGTATTGATAAGAGGGCGGGTCACAGATTGTAGTAATGAGAAGATGGCAGGTCCCAGATAGTAGTAAAGAGAAGAGGGCAGGTCCCAGATGGTAGAAATTAGAAGAGGGCAGGTCCCAGACAGTAGTAATGAGAAGACGGCAGGTCATAGATGGTAGTAATTTGAAGAGGGCTGTGCTCAGATGGTAGTAATGAGAAGAGGGCTGGTCGCAAATGGTAGTAATGAGAAGAGGGTAGGTCCCAGATGGTAGTAATGAGAAGAGGGCAGGTCGCAAATGGCAGTAATGAGAAGAAGGTAGGTCCCAGATGGTAGTAATGAGAAGAGGGTGGGTCACCGATTGTATTAATGTGAAGAAGGCAGCTCCCAGTAGGTAGTAATGAGAAGATCGCAGGACCCAGATGGCAGTAAAGAGAAGAGGGTACATCCCAGATGGTAGTACTGTGAAGTGGGCAGGTCACAGATTGTAGTAATTTGAAGAGGGCAGGTCCCAGATGTTAGTAATGAGAAGAGGGCAGGTCCCAGACTGTAGTAATGAGAAGAGGGCAGGTCCCAGATGGTAGTAATGTGAAGAGGGCAGGTCACAGATTGCAGTAAAGAGAAGAGGGCAGGTGCCAGACAGTAGTAATGAGAAGAGGGCAGGTCACAGATGGTAGTATTGAGAACAGGGCGTTTCACAGAGTGTAGTAATGTGAAGGGGGCAGGTCCCAGACAGTAGTAATGAGAAGAGGGCAGGTCACAGATGGTAGTATTGAGAACAGGGCGTTTCACAGTGTGTAGTAATGTGAAGGGGGCAGGTCACATACAGTAGTAATGAGAAGAGGGCAGGTCCCAGATGGTAGTAATGAGAAGATGGCAGGTCCCACATGACAGTAAAGAGAAGAGGACAGGTCCCAGATGGTAGAAATTAGAAGAGGGCAGGTCCCAGACAGTAGTAATGAGAAGAGGGTGGGTCAGAGATTGCAGTAAAGAGAAGAGGGCAGGTGCCAGATTGCAGTAATGAGAAGAGGGCAGGTCCCAGATTTTAGTAATGTGAAGAGGGCAGGTCACATATCGTAGTAATGTGAAGAGCGCAGGTCACAGATTGTAGTAATGAGAATAGGGCCGGTCACAGATGGTAGTACTGAGAAGAGGGCAAGTCCCAGATGGCAGTAAATTGAAGAGGGCAGGTCACAGATCGTATTAATGAGAAGAGGGCAGGTCCCAGATTGTAGTAATGAGAAGAGGGCAGGTCCCAGATGGTAGTAATGAGAAGAGGGCAAGTCCCAGATGGCAGTAAATTGAAGAGGACAGGTCACAGATCGTATTAATGAGAAGAGGGCAGGTCCCAGACAGTAGTAATGAGAAGAGGGCAGTTCCCAGATGGTAGTATTTAGAAGAGGGCGGGTCAGAGATTGTAGGAATGTGAAGAGGTCAGGTCACATATGGTAGTAATTTGAAGAGGGCAGGGTTCAGATGGTAGTAATGAGAAGAGGGCAGGTCCCAGACTGTAGTAATGAGAAGAGGGCAGGTCACAGAAGGTAGTAATTTGGAGATAGCAGGTCCCAGATGGTAATAATGAGAAGAGGGCAGGTCGCAGATGGTAGTAATGAGAAAAGGGTAGGTCACAGATGGTAGTAATGAGAGGTGGGTAGGTCCCAGATGACAGTATAGAGAAGCGGTCAGGTCACGTATGGTAGTAATGTGAAGAGTGCAGATTACAGATGGTAGTAATGTGAAGAGTGCAGGTCACAGATGGTCGTAATGAGAAGAGGGCAGGTCCCAGATGGCAGTAAAGAGAAGAGGGCAGGTCCCAGATGGCAGTAAAGAGAAGAGGGCAGGTCCCAGATGACAGTAAAGAGAAGAGGGCGGGTCCCAGATCGTAGTAATGAGAAGAGGGCAGGTCCCAGTTGGCAGTAATGAGAAGAGGACAGTTCACAGACAGTAGTGATGAGAAGAGGGCTGGTCTCAGATGGTAGTAATGTGAAGAGGGCAGGACACAGATTGCAGTAATGAGAAGAGGGCAGGTCACAAATGGTAGTAATGAGAAGAGTGCAGGCCCCAGACAGTAGTAATGAGAAGAGGACAGGTCCCAGGTGGTAGTAATGAGAAGATGGCAGGTCCCACATGATAGTAAAGAGAAGAGGGCAGGTCCCAGATGGTAGAAATTAGAAGAGGGCAGCTCCCAGATTGTAGTAATGAGAAGAGGGCAGGACCCAGATGGTAGTAATGAGAAGAGGACAGTTCACAGACAGAAGTGATGAGAAGAGGGCAGGTCATAGATGGTTGTAATGTGAAGAATGCAGGTCCCGGACATTAGTAATGAGAAGAGGGCAAGTCCCAGTTGGCAGTAAAGTGAAGAGGGCAGGTCACAGATCGTATTAATGAGAAGAGGGCAGGTCACAGACAGTAGTAATGAGAAGTGGGCAGTTCCCAGATGGTAGTAATGAGAAGAGGACAGTTCACAGACAGAAGTGATGAGAGGAGGGCATGTCATAGATGGTTGTAATGTGAAGAATGCAGGTCCCGGACAGTAGTAATGACAAGAGGGCAAGTCCCAGTTGGCAGTAAAGTGAAGAGGGCAGGTCACAGATCGTATTAATGAGAAGAGGGCAGGTCACAGACAGTAGTAATGAGAAGAGGGCAGTTCCCAGATGGTAGTATTGAGAAGAGGGCGGGTCACAGATTGTACTAATGTGAAGAGGGCAGGTCACATACAGTAGTAATGAGAAGAGGGCATGTCCCGGATGGTAGTAATGAGAAGATGGCAGATCCCAGATGATAGTAAAGAGAAGAGGACAGGTCCCAGATGGTAGAAATTAGAAGAGGGCAGGTCCCAGACAGTAGTAATGAGAAGAGGGTGGGTCACAGATTGCAGTAAAGAGAAGAGGGCAGGTGCCAGATTGCAGTAATGAGAAGAGGGCAGGTCCCAGATGGTAATAATGTGAAGAGGGCAGGTCACAGGTGGCAGTAATGTGAAGAGCGCAGGTCCCAGATGGTAGTAATGAGAAGAGGGTAGTTCCCAGATGGCAGTATAGAGAAGAGGTCAGGTCACGTATGGTAGTAATGTGAAGAGTGCAGATCACCGATGGTGTAATGTGAACAGGGCAGGTCATAGCTGGTAGCAATGTGAAGAGTGCAGGTCACAGATGGTAGTATTGAGAACAGGGCTTTTCACAGAGTGTAGTAATGTGAAGGGGGCAGGTCCCAGACAGTAGTAATGAGAAGAGGGCAGGTCACAGATGGTAGTATTGAGAACAAGGCGTTTCACAGTGTGTAGTAATGTGAAGGGGGCAGGTCACATACAGTAGTAATGAGAAGAGGGCAGGTCCCAGATGGTAGTAATGAGAAGATGGCAGGTCCCACATGACAGTAAAGAGAAGAGGACAGGTCCCAGATGGTAGAAATTAGAAGGGGGCAGCTCCCAGATTGTAGTAATGAGAAGAGGGCAGGACCCAGATGGTAGTAATGAGAAGAGGACAGTTCACAGACAGAAGTGATGAGAAGAGGGCAGGTCATAGATGGTTGTAATGTGAAGAATGCAGGTCCCGGACAGTAGTAATGAGAAGAGGGCAAGTCCCAGATGGCCGTAAAGTGAAGAGGGCAGGTCACAGATCGTATTAATGAGAAGAGGGCAGCTCACAGACAGTAGTAATGAGAAGAGGGCAGTTCCCAGATGGTAGTATTGAGAAGAGGGCGGGTCACAGATTGTAGTAATGTGAAGAGGGCAGGTCACATACAGTAGTAATGAGAAGAGGGCAGGTCCCAGATGGTAGTAATTAGAAGAGGGCTGGTCCCAGATGGCAGTATAGAGAAGAGGTCAGGTCAAGTATGGTAGTAATGTGAAGAGTGCAGATCACAGATGTTAGTAATGTGAAGAGTGCAGGTCACAGATGGTCGTAATGAGAAGAGGGCAGGTCCCAGATGGCAGTAAAGAGAAGAGGGCAGGTCCCAGATGACAGTAAAGAGAAGAGGGCGGGTCCCAGATTGTAGTAATGAGAAGAGGGCAGGTCCCAGTTGGCAGTAATGAGAAGAGGACAGTTCACAGACAGTAGTGATGAGAAGAGGGCTGGTCTCAGATGGTAGTAATGTGAAGAGGGCAGGACACAGATTGCAGTAATGAGAAGAGGGCAGGTCACAAATGGTAGTAATGAGAAGAGTGCAGGCCCCAGACAGTAGTAATGAGAAGAGGGCAGGTCCCAGGTGGTAGTAATGAGAAGATGGCAGGTCCCACATGATAGTAAAGAGAAGAGGGCAGGTCCCAGATGGTAGAAATTAGAAGAGGGCAGCTCCCAGATTGTAGTAATGAGAAGAGGGCTGGACCCAGATGGTAGTAATGAGAAGAGGACAGTTCACAGACAGAAGTGATGAGAAGAGGGCAGGTCATAGATGGTTGTAATGTGAAGAATGCAGGTCCCGGACATTAGTAATGAGAAGAGGGCAAGTCCCAGTTGGCAGTAAAGTGAAGAGGGCAGGTCACAGATCGTATTAATGAGAAGAGGGAAGGTCACAGACAGTAGTAATGAGAAGTGGGCAGTTCCCAGATGGTAGTAATGAGAAGAGGACAGTTCACAGACAGAAGTGATGAGAGGAGGGCATGTCATAGATGGTTGTAATGTGAAGAATGCAGGTCCCGGACAGTAGTAATGAGAAGAGGGCAAGTCCCAGTTGGCAGTAAAGTGAAGAGGGCAGGTCACAGATCGTATTAATGAGAAGAGGGCAGGTCACAGACAGTAGTAATGAGAAGAGGGCAGTTCCCAGATGGTAGTATTGAGAAGAGGGCGGGTCACAGATTGTAGTAATGTGAAGAGGGCAGGTCACATACAGTAGTAATGAGAAGAGGGCATGTCCCGGATGGTAGTAATGAGAAGATGGCAGATCCCAGATGATAGTAAAGAGAAGAGGACAGGTCCCAGATGGTAGAAATTAGAAGAGGGCAGGTCCCAGACAGTAGTAATGAGAAGAGGGTGGGTCACAGATTGCAGTAAAGAGAAGAGGGCAGGTGCCAGATTGCAGTAATGAGAAGAGGGCAGGTCCCAGATGGTAATAATGTGAAGAGGGCAGGTCACAGGTGGCAGTAATGTGAAGAGCGCAGGTCCCAGATGGTAGTAATGAGAAGAGGGTAGTTCCCAGATGGCAGTATAGAGAAGAGGTCAGGTCACGTATGGTAGTAATGTGAAGAGTGCAGATCACCGATGGTGTAATGTGAACAGGGCAGGTCATAGCTGGTAGCAATGTGAAGAGTGCAGGTCACAGATGGTAGTATTGAGAACAGGGCTTTTCACAGAGTGTAGTAATGTGAAGGGGGCAGGTCCCAGACAGTAGTAATGAGAAGAGGGCAGGTCACAGATGGTAGTATTGAGAACAAGGCGTTTCACAGTGTGTAGTAATGTGAAGGGGGCAGGTCACATACAGTAGTAATGAGAAGAGGGCAGGTCCCAGATGGTAGTAATGAGAAGATGGCAGGTCCCACATGACAGTAAAGAGAAGAGGACAGGTCCCAGATGGTAGAAATTAGAAGGGGGCAGCTCCCAGATTGTAGTAATGAGAAGAGGGCAGGACCCAGATGGTAGTAATGAGAAGAGGACAGTTCACAGACAGAAGTGATGAGAAGAGGGCAGGTCATAGATGGTTGTAATGTGAAGAATGCAGGTCCCGGACAGTAGTAATGAGAAGAGGGCAAGTCCCAGATGGCCGTAAAGTGAAGAGGGCAGGTCACAGATCGTATTAATGAGAAGAGGGCAGCTCACAGACAGTAGTAATGAGAAGAGGGCAGTTCCCAGATGGTAGTATTGAGAAGAGGGCGGGTCACAGATTGTAGTAATGTGAAGAGGGCAGGTCACATACAGTAGTAATGAGAAGAGGGCAGGTCCCAGATGGTAGTAATTAGAAGAGGGCTGGTCCCAGATGGCAGTATAGAGAAGAGGTCAGGTCAAGTATGGTAGTAATGTGAAGAGTGCAGATCACAGATGTTAGTAATGTGAAGAGTGCAGGTCACAGATGGTCGTAATGAGAAGAGGGCAGGTCCCAGATGGCAGTAAAGAGAAGAGGGCAGGTCCCAGATGACAGTAAAGAGAAGAGGGCGGGTCCCAGATTGTAGTAATGAGAAGAGGGCAGGTCCCAGTTGGCAGTAATGAGAAGAGGACAGTTCACAGACAGTAGTGATGAGAAGAGGGCAGGTCCCCAGATGGTAGAAATTAGAAGAGGGCAGGTCACAGATGGTAGTAATTTGAAGAGGGCTGTGCTCAGATGGTAGTATTACAAGAGGGCAGGTTGCAAATGGTAGTAATGAGAAGATCGCAGGACCCAGATGGTAGTAATGAAAAGAGGGCAGCTCCCAGATGGTAGTAATGTGAAGAGGGCAGGTCACAGATGGTAGTATTGAGAACAGGGTGTTTCACAGAGTGTAGTAATGTGAATGGGGCAGGTCACATACAGTAGTAATGAGAAGAGGGCATGTCCCAGATGGTAGTAATGAGAAGATGGCAGGTCCCACATGACAGTAAAGAGAAGAGGGCAGGTCCCAGATGGTAGAAATTAGAAGAGGGCAGGTCCCAGACAGTAGTAATGAGAAGAGGGCAGGTCACAGATGGTAGTAATTTGCAGAGGGCTGTGCTCAGATGGTAGTAATGAGAAGCAGGCAGGTCGCAAATGGTAGTAATGAGAAGAGGGTAGGTCCCAGATGGTAGTAATGAGAAGAGGGTGGGTCACAGATTGTATTAATGTGAAGAGGGCAGTTCCCAGAAGGTAGTAATGAGAAGATCGCAGGACCCAGATGGCAGTAAAGAGAAGAGGGCACGTCCCAGATGGTAGTAATGAAAAGCGGGCAGGTCCCAGACAGTAGTAATGAGAAGAGGGCAGGTCCCAAATGGTAGTAATGAGAAGAGTGCAGGTCCCAGATGGTAGTAATGTGAACAGGGCAGGTCACAGATGGTAGCAATGTGAAGGGGGCAGGTCACAGATGGTAGTAATGAGAAGAGGGCAGGTCCCTGATGGCAGTAAAGAGAAGATGGCAGGACCCAGATGACTGTAAAGAGAAGAGGGCAGCTCCCAGATTGTAGTAATGAGAAGAGGGCAGGTCCCAGATGGTAGTAATGTGAAGAGGGCAGCTCCCAGATTGTAGTAATGAGAAGAGGGCAGGTCCCAGATGGTAGTAATGAGAAGAGGGCAAGTCCCAGATGGCAGTAAATTGAAGAGGGCAGGTCACAGATCATATTAATGAGAAGAGGGCAGGTCACAGACAGTAGTAATGAGAAGAGGGCAATTCCCAGATGGTGGAATTGAGAAGAGGGCGGGTCACAGATTGTAGTAATGTGAAGAGGTCAGGTCACATACAGTAGTAATGAGAAGAGGGCATGTCCCAGTTGGTAGTAATGAGAAGATGGCAGATCCCATATGATAGTAAAGAGAAGAGGGCAGGTGCCAGATGGCAGTAATTAGAAGAGGGCTGGTCCCAGACAGTAGTAATGAGAAGAGGGCATGTCACAGATGGTAGTAATTTGAAGAGGGCAGGGTTCAGATGGTAGTAATGAGAAGAGGGCAGGTCCCAGACTGTAGTAATGAGAAGAGGGCAGGTCACAGAAGGTAGTAATTTGGAGAGAGCAGGTCCCAGATGGTAATAATGAGAAGAGGGCAGGTCGCAGATGGTAGTAATGAGAAGAGGGTAGGTCCCAGATAGTAGTAATGAGAGGTGGGTAGGTCCCAGATGACAGTATAGAGAAGAGGTCTGGTCACGTATGGTAGTAATGTGAAGAGTGCAGATCACAGATGGTAGTAATGTGAAGAGTGCAGGTCACAGATGGTCGTAATGAGAAGAGGGCAGGTCCCAGATGGCAGTAAAGAGAAGAGGGCAGGTCCCAGATGACAGTAAAGAGAAGAGGGCGGGTCCCAGATTGTAGTAATGAGAAGAGGGCAGGTCCCAGTTGGCAGTAATGAGAAGAGGACAGTTCAGAGACAGTAGTGATGAGAAGAGGGCTGGTCCCAGATGGTAGTAATGTGAAGAGGGCAGGACACAGATTGCAGTAATGAGAAGAGGGCAGGTCACAAATGGTAGTAATGAGAAGAGTGCAGGCCCCAGACAGTAGTAATGAGAAGAGGGCAGGTCACAGATGGTAGTATTGAGAAGAGGGCGTTTCACAGATTGTAGTAATGTGAAGGGGGCAGGTCACATACAGTAGTAATGAGAAGAGGGCAGTTCCCAGATGCTAGTATTGAGAAGAGGGCGGGTCACAGATTGTAGTAATGTGAAGAGGGCAGGTCACATACAGTAGTAATGAGAAGAGGGCATGTCCCGCATGGTAGTAATGAGAAGATTGCAGATCCCAGATGATAGTAAAGAGAAGAGGGCAGGTCCCAGATGGTTGTAATTAGAAGAGGGCTGGTCCCAGACAGTAGTAATGAGAAGAGGGCAGGTCCCAGATGGTAGTAATTAGAAGAGGGCTGGTCCCAGATGGCAGTATAGAGAAGAGGTCAGGTTAAGTATGGTAGTAATGTGAAGAGTGCAGATCACAGATGTTAGTAATGTGAAGAGTGCAGGTCACAGATGGTCGTAATGAGAAGAGGGCAGGTCCCAGATGGCAGTAAAGAAGAAGAGGGCAGGTCCCAGATGACAGTAAAGAGAAGAGGGCGGGTCCCAGATTGTAGTAATGAGAAGAGGGCAGGTCCCAGTTGGCAGTAATGAGAAGAGGGCGGGTCCCAGATTGTAGTGATGAGAAGAGGGCAGTTCCCAGATGGTAGAAATTAGAAGAGGGCAGGTCACAGATGTTAGTAATTTGAAGAGGGCTGTGCTCAGATGGTAGTATTACAAGAGGGCAGGTTGCAAATGGTAGTAATCAGAAGAGAGTAGGTCCCAGATGGAAGTAATGAGAAGAGGTTGGGTCACTGATTGTATTATTGTGAAGTGGGCAGTTCCCTGAACGTAGTAATGAGAAGATCGCAGGACCCAGATGGTAGTAATGAGAAGAGGGCAGCTCCCAGATGGTAGTAATGTGAAGAGGGCAGGTCACAGATGGTAGTTTTGAGAACAGGGCGTTTCACAGAGTGTAGTAATGTGAATGGGGCAGGTCACATACAGTAGTAATGAGAAGAGGGCAGGTCCCAGATGGTAGTAATGAGAAGATGGCAGGTCCCACATGACAGTAAAGAGAAGAGGGCAGGTCCCAGATGGTAGAAATTAGAAGAGGGCAGGTCCCAGACAGTTGTAATGAGAAGAGGGCAGGTCACAGATGGTAGTAATTTGAAGAGGGCTGTGCTCAGATGGTAGTAATGAGAAGCGGGCAGGTCGCAAATGGTAGTAATGAGAAGAGGGTAGGTCCCAGATGGTAGTAATGAGAAGAGGGTGGGTCACAGATTGTATTAATGTGAAGAGGGCAGTTCCCAGAAGGTAGTAATGAGAAGATCGCAGGACCCAGATGGCAGTAAAGAGAAGAGGGCACGTCCCAGATGGTAGTAATGAAAAGCGGGCAGGTCCCAGACAGTAGTAATGAGAAGAGGGCAGGTCCCAGATGGTAGTAATGTGAACAGGGCAGGTCACAGATGGCACTAATGTGAAGAGCGCTGGTCCCAGATGGTAGTAATGAGAAGAGGGTAGTTCCCAGATGGCAGTATAGAGAAGAGGTCAGGTCACGTATGGTAATAATGTGAAGAGTGCAGATCACAGATGGTAGTAATGTGAAGAGTGCAGGTCACAGATGGTAGTAATGTGAACAGGGCAGGTCACAGAGGGTAGCGATGTGAAGAGTGCAGGTCACAGATGGTAGTAATGTGAACAGGGCAGGTCACAGAGGGTAGCGATGTGCAGAGTGCAGGTCACAGATGGTACTAATGAGAAGAGGGCAGGTCCCACATGACAGTAAAGAGAAGAGGGCAGGTCCCAGATGGTAGAAATTAGAAGAGGGCAGGTCCCAGACAGTAGTAATGAGAAGAGGGCAGGTCACAGATGGTAGTAATTTGAAGAGGGCTGTGCTCAGATGGTAGTAATGAGAAGAGGGCAGGTCGCAAATTGTAGTAATGAGAAGAGGGTAGGTCCCAGATGGTATTAATGAGAAGAGGGTGGGTCACAGATTGTATTAATGTGAAGAGGGCAGTTCCCAGAAGGTAGTAATGAGAAGTTCGCAGGACCCAGATGGCAGTAAAGAGAAGAGGGCACGTCCCAGATGGTAGTAATGAAAAGAGGGCAGGTCCCAAATGAGAGTAAAGAGAAGAGGGCAGCTCCCAGATTGTAGTAATGAGAAGAGGGCAGGTCCCAGACAGTAGTAATGAGAAGAGGGCACGTCCCAGATGGTAGTACTGAGAAGTGGGCAGGTCACAGATTGCCGTACTGTGAAGAGGGCAGGTCCCAGATAGTAGTAATGAGAAGAGGGCAGGTCCCAGATGGCAGTAATGTGAAGATGGCAGGTCACAGATTGTATTAATGAGAAGAGGGCAGGTCACAGACAGTAGTAATGAGAAGAGGGCAGTTCCCAAATGGTAGTATTGATAAGAGGGCGGGTCACAGATTGTAGTAATGAGAAGATGGCAGGTCCCAGATAGTAGTAAAGAGAAGAGGGCAGGTCCCAGATGGTAGAAATTAGAAGAGGGCAGGTCCCAGACAGTAGTAATGAGAAGACGGCAGGTCATAGATGGTAGTAATTTGAAGAGGGCTGTGCTCAGATGGTAGTAATGAGAAGAGGGTAGGTCCCAGATGGCAGTAATGAGAAGAGGGCAGGTCGCAAATGGCAGTAATGAGAAGAAGGTAGGTCCCAGATGGTAGTAATGAGAAGAGGGTGGGTCACAGATTGTATTAATGTGAAGAAGGCAGCTCCCAGTAGGTAGTAATGAGAAGATCGCAGGACCCAGATGGCAGTAAAGAGAAGAGGGTACATCCCAGATGGTAGTACTGTGAAGTGGGCAGGTCACAGATTGTAGTAATTTGAAGAGGGCAGGTCCCAGATGTTAGTAATGAGAAGAGGGCAGGTCCCAGACTGTAGTAATGAGAAGAGGGCAGGTCCCAGATGGTAGTAATGTGAAGAGGGCAGGTCACAGATTGCAGTAAAGAGAAGAGGGCAGGTGCCAGACAGTAGTAATGAGAAGAGGGCAGGTCACAGATGGTAGTATTGAGAACAGGGCGTTTCACAGAGTGTAGTAATGTGAAGAAGGCAGGTCCCAGACAGTAGTAATGAGAAGAGGGCAGGTCACAGATGGTAGTATTGAGAACAGGGCGTTTCA
The DNA here is from genome assembly GCF_030144855.1 of Hypanus sabinus. Lineage (NCBI taxonomy): Eukaryota > Metazoa > Chordata > Chondrichthyes > Myliobatiformes > Dasyatidae > Hypanus > Hypanus sabinus. The sequence goes on along the minus strand of NC_082718.1, from coordinate 73,245,476 downwards.
CAGTGTGTAGTAATGTGAAGGGGGCAGGTCACATACAGTAGTAATGAGAAGAGGGCAGGTCCCAGATGGTAGTAATGAGAAGATGGCAGGTCCCACATGACAGTAAAGAGAAGAGGACAGGTCCCAGATGGTAGAAATTAGAAGAGGGCAGGTCCCAGACAGTAGTAATGAGAAGAGGGTGGGTCAGAGATTGCAGTAAAGAGAAGAGGGCAGGTGCCAGATTGCAGTAATGAGAAGAGGGCAGGTCCTAGATGGTAGTAATGTGAAGAGGGCAGGTCACATATCGTAGTAATGTGAAGAGTGCAGGTCACAGATTGTAGTAATGAGAATAGGGCCGGTCACAGATGGTAGTACTGAGAAGAGGACAGTTCACAGACAGTAGTGATGAGAAGAGAGCAGGTCCCAGATGGTAGTAATGTGAATAGTGCAGGTCCCAGTTGGTAATAATGTGAAGAGGGCAGGTCACAGGTGGCAGTAATGTGAAGAGCGCAGCTCCCAGATTGTAGTAATGAGAAGAGGGCAGGACCCAGATGGTAGTAATGAGAAGAGGACAGTTCACAGACAGAAGTGATGAGAAGAGGGCAGGTCATAGATGGTTGTAATGTGAAGAATGCAGGTCCCGGACATTAGTAATGAGAAGAGGGCAAGTCCCAGTTGGCAGTAAAGTGAAGAGGGCAGGTCACAGATCGTATTAATGAGAAGAGGGCAGGTCACAGACAGTAGTAATGAGAAGAGGGCAGTTCCCAGTTGGTAGTATTGAGAAGAGGGCGGGTCACAGATCGTATTAATGAGAAGAGGGCAGGTCACAGACAGTAGTAATGAGAAGAGGGCAGTTCCCAGATGGTAGTAATGAGAAGAGGACAGTTCACAGACAGAAGTGATGAGAGGAGGGCAGGTCATAGTTGGTTGTAATGTGAAGAATGCAGGTCCCGGACAGTAGTAATGAGAAGAGGGCAAGTCCCAGTTGGCAGTAAAGTGAAGAGGGCAGGTCACAGATCGTATTAATGAGAAGAGGGCAGGTCACAGACAGTAGTAATGAGAAGAGGGCAGTTCCCAGTTGGTAGTATTGAGAAGAGGGCGGGTCACAGATTGTAGTAATGTGAAGAGGGCAGGTCACATACAGTAGTAATGAGAAGAGGGCATGTCCCGGATGGTAGTAATGAGAAGATGGCAGATTTCAGATGATAGTAAAGAGAAGAGGACAGGTCCCAGATGGTAGAAATTAGAAGAGGGCAGGTCCCAGACAGTAGTAATGAGAAGAGGGTGGGTCACAGATTGCAGTAAAGAGAAGAGGGCAGGTGCCAGATTGCAGTAATGAGAAGAGGGCAGGTCCCAGATGGTAGTAATGTGAAGAGGGCAGGTCACATATTGTAGTAATGTGAAGAGCACAGGTCACAGATTGTAGTAATGAGAATAGGGCCGGTCACAGATGGCAGTACTGAGAAGAGGACAGTTCACAGACAGTAGTGATGAGAAGAGAGTTGGTCCCAGATGGTAGTAATGAGAAGAGTGCAGGTCCCAGTTGGTAATAATGTGAAGAGGGCAGATCACAGGTGGCAGTAATGTGAAGAGCGCAGGTCCCAGATGGTAGTAATGAGAAGAGGGTAGTTCCCAGATGGCAGTATAGAGAAGAGGTCAGGTCACGTATGGTAGTAATGTGAAGAGTGCAGATCATCGATGGTGTAATGTGAACAGGGCCGGTCATAGCTGGTAGCAATGTGAAGAGTGCAGGTCACAGATGGTAGTATTGAGAACAGGGCTTTTCACAGAGTGTAGTAATGTGAAGGGGGCAGGTCCCAGACAGTAGTAATGAGAAGAGGGCAGGTCACAGATGGTAGTATTGAGAACAGGGCGTTTCACAGTGTGTAGTAATGTGAAGGGGGCAGGTCACATACAGTAGTAATGAGAAGAGGGCAGGTCCCAGATGGTAGTAATGAGAAGATGGCAGGTCCCACATGACAGTAAAGAGAAGAGGACAGGTCCCAGATGGTAGAAATTAGAAGAGGGCAGGTCCCAGACAGTAGTAATGAGAAGAGGGTGGGTCAGAGATTGCAGTAAAGAGAAGAGGGCAGGTGCTAGATTGCAGTAATGAGAAGAGGGCAGGTCCCAGATGGTAGTAATGTGAAGAGGGCAGGTCACATATCGTAGTAATGTGAAGAGCGCAGGTCACAGATTGTAGTAATGAGAATAGGGTCGGTCACAGATGGTAGTACTGAGAAGAGGACAGTTCACAGACAGTAGTGATGAGAAGAGAGCGGGTCCCAGATGGTAGTAATGAGAAGAGTGCAGGTCCCAGTTGGTAATAATGTGAAGAGGTCAGGTCACAGGTGGCAATAATGTGAAGTGCGCAGGTCCCAGATGGTAGTAATGAGAAGAGTGCAGGTCCCAGTTGGTAATAATGTGAAGAGGTCAGGTCACAGGTGGCAATAATGTGAAGAGCACAGGTCCCAGATGGTAGTAATGAGAAGAGGGTAGTTCCCAGATGGCAGTATAGAGAAGAGGTCAGGTCACTTATGGTAGTAATGTGAAGAGTGCAGATCACCGATGGTGTAATGTGAACAGGGCAGGTCATAGCTGGTTGCAATGTGAAGAGTGCAGGTCACAGATGGTAGTAATGAGAAGAGGGCAGGTCCCAGATGGTAGTAATGTGAAGAGGGCAGCTCCCAGATTGTAGTAATGAGAAGAGGGCAGGTCCCAGATGGTAGTAATGAGAAGAGGGCAAGTCCCAGATGGCAGTAAATTGAAGAGGGCAGGTCACAGATCATATTAATTAGAAGAGGGCTGTTCCCAGACAGTAGTAATGAGAAGAGGGCAGTTCCTAGATGGTAGTATTGAGAAGAGGGCGGGTCAGAGATGGTAGGAATGTGAAGAGGTCAGGTCACATACAGTAGTAATGAGAAGAGGGCATGTCCCAGTTGGTAGTAATGAGAAGATGGCAGATCCCAGATGATAGTAAAGAGAAGAGGTTAGGTCCCAGATGGTAGTAATTAGAAGAGGGCTGGTCCCAGACAGTAGTAATGAGAAGAGGGCATGTCACAGATGGTAGTAATTTGAAGAGGGCAGGGTTCAGATGGAAGTAATGAGAAGAGGGCAGGTCCCAGACTGTAGTAATGAGAAGAGGGCAGGTCACAGAAGGTAGTAATTTGGAGATAGCAGGTCCCAGATGGTAATAATGAGAATAGGGCAGGTCGCAGATGGTAGTAATGAGAAAAGGGTAGGTCACAGATGGTGGTAATGAGAGGAGGGTAGGTCCCAGATGACAGTATAGAGAAGAGGTCAGGTCACGTAAGGTAGTAATGTGAAGAGTGCAGATTACAGATGGTAGTAATGTGAAGAGTGCAGGTCACAGATGGTCGTAATGAGAAGAGGACAGGTCCCAGATGGCAGTAAAGAGAAGAGGGCAGGTCCCAGATGACAGTAAAGAGAAGAGGGCGGGTCCCAGATTGTAGTAATGAGAAGAGGGCAGGTCTCAGTTGGCAGTAATGAGAAGAGGACAGTTCTCAGACAGTAGTGATGAGAAGAGGGCTGGTCCCAGATGGTAGTAATGTGAAGAGGGCAGGACACAGATTGCAGTAATGAGAAGAGGGCAGGTCACAGATGGTAGTATTGAGAAGAGGGCGTTTCACAGAGTGTAGTAATGTGAAGGGGGCAGGTCACATACAGTAGTAATGAGAAGAGGGCAGGTCCCAGGTGGTAGTAATGAGAAGATGGCAGGTCCCACATGACAGTAAAGAGAAGAGGGCAGGTCCCAGATGGTAGAAATTAGAAGAGAGCAGGTCACAGATCGTATTAATGAGAAGAGGGCAGGTCACAGACAGTAGTAATGAGAAGAGGGCAGTTCCCAGATGGTAGTAATGAGAAGAGGACAGTTCACAGACAGAAGTGATGAGAGGAGGGCAGGTCATAGATGGATGTAATGTGAAGAATGCAGGTCTCGGACAGTAGTAATGAGAAGAGGGCAAGTCCCAGTTGGCAGTAAATGAAGAGGGCAGGTCACAGATCGTATTAATGAGAAGAGGGCAGGTCACAGACAGTAGTAATGAGAAGAGGGCAGTTCCCAGATGGTAGTATTGAGAAGAGGGCGGGTCACAGATTGTAGTAATGTGAAGAGGGCAGGTCACATACAGTAGTAATGAGAAGAGGGCATGTCCCGGATGGTAGTAATGAGAAGATGGCAGATCCCAGATGATAGTAAAGAGAAGAGGACAGGTCCCAGATGGTAGAAATTAGAAGAGGGCAGGTCCCAGACAGTAGTAATGAGAAGAGGGTGGGTCACAGATTGCAGTAAAGAGAAGAGGGCAGGTGCCAGATTGCAGTAATGAGAAGAGGGCAGGTCCCAGATGGTAGTAATGTGAAGAGGGCAGGTCACATATTGTAGTAATGTGAAGAGTGCAGGTCACAGATTGTAGTAATGAGAATAGGGCCGGTCACAGATGGCAGTACTGAGAAGAGGACAGTTCACAGACAGTAGTGATGAGAAGAGAGTGGGTGCCAGATGGTAGTAATGAGAAGAGTGCAGGTCCCAGTTGGTAATAATGTGAAGAGGGCAGGTCACAGGTGGCAGTAATGTGAAGAGCGCAGGTCCCAGATGGTAGTAATGAGAAGAGGGTAGTTCCCAGATGGCAGTATAGAGAAGAGGTCAGGTCACGTATGGTAGTAATGTGAAGAGTGCAGATCACCGATGGTGTAATGTGAACAGGGCAGGTCATAGCTGGTAGCAATGTGAAGAGTGCATGTCACAGATGGTAGTAATGAGAAGAGGGCAGGTCCCAGATGGCAGTAAAGAGAAGAGGGCAGGACCCAGATGACTGTAAAAAGAAGAGGGCAGCTCCCAGATTGTAGTAATGAGAAGAGGGCAGGTCCCAGATGGTAGTAATGTGAAGAGGGCAGCTCCCAGATTGTAGTAATGAGAAGAGGGCAGGTCCCAGATGGTAGTAATGAGAAGAGGGCAAGTCCCAGATGGCAGTAAATTGAAGAGGGCAGGTCACAGATCATATTAATGAGAAGAGGGCAGGTCACAGACAGTAGTAATGAGAAGAGGGCAATTCCCAGATGGTGGTATTGAGAAGAGGGCGGGTCACAGATTGTAGTAATGTGAAGAGGTCAGGTCACATACAGTAGTAATGAGAAGAGGGCATGTCCCAGTTGGTAGTAATGAGAAGATGGCAGATCCCATATGATAGTAAAGAGAAGAGGGCAGGTCCCAGATGGCAGTAATTAGAAGAGGGCTGGTCCCAGACAGTAGTAATGAGAAGAGGGCATGTCACAGATGGTAGTAATTTGAAGAGGGCAGGGTTCAGATGGTAGTAATGAGAAGAGGGCAGGTCCCAGACTGTAGTAATGAGAAGAGGGCAGGTCACAGAAGGTAGTAATTTGGAGAGAGCAGGTCCCAGATGGTAATAATGAGAAGAGGGCAGGTCGCAGATGGTAGTAATGAGTAGAGGGTAGGTCGCAGATGGTAGTAATGAGAGGAGGGTAGGTCCCAGATGACAGTATAGAGAAGAGGTCAGGTCACGTAAGGTAGTAATGTGAAGAGTGCAGATTACAGATGGTAGTAATGTGAAGAGTGCAGGTCACAGATGGTCGTAATGAGAAGAGGACAGGTCCCAGATGGCAGTAAAGAGAAGAGGGCAGGTCCCAGATGACAGTAAAGAGAAGAGGGCGGGTCCCAGATTGTAGTAATGAGAAGAGGGCAGGTCTCAGTTGGCAGTAATGAGAAGAGGACAGTTCACAGACAGTAGTGATGAGAAGAGGGCTGGTCCCAGATGGTAGTAATGTGAAGAGGGCAGGACACAGATTGCAGTAATGAGAAGAGGGCAGGTCACAGATGGTAGTATTGAGAAGAGGGCGTTTCACAGAGTGTAGTAATGTGAAGGGGGCAGGTCACATACAGTAGTAATGAGAAGAGGGCAGGTCCCAGGTGGTAGTAATGAGAAGATGGCAGGTCCCACATGACAGTAAAGAGAAGAGGGCAGGTCCCAGATGGTAGAAATTAGAAGAGAGCAGGTCACAGATCGTATTAATGAGAAGAGGGCAGGTCACAGACAGTAGTAATGAGAAGAGGGCAGTTCCCAGATGGTAGTAATGAGAAGAGGACAGGTCACAGACAGAAGTGATGAGAGGAGGGCAGGTCATAGATGGATGTAATGTGAAGAATGCAGGTCTCGGACAGTAGTAATGAGAAGAGGGCAAGTCCCAGTTGGCAGTAAATGAAGAGGGCAGGTCACAGATCGTATTAATGAGAAGAGGGCAGGTCACAGACAGTAGTAATGAGAAGAGGGCAGTTCCCAGATGGTAGTATTGAGAAGAGGGCGGGTCACAGATTGTAGTAATGTGAAGAGGGCAGGTCACATACAGTAGTATTGAGAAGAGGGCATGTCCCGGATGGTAGTAATGAGAAGATGGCAGATCCCAGATGATAGTAAAGAGAAGAGGACAGGTCCCAGATGGTAGAAATTAGAAGAGGGCAGGTCCCAGACAGTAGTAATGAGAAGAGGGTGGGTCACAGATTGCAGTAAAGAGAAGAGGGCAGGTGCCAGATTGCAGTAATGAGAAGAGGGCAGGTCCCAGATGGTAGTAATGTGAAGAGGGCAGGTCACATATTGTAGTAATGTGAAGAGTGCAGGTCACAGATTGTAGTAATGAGAATAGGGCCGGTCACAGATGGCAGTACTGAGAAGAGGACAGTTCACAGACAGTAGTGATGAGAAGAGAGTGGGTGCCAGATGGTAGTAATGAGAAGAGTGCAGCTCCCAGTTGGTAATAATGTGAAGAGGGCAGGTCACAGGTGGCAGTAATGTGAAGAGCGCAGGTCCCAGATGGTAGTAATGAGAAGAGGGTAGTTCCCAGATGGCAGTATAGAGAAGAGGTCAGGTCACGTATGGTAGTAATGTGAAGAGTGCAGATCACCGATGGTGTAATGTGAACAGGGCAGGTCATAGCTGGTAGCAATGTGAAGAGTGCATGTCACAGATAGTAGTAATGAGAAGAGGGCAGGTCCCAGATGGCAGTAAAGAGAAGAGGGCAGGACCCAGATGACTGTAAAAAGAAGAGGGCAGCTCCCAGATTGTAGTAATGAGAAGAGGGCAGGTCCCAGATGGTAGTAATGTGAAGAGGGCAGCTCCCAGATTGTAGTAATGAGAAGAGGGCAGGTCCCAGATGGTAGTAATGAGAAGAGGGCAAGTCCCAGATGGCAGTAAATTGAAGAGGGCAGGTCACAGATCATATTAATGAGAAGAGGGCAGGTCACAGACAGTAGTAATGAGAAGAGGGCAATTCCCAGATGGTGGTATTGAGAAGAGGGCGGGTCACAGATTGTAGTAATGTGAAGAGGTCAGGTCACATACAGTAGTAATGAGAAGAGGGCATGTCCCAGTTGGTAGTAATGAGAAGATGGCAGATCCCATATGATAGTAAAGAGAAGAGGGCAGGTCCCAGATGGCAGTAATTAGAAGAGGGCTGGTCCCAGACAGTAGTAATGAGAAGAGGGCATGTCACAGATGGTAGTAATTTGAAGAGGGCAGGGTTCAGATGGTAGTAATGAGAAGAGGGCAGGTCCCAGACTGTAGTAATGAGAAGAGGGCAGGTCACAGAAGGTAGTAATTTGGAGAGAGCAGGTCCCAGATGGTAATAATGAGAAGAGGGCAGGTCGCAGATGGTAGTAATGAGAAGAGGGTAGGTCCCAGATGGTAGTAATGAGAGGTGGGTAGGTCCCAGATGACAGTATAGAGAAGAGGTCAGGTCACGTATGGTAGTAATGTGAAGAGTGCAGATCACAGATGGTAGTAATGTGAAGAGTGCAGGTCACAGATGGTCGTAATGAGAAGAGGGCAGGTCCCAGATGGCAGTAAAGAGAAGAGGGCAGGTCCCAGATGACAGTATAGAGAAGAGGGAGGGTCCCAGATTGTAATAATGAGAAGAGGGCAGGTCCCAGTTGGCAGTAATGAGAAGAGGACAGTTCACAGACAGTAGTGATGAGAAGAGGGCTGGTCCCAGATGGTAGTAATGAGAAGATGGCAGCTCTCACATGACAGTAAAGAGAAGAGGGCAGGTCCCAGATGGTAGAAATTAGAAGAGTGCAGCTCCCAGATTGTAGTAATGAGAAGAGGGCAGGACCCAGATGGTAGTAATGAGAAGAGGACAGTTCACAGACAGAAGTGATGAGAAGAGGGCAGGTCATAGATGGTTGTAATGTGAAGAATGCAGGTCCCGGACATTAGTAATGAGAAGATGGCAAGTCCCAGTTGGCAGTAAAGTGAAGAGGGCAGTTCACAGATCGTATTAATGAGAAGAGGGCAGGTCACAGATGGTAGTAATGAGAAGAGGGCAAGTCCCAGATGGCAGTAAATTGAAGAGGGCAGGTCACAGATCATATTAATGAGAAGAGGGCAGGTCACAGACAGTAGTAATGAGAAGAGGGCAATTCCCAGATGGTGGAATTGAGAAGAGGGCGGGTCACAGATTGTAGTAATGTGAAGAGGTCAGGTCACATACAGTAGTAATGAGAAGAGGGCATGTCCCAGTTGGTAGTAATGAGAAGATGGCAGATCCCATATGATAGTAAAGAGAAGAGGGCAGGTCCCAGATGGCAGTAATTAGAAGAGGGCTGGTCCCAGACAGTAGTAATGAGAAGAGGGCATGTCACAGATGGTAGTAATTTGAAGAGGGCAGGGTTCAGATGGTAGTAATGAGAAGAGGGCAGGTCCCGGACTGTAGTAATGAGAAGAGGGCAGGTCACAGAAGGTAGTAATTTGGAGATAGCAGGTCCCAGATGGTAATAATGAGAAGAGGGCAGGTCGCAGATGGTAGTAATGAGAAAAGGGTAGGTCACAGATGGTAGTAATGAGAGGAGGGTAGGTCCCAAATGACAGTATAGAGAAGAGGTCAGGTCACGTAAGGTAGTAATGTGAAGAGTGCAGATTACAGATGGTAGTAATGTGAAGAGTGCAGGTCACAGATGGTCGTAATGAGAAGAGGGCAGGTCCCAGATGGCAGTAAAGAGAAGAGGGCAGGTCCCAGATGACAGTAAAGAGAAGAGGGCGGGTCCCAGATTGTAGTAATGAGAAGAGGGCAGGTCCCAGTTGGCAGTAATGAGAAGAGGACAGTTCACAGACAGTAGTGATGAGAAGAGGGCTGGTCCCAGATGGTAGTAATGTGAAGAGGGCAGGACACAGATTGCAGTAATGAGAAGAGGGCAGGTCACAGATGGTAGTATTGAGAAGAGGGCGTTTCACAGAGTGTAGTAATGTGAAGGGGGCAGGTCACATACAGTAGTAATGAGAAGAGGGCAGGTCCCAGGTGGTAGTAATGAGAAGATGGCAGGTCCCACATGACAGTAAAGAGAAGAGGGCAGGTCCCAGATGGTAGAAATTAGAAGAGGGCAGCTCCCAGATTGTAGTAATGAGAAGAGGGCAGTTCACAGACAGAAGTGATGAGAAGAGGGCAGGTCATAGATGGTTGTAATGTGAAGAATGCAGGTCCCGGACATTAGTAATGAGAAGAGGGCAAGTCCCAGTTGGCAGTAAAGTGAAGAGGGCAGGTCACAGATCGTATTAATGAGAAGAGGGCAGGTCACAGACAGTAGTAATGAGAAGAGGGCAGTTCCCAGATGGTAGTAATGAGAAGAGGACAGTTCACAGACAGAAGTGATGAGAGGAGGGCAGGTCATAGATGGATGTAATGTGAAGAATGCAGGTCCCGGACAGTAGTAATGAGAAGAGGGCAAGTCCCAGTTGGCAGTAAATGAAGAGGGCAGGTCACAGATCGTATTAATGAGAAGAGGGCAGGTCACAGACAGTAGTAATGAGAAGAGGGCAGTTCCCAAATGGTAGTATTGAGAAGAGGGCGGGTCACAGATTGTAGTAATGTGAAGAGGGCAGGTCACATACAGTAGTAATGAGAAGAGGGCATGTCCCGGATGGTAGTAATGAGAAGAGGACAGGTCCCAGATGGTAGAAATTAGAAGAGGGCAGGTCCCAGACAGTAGTAATGAGAAGAGGGTGGGTCACAGATTGCAGTAAAGTGAAGAGGGCAGGAGCCAGATTGCAGTAATGAGAAGAGGGCAGGTCCCAGATGGTAGTAATGTGAAGAGGGCAGGTCACATATTGTAGTAATGTGAAGAGCGCAGGTCACAGTTTGTAGTAATGAGAATAGGGCCGGTCACAGATGGCAGTACTGAGAAGAGGACAGTTCACAGACAGTAGTGATGAGAAGAGAGTGGGTCCCAGATGGTAGTAATGAGAAGAGTGCAGGTCCCAGTTGGTAATAATGTGAAGAGGGCAGGTCACAGGTGGCAGTAATGTGAAGAGCGCAGGTCCCAGATGGTAGTAATGAGAAGAGGGTAGTTCCCAGATGGCAGTATAGAGAAGAGGTCAGGTCACGTATGGTAGTAATGTGAAGAGTGCAGATCACCGATGGTGTAATGTGAACAGGGCAGGTCATAGCTGGTAGCAATGTGAAGAGTGCATGTCACAGATGGTAGTAATGAGAAGAGGGCAGGTCCCAGATGGCAGTAAAGAGAAGAGGGCAGGACCCAGATGACTGTAAAAAGAAGAGGGCAGCTCCCAGATTGTAGTAATGAGAAGAGGGCAGGTCCCAGATGGTAGTAATGTGAAGAGGGCAGCTCCCAGATTGTAGTAATGAGAAGAGGGCAGGTCCCAGATGGCAGTAAATTGAAGAGGGCAGGTCACAGATCATATTAATGAGAAGAGGGCAGGTCACAGACAGTAGTAATGAGAAGAGGGCAATTCCCAGACGGTGGTATTGAGAAGAGGGCGGGTCACAGATTGTAGTAATGTGAAGAGGTCAGGTCACATACAGTAGTAATGAGAAGAGGGCATGTCCCAGTTGGTAGTAATGAGAAGATGGCAGATCCCATATGATAGTAAAGAGAAGAGGGCAGGTCCCAGATGGCAGTAATTAGAAGAGGGCTGGTCCCAGACAGTAGTAATGAGAAGAGGGCATGTCACAGATGGTAGTAATTTGAAGAGGGCAGGGTTCAGATGGTAGTAATGAGAAGAGGGCAAGTCCCAGACTGCAGTAATGAGAAGAGGGCAGGTCACAGAAGGTAGTAATTTGGAGAGAGCAGGTCCCAGATGGTAATAATGAGAAGAGGGCAGGTCGCAGATGGTAGTAATGAGAAGAGGGTAGGTCCCAGATGGTAGTAATGAGAGGTGGGTAGGTCCCAGATGACAGTATAGAGAAGAGGTCAGGTCACGTATGGTAGTAATGTGAAGAGTGCAGATCACAGATGGTAGTAACGTGAAGAGTGCAGGTCACAGATGGTCGTAATGAGAAGAGGGCAGGTTCCAGATGGCAGTAAAGAGAAGAGGGCAGGTCCCAGATGACAGTAAAGAGAAGAGGGAGGGTCCCAGATTGTAATAATGAGAAGAGGGCAGGTCCCAGTTGGCAGTAATGAGAAGAGGACAGTTCACAGACAGTAGTGATGAGAAGAGGGCTGGTCCCAGATGGTAGTAATGAGAAGATGGCAGGTCTCACATGACAGTAAAGAGAAGAGGGCAGGTCCCAGATGGTAGAAATTAGAAGAGGGCAGCTCCCAGATTGTAGTAATGAGAAGAGGGCAGGACCCAGATGGTAATAATGAGAAGAGGACAGTTCACAAACAGAAGTGATGAGAAGAGGGCGGGTAATAGATGGTTGTAATGTGAAGAATGCAGGTCCCGGACAGTAGTAATGAGAAGAGGGCAAGTCCCAGATGGCAGTAAAGTGAAGAGGGCAGGTCACAGATCGTATTAATGAGAAGAGGGCAGGTCACAGACAGTAGTAATGAGAAGAGGGCAGTTGTCAGATGGTTGTATTGAGAAGAGGGCGGGTCACAGATTGTAGTAATGTGAAGAGGGCAGGTCACATACAGTAGTAATGAGAAGAGGGCATGTCCCGGATGGTAGTAATGAGAAGATGGCTGGTCCCAGATGGCAGTATAGAGAAGAGGTCAGGTCAAGTATGGTAGTAATGTGAAGAGTGCAGATCACAGATGTTAGTAATGTGAAGAGTGCAGGTCACAGATGGTCGTAATGAGAAGCGGGCAGGTCCCAGATGGCAGTAAAGAGAAGAGGGCAGGTCCCAGATGACAGTAAAGAGAAGAGGGCGGGTCACAGATTGTAGTAATGTGAAGAGGGCAGGTCACATACAGTAGTAATGAGAAGAGGGCATGTCCCGGATGGTAGTAATGAGAAGATGGCAGATCCCAGATGATAGTAAAGAGAAGAGGACAGGTCCCAGATGGTAGAAATTAGAAGAGGGCAGGTCCCAGACAGTAGTAATGAGAAGAGGGTGGGTCACAGATTGCAGTAAAGAGAAGAGGGCAGGTGCCAGATTGCAGTAATGAGAAGAGGGCAGGTCCCAGATGGTAGTAATGTGAAGAGGGCAGGTCACATATTGTAGTAATGTGAAGAGCGCAGGTCACAGATTGTAGTAATGAGAATAGGGCCGGTCACAGATGGCAGTACTGAGAAGAGGACAGTTCACAGACAGTAGTGATGAGAAGAGAGTGGGTCCCAGATGGTAGTAATGAGAAGAGTGCAGGTCCCAGTTGGTAATAATGTGAAGAGGGCAGGTCACAGGTGGCAGTAATGTGAAGAGCGCAGGTCCCAGATGGTAGTAATGAGAAGAGGGTAGTTCCCAGATGGCAGTATAGAGAAGAGGTCAGGTCACGTATGGTAGTAATGTGAAGAGTGCAGATCACCGATGGTGTAATGTGAACAGGGCAGGTCATAGCTGGTAGCAATGTGAAGAGTGCATGTCACAGATGGTAGTAATGAGAAGAGGGCAGGTCCCAGATGGCAGTAACGAGAAGAGGGCAGGACCCAGATGACTGTAAAGAGAACAGGGCAGCTCCCAGATTGTAGTAATGAGAAGAGGGCAGGTCCCAGATGGTAGTAATGTGAAGAGGGCAGCTCCCAGATTGTAGTAATGAGAAGAGGGCAGGTCCCAGATGGTAGTAATGAGAAGAGGGCAAGTCCCAGATGGCAGTAAATTGAAGAGGGCAGGTCACAGATCATATTAATGAGAAGAGGGCAGGTCACAGACAGTAGTAATGAGAAGAGGGCAATTCCCAGATGGTGGTATTGAGAAGAGGGCGGGTCACAGATTGTAGTAATGTGAAGAGGTCAGGTCACATACAGTAGTAATGAGAAGAGGGCATGTCCCAGTTGGTAGTAATGAGAAGATGGCAGATCCCATATGATAAAAAAGAGAAGAGGGCAGGTCCCAGATGGCAGTAATTAGAAGAGGGCTGGTCCCAGACAGTAGTAATGAGAAGAGGGCAGGTCGCAGATGGTAGTAATGAGAAGAGGGTAGGTCCCAGATGGTAATAATGAGAAGAGGGCAGGTCGCAGATGGTAGTAATGAGAAGAGGGTAGGTCCCAGATGGTAGTAATGAGAGGTGGGTAGGTCCCAGATGACAGTATAGAGAAGAGGTCAGGTCACGTATGGTAGTAATGTGAAGAGTGCAGATCACAGATGGTAGTAATGTGAAGAGTGCAGGTCACAGATGGTCGTAATGAGAAGAGGGCAGTCCCAGATGGCAGTAAAGAGAAGAGGGCAGGTCCCAGATGACAGTAAAGAGAAGAGGGAGGGTCCCAGATTGTAATAATGAGAAGAGGGCAGGTCCCAGTTGGCAGTAATGAGAAGAGGACAGTTCACAGACAGTAGTGATGAGAAGAGGGCTGGTCCCAGATGGTAGTAATGAGAAGATGGCAGGTCTCACATGACAGTAAAGAGAAGAGGGCAGGTCCCAGATGGTAGAAATTAGAAGAGGGCAGCTCCCAGATTGTAGTAATGAGAAGAGGGCAGGACCCAGATGGTAGTAATGAGAAGAGGACAGTTCACAAACAGAAGTGATGAGAAGAGGGCAGGTCATAGATGGTTGTAATGTGAAGAATGCAGGTCCCGGACAGTAGTAATGAGAAGAGGGCAAGTCCCAGATGGCAGTAAAGTGAAGAGGGCAGGTCACAGATCGTATTAATGAGAAGAGGGCAGGTCACAGACAGTAGTAATGAGAAGAGGGCAGTTGTCAGATGGTTGTATTGAGAGGAGGGCGGGTCACAGATTGTAGTAATGTGAAGAGGGCAGGTCACATACAGTAGTAATGAGAAGAGGGCATGTCCCGGATGGTAGTAGTGAGAAGATTCCTGGTCCCAGATGGCAGTATAGAGAAGAGGTCAGGTTAAGTATGGTAGTAATGTGAAGAGTGCAGATCACAGATGTTAGTAATGTGAAGAGTGCAGGTCACAGATGGTCGTAATGAGAAGCGGGCAGGTCCCAGATGGCAGTAAAGAGAAGAGGGCAGGTCCCAGATGACAGTAAAGAGAAGAGGGCGGGTCCCAGATTGTAGTAATGAGAAGAGGGCAGGTCCCAGTTGGCAGTAATGAGAAGAGTACAGTTCACAGACAGTAGTGATGAGAAGAGGGCAGTTCCCAGATGGTAGAAATTAGAAGAGGGCAGGTCACAGATGGTAGTAATTTGAAGAGGGCTGTGTTCAGATGGCAGTATTACAAGAGGGCAGGTTGCAAATGGTAGTAATGAGAAGAGGGTAGGTCCCAGATGGTAGTAATGAGAAGAGGGCAGCTCCCAGATGGTAGTAATGTGAAGAGGTCAGGTCACAGATGGTAGTATTGAGAACAGGGCGTTTCACAGAGTGTAGTAATGTGAATGGGGCAGGTCACATACAGTAGTAATGAGAAGAGGGCAGGTCCCAGATGGTAGTAATGAGAAGTGGCAGGTCCCACATGACAGTAAAGAGAAGAGGGCAGGTCCCAGATGGTAGAAATTAGAAGAGGGCAGGTCCCAGACAGTAGTAATGAGAAGAGGGCAGGTCACAGATGGTAGTAATTTGAAGAGGGCTGTGCTCAGATGGTAGTAATGAGAAGAAGGCAGGTCGCAAATGGTAGTAATGAGAAGAGGGTAGGTCCCAGATGGTAGTAATGAGAAGAGGGTGGGTCACAGATTTTATTAATGTGAAGAGGGCAGTTCCCAGAAGGTAGTAATGAGAAGATCGCAGGACCCAGATGGCAGTAAAGAGAAGAGGGCACGTCCCAGATGGTAGTAATGATAAGCGGGCAGGTCCCAGACAGTAGTAATGAGAAGAGGGCAGGTCCCAAATGGTAGTAATGAGAAGAGTGCAGGTCCCAGATGGTAGTAATGTGAACAGGGCAGGTCACAGATGGCACTAATGTGAAGAGCGCAGGTCCCAGATGGTAGTAATGAGAAGAGGGTAGTTCCCAGATGGCAGTATAGAGAAGAGGTCAGGTCACGTATGGTAATAATGTGAAGAGTGCAGATCACAGATGGTAGTAATGTGAACAGGGCAGGTCACAGATGGTAGCAATGTGAAGAGTGCAGGTCACAGATGGTAGTAATGTGAACAGGGCAGGTCACAGATGGTAGCGATGTGCAGAGTGCAGGTCACAGATGGTACTAATGAGAAGAGGGCAGGTCCCACATGACAGTAAAGAGAAGAGGGCAGGTCCCAGATGGTAGAAATTAGAAGAGGGCAGGTCCCAGACAGTAGTAATGAGAAAAGGGCAGGTCACAGATGGTAGTAATTTGAAGAGGGCTGTGCTCAGATGGTAGTAATGAGAAGAGGGCAGGTCGCAAATGGTAGTAATGAGAAGAGGGTAGGTCCCAGATGGTAGTAATGAGAAGAGGGTGGGTCACAGATTGTATTAATGTGAAGAGGGCAGTTCCCAGAAGGTAGTAATGAGAAGATCGCAGGACCCAGATGGCAGTAAAGAGAAGAGGGCACGTCCCAGATGGTAGTAATGAAAAGAGGGCAGGTCCCAGACAGTAGTAATGAGAAGAGGGCAGGTCCCAAATGGTAGTAATGAGAAGAGTGCAGGTCACAGATGGTAGTAATGTGAACAGGGCAGGTCACAGACGGTAGCGATGTGCAGAGTGCAGGTCACAGATGGTACTAATGAGAAGAGGGCTGGTCCCAGATGGCAGTAAAGAGAAGAGGGCAGGTCCCAAATGACAGTAAAGAGAAGAGGGCAGCTCCCAGATTGTAGTAATGAGAAGAGGGCAGGTCCCAGACAGTAGTAATGAGAAGAGGGTACATCCCAGATGGTAGTACTGAGAAGTGGGCAGGTCACAGATTGCCGTACTGTGAAGAGGGCAGGTCCCAGATAGTAGTAATGAGAAGAGGGCAGGTCCCAGATGGCAGTAATGTGAAGAGGGCAGGTCACTGATTGTATTAATGAGAAGAGGGCAGGTCACAGACAGTAGTAATGAGAAGAGGGCAGTTCCCAAATGGTAGTATTGATAAGAGGGCGGGTCACAGATTGTAGTAATGAGAAGATGGCAGGTCCCAGATAGTAGTAAAGAGAAGAGGGCAGGTCCCAGATGGTAGAAATTAGAAGAGGGCAGGTCCCAGACAGTAGTAATGAGAAGACGGCAGGTCATAGATGGTAGTAATTTGAAGAGGGCTGTGCTCAGATGGTAGTAATGAGAAGAGGGCTGGTCGCAAATGGTAGTAATGAGAAGAGGGTAGGTCCCAGATGGTAGTAATGAGAAGAGGGCAGGTCGCAAATGGCAGTAATGAGAAGAAGGTAGGTCCCAGATGGTAGTTATGAGAAGAGGGTGGGTCACAGATTGTATTAATGTGAATAAGGCAGATCCCTGTAGGTAGTAATGAGAAGATCGCAGGACCCAGATGGCAGTAAAGAGAAGAGGGTACATCCCAGATGGTAGTACTGTGAAGTGGGCAGGTCACAGATTGTAGTAATTTGAAGAGAGCAGGTCCCAGATGTTAGTAATGAGAAGAGGGCAGGTCCCAGACTGTAGTAATGAGAAGAGGGCAGGTCCCCGATGGTAGTAATGTGAAGAGGGCAGGTCACAGATTGCAGTAAAGAGAAGAGGGCAGGTGACAGACAGTAGTAATGAGAAGAGGGCAGGTCACAGATGGTAGTATTGAGAACAGGGCGCTTCACAGAGTGTAGTAATGTGAAGGGGGCAGGTCACATACAGTAGTAATGAGAAGAGGGCAGGTCCCAGATGGTAGTAATGAGAAGATGGCAGGTCCCACATGACAGTAAAGAGAAGAGGACAGGTCCCAGATGGTAGAAATTAGAAGAGGGCTGGTCCCAGACAGTAGTAATGAGAAGAGGGTGGGTCAGAGATTGCAGTAAGGAGAAGAGGGCAGGTCCCAGATGGTAGTAATGTGAAGAGGTCAGGTCACGTATGGTAGTAATGTGAAGAGTGCAGATCACAGATGGTAGTAATGTGAAGAGTGCAGGTCACAGATGGTCGTAATGAGAAGAGGGCAGGTCCCAAATGGCAGTAAAGAGAAGAGGGCAGGTCCCAGATGACACTAAAGAGAAGAGGGCGGGTCCCAGATTGTAGTAATGAGAAGAGGGCAGGTCCCAGTTGGCAGTAATGAGAAGAGAGCAGGTCCCAGGTGGTAGTAATGAGAAGATGGCAGGTCCCACATGACAGTAAAGAGAAGAGAGCAGGTCCCAGATGGTAGAAATTAGAAGAGGGCAGCTCCCAGATTGTAGTAATGAGAAGAGGGCAGGACCCAGATGGTAGTAATGAGAAGAGGACAGTTCACAGACAGAAGTGATGAGAAGAGGGCAGGTCATAGATGATTGTAATGTGAAGAATGCAGGTCCCGGACAGTAGTAATGAGAAGAGGGCAAGTCCCAGTTGGCAGTAAAGTGAAGAGGGCAGGTCACAGATCGTATTAATGAGAAGAGGGCAGCTCACAGATGGTAGTATTGAAAACAGGGCGTTTCACAGAGTGTAGTAATGTGAAGGGGGCAGGTCACATACAGTAGTAATGAGAAGAGGGCAGGTCCCAGATGGTAGTAATGAGAAGATGGCAGGTCCCACATGACAGTAAAAAGAAGAGGGCAGGTCCCAGATGGTAGAAATTAGAAGAGGGCAGGTCCCAGACAGTAGTAATGAGAAGAGGGCAGGTCACAGATGGTAGTAATTTGAAGAGGGCTGTGCTCAGATGGTAGTAATGAGAAGAGGGCAGGTCGCAAATGGTAGTAATGAGAAGAGGGTAGGTCCGAGATGGTAGTAATGAGAAGAGGGTGGGTCACAGATTGTATTAATGTGAAGAGGGCAGTTCCCAGAAGGTAGTAATGAGAAGATCGCAGGACCCAGATGGCAGTAAAGAGAAGAGGGCATGTCCCAGATGGTAGTAATGAGAAGAGTGCAGGTCACAGATGGCAGTAATGTGAACAGGGCAGTTCCCAGATGGCAGTAATGTGAAGAGCGCTGGTCCCAGATGGTAGTAATGAGAAGAGTGCAGTTCCCAGATGGTAGTAATGTGAACAGGGCAGGTCACAGATTGTAGTAATGTGAACAGGGCAGGTCACAGATGGTAGCGATGTGCAGAGTGCAGGTCACAGATGGTAGAAATGAGAAGAGGGTAGTTCCCAGATGGCCGTATAGAGAAGAGGTCAGGTCACGTATGGTAATAATGTGAAGAGTGCAGTTCACAGATGGTAGTAATGTGAAGAGTGCAGGTCACAGATCGTAGTAATGTGAACAGGGCAGGTCACAGATGGTAGCGATGTGCAGAGTGCAGGTCACAGATGGTACTAATGAGAAGAGGGCAGGTCCCACATGACAGTAAAGAGAAGAGGGCAGGTCCCAGATGGTAGAAATTAGAAGAGGGCAGGTCCCAGACAGTAGTAATGAGAAGAGGGCAGGTCACAGATGGTAGTAATTTGAAGAGGGCTGTGCTCAGATGGTAGTAATGAGAAGAGGGCAGGTCGCAAATGGTAGTAATGAGAAGAGGGTAGGTCCCAGATGGTAGTAATGAGAAGAGGGTGGGTCACAGATTGTATTAATGTGAAGAGGGCAGTTCCCAGAAGGTAGTAATGAGAAGATCGCAGGACCCAGATGGCAGTAAAGAGAAGAGGGCACGTCCCAGATGGTAGTAATGAAAAGAGGGCAGGTCCCAGACAGTAGTAATGAGAAGAGGGCAGGTCCCAAATGGTAGTAATGAGAAGAGTGCAGGTAACAGATGGTAGTAATGTGAACAGGGCAGGTCACAGATGGTAGCGATGTGCAGAGTGCAGGTCACAGATGGTACTAATGAGAAGAGGGCTGGTCCCAGATGGCAGTAAAGACAAGAGGGCAGGTCCCAAATGAGAGTAAAGAGAAGAGGGCAGCTCCCAGATTGTAGTAATGAGAAGAGGGCAGGTCCCAGACAGTAGTAATGAGAAGAGGGCACGTCCCAGATGGTAGTACTGAGAAGTGGGCAGATCACAGATTGCCATACTGTGAGTATGGCAGGTCCCAGATAGTTGTAATGAGAAGAGGGCAGGTCCCAGATGGCAGTAATGTGAAGAGGGCAGGTCACAGATTGTATTAATGAGAAGAGGGCAGGTCACAGACAGTAGTAATGAGAAGAGGGCAGTTCCCAAATGGTAGTATTGATAAGAGGGCGGGTCACAGATTGTAGTAATGAGAAGATGGCAGGTCCCAGATAGTAGTAAAGAGAAGTGGGCAGGTCCCAGATGGTAGAAATTAGAAGAGGGCAGGTCCCAGACAGTAGTAATGAGAAGACGGCAGGTCATAGATGGTAGTAATTTGAAGAGGGCTGTGCTCAGATGGTAGTAATGAGAAGAGGGCAGGTCGCAAATGGTAGTAATGAGAAGAGGGTAGGTCCCAGATGGTAGTAATGAGAAGAGGGCAGATCGCAAATGGCAGTAATGAGAAGAAGGTAGGTCCCAGATGGTAGTAATGAGAAGAGGGTGGGTCACAAATTGTATTAATGTGAAGAAGGCAGTTCCCAGTAGGTAGTAATGAGAAGATCGCAGGACCCAGATGGGAGTAAAGAGAAGAGGGTACATCCCAGATGGTAGTACTGTGAAGTGGGCAGGTCACAGATTGTAGTAATTTGAAGAGGGCAGGTCCCAGATGTTAGTAATGAGAAGAGGGCAGGTCCCAGACTGTAGTAATGAGAAGAGGGCAGGTCCCAGATGGTAGTAATGTGAAGAGGGCAGGTCACAGATTGCAGTAAAGAGAAGAGGGCAGGTGCCAGACAGTAGTAATGAGAAGAGTGCAGGTCACAGATGGTAGTATTGAGAACAGGGCGTTTCACAGTGTGTAGTAAAGTGAAGGGGGCAGGTCACATACAGTAGTAATGAGAAGATGGCAGGTCCCACATGACAGTAAAGAGAAGAGGACAGGTCCCAGATGGTAGAAATTAGAAGAGGGCAGGTCCCAGACAGTAGTAATGAGAAGAGGGTGGGTCACAGATTGCAGTAAAGAGAAGAGGGCAGGTGCCAGATTGCCGTAATGAGAAGAGGGCAGGTCCCAGATGGTAGTAATGTGAAGAGGGCAGGTCACATATCGTAGTAATGTGAAGAGCGCAGGTCACAGATTGTAGTAATGAGAATAGGGCCGGTCACAGATGGTAGTACTGAGAAGAGGACAGTGCACAGACAGTAGTGATGAGAAGAGAGCGGGTCCCAGATGGTAGTAATGAGAAGAGTGCAGGTCCCAGTTGGTAATAATGTGAAGAGGTCAGGTCACAGGTGGCAATAATGTGAAGAGCGCAGGTCCCAGATGGAAGTAATGAGAAGAGGGTAGTTCCCAGATGGCAGTATAGAGAAGAGGTCAGGTCACGTATGGTAGTAATGTGAAGAGTGCAGATCACCGATGGTGTAATGTGAACAGGGCAGGTCATAGCTGGTAGCAATGTGAAGAGTGCAGGTCACAGATGGTAGTAATGAGAAGAGGGCAGGTCCCAGATGGCAGTAAAGAGAAGAGGGCAGGACCCAGATGACTGTAAAGAGAAGAGGGCAGCTCCCAGATTGTAGTAATGAGAAGAGGGCAGGTCCCAGATGGTAGTAATGTGAAGAGGGCAGCTCCCAGATTGCATAATGAGAAGAGGGCAGGTCCCAGATGGCAGTAAAAAGAAGAGGGCAGGTCCCAGATGATAGTAAAGAGAAGAGGGCGGGTCCCAGATTGTAGTATTGAGAAGAGGGCAGGTCCCAGTTGGCAGTAATGAGAAGAGGACAGTTCACAGACAGTAGTGATGAGAAGAGGGCAGTTCCCAGATGGTAGAAATTAGAAGAGGGCAGGTCACAGATGGTAGTAATTTGAAGAGGGCTGTGCTCAGATGGTAGTATTACAAGAGGGCAGGTTGCAAATGGTATTAATGAGAAGAGGGTAGGTCCCAGATGGTAGTAATGAGAAGAGGGTGGGTCACAGATTGTATTAATTTGAAGTGGGCAGTTCCCTGAACGTAATAATGAGAAGATCGCAGGACCCAGATGGTAGTAATGAGAAGAGGGCAGCTCCCAGATGGTAGTAATGTGAAGCGGGCAGGTCACAGATGGTAGTATTGAAAACAGGGCGTTTCACAGAGTGTAGTAATGTGAAGGGTGCAGGTCACATACAGTAGTAATGAGAAGAGGGCAGGTCCCAGATGGTAGTAATGAGAAGATGGCAGGTCCCACATGACAGTAAAGAGAAGAGGGCAGGTCCCAGATGGTAGAAATTAGAAGAGGGCAGGTCCCAGACAGTAGTAATGAGAAGAGGGCAGGTCACAGATGGTAGTAATTTGAAGAGGGCTGTGCTCAGATGGTAGTAATGAGAAGAGGGCAGGTCGCAAATGGTAGTAATGAGAAGAGGGTAGGTCCGAGATGGTAGTAATGAGAAGAGGGTGGGTCACAGATTGTATTAATGTGAAGAGGGCAGTTCCCATAAGGTAGTAATGAAAAGATCGCAGGACCCAGATGGCAGTAAAGAGAAGAGGGCACGTCCGAGATGGTAGTAATGAAAAGAGGGCAGGTCCCAAATGGTAGTAATGAGAAGAGTGCAGGTCCCAGATGGTAGTAATGTGAACAGGGCAGGTCACAGATGGCAGTAATGTGAAGAGCGCTGGTCCCAGATGGTACTAATGAGAAGAGGGCTGGTCCCAGATGGCAGTAAAGAGAAGAGGGCAGCTCCCAGATTGTAGTAATGAGAAGAGGGCAGGTCCCAGACAGTAGTAATGAGAAGAGGGCACGTCCCAGATGGTAGTACTGAGAAGTGGGCAGGTCACAGATTGCCGTACTGTGAAGAGGGCAGGTCCCAGATAGTAGTAATGAGAAGAGGGCAGGTCCCAGATGGCAGTAATGTGAAGAGGGCAGGTCACAGATTGTATTAATGAGAAGAGGGCAGGTCACAGACAGTAGTAATGAGAAGATGGCAAATCCCAGATGAGAGTAAAGAGAAGAGGGCAGGTCCCAGATGGTAGTAATTAGAAGAGGGCTGGTCCCAGACAGTAGTAATGAGAAGAGGGCATGTCACAGATGGTAGTAATTTGAAGAGGGCAGGGTTCAGATGGTAGTAATGAGAAGAGGGCAGGTCCCAGACAGTAGTAATGAGAAGAGGGCAGGTCACAGATGGTAGTAATTTGGAGAGGGCAGGTCCCAGAAGGTAGTAATGAGAAGAGGGCAGGTCGCAGATTGTAGTAATGAGAAGAGGGTAGGTCCCAGATGGTAGTAATGAGAAGAGGGTATGTCCCAGATGGCAGTATAGAGAAGAGGTCAGGTCACGTATGGTAGTAATGTGAAGAGTGCAGATCACAGATGTTAGTAATGTGAAGAGTGCAGGTCACAGATGGTCGTAATGAGAAGAGGGCAGGTCCCAGATGGTAGTAAAGAGAAGAGGGCAGGTCCCAGATGACAGTAAAGAGAAGAGGGTGGGTCCCAGATTGTAGTAATGAGAAGAGGGCAGGTCCCAGTTGGCAGTAATGAGAAGAGGACAGTTCACAGACAGTAGTGATGAGAAGAGGGCAGTTCCCAGATGGTAGAAATTAGAAGAGGGCAGGTCACAGATGGTAGTAATTTGAAGAGGGCTGTGCTCAGATGGTAGTATTACAAGAGGGCAGGTTGCAAATGGTAGTAATGAGAAGAGGGTAGGTCCCAGATGGTAGTAATGAGAAGAGGGTGGGTCACAGATTGTATTAATGTGAAGTGGGCAGTTCCCTGAACGTAATAATGAGAAGATCGCAGGACCCAGATGGTACTAATGAGAAGAGGGCAGCTCCCAGATGGTAGTAATGTGAAGAGGGCAGGTCACAGATGGTAGTATTGAGAACAGGGACTTTCACAGAGTGTAGTAATGTGAAGGGGGCAGGTCACATACAGTAGTAATGAGAAGAGGGCAGGTCCCAGGTGGTAGTAACGAGAAGATGGCAGGTCCCACATGATAGTAAAGAGAAGAGGGCCGGTCCCAGATGGTAGAAATTAGAAGAGGGCAGGTCCCAGACAGTAGTAATGAGAAGAGGGCAGGTCACAGATGGTAGTAATTTGAAGAGGGCTGTGCTCAGATGGTAGTAATGAGAAGAGGGTAGGTCCCAGATGGTAGTAATGAGAAGAGGGTGCGTCACAGATTGTATTAATGTGAAGAGGGCAGTTCCCAGAAGGTAGTAATGAGAAGATCGCAGGACCCAGATGGCAGTAAAGAGAAGAGGGCACGTCCCAGATGGTAGTAATGAGAAGAGGGCAGGTCCCAAATGGTAGTAATGAGAAGAGAGCAGGTCACAGATGGTAGTAATGTGAACAGGGCAGGTCACAGATGGTAGCGATGTGCAGAGTGCAGGTCACAGATGGTACTAATGAGAAGAGGGCTGGTCCCAGATGGCAGTAAAGAGAAGAGGGCAGGTCCCAAATGAGAGTAAAGAGAAGAGGGCAGCTCCCAGATTGTAGTAATGAGAAGAGGGCAGGTCCCAGACAGTAGTAATGAGAAGAGGGCACGTCCCAGATGGTAGTACTGAGAAGTGGGCAGGTCACAGATTGCCGTACTGTGAAGAGGGCAGGTCCCAGATAGTAGTAATGAGAAGAGGGCAGGTCCCAGATGGCAGTAATGTGAAGAGGGCAGGTCACAGATTGTATTAATGAGAAGAGGGCAGGTCACAGACAGTAGTAATGAGAAGAGGGCAGTTCCCAAATGGTAGTATTGATAAGAGGGCGGTCACAGATTGTAGTAATGAGAAGATGGCAGGTCCCAGATGGTAGTAAAGAGAAGAGGGCAGGTCCCAGATGGTAGAAATTAGAAGAGGGCAGGTCCCAGACAGTAGTAATGAGAAGACGGCAGGTCATAGATGGTAGTAGTTTGAAGAGGGCTGTGCTCAGATGGTAGTAATGAGAAGAGGGCAGGTCGCAAATGGTAGTAATGAGAAGAGGGTAGGTCCCAGATGGTAGTAATGAGAAGATTGCAGGTCACAGATGGTAGCAATGTGAACAGGGCAGGTCACAGATGCTAGCGATGTGCAGAGTGCAGGTCACAGATGGTACTAATGAGAAGAGGGCTGGTCCCAGATGGCAGTAAAGAGAAGAGGGCTGGTCCCAAATGAGAGTAAAGAGATGAGGGCAGCTCCCAGATTGTAGTAATGAGAAGAGGGCAGGTCCCAGACAGTAGTAATGAGAAGAGGGCACGTCCCAGATGGTAGTACTGAGAAGTGGGCAGGTCACAGATTGCCGTACTGTGAAGAGGGCAGGTCCCAGATAGTAGTAATGAGAAAAGGGCAGGTCCCAGATGGCAGTAATGTGAAGAGGGTAGGTCACAGATTGTACTAATGAGAAGAGGGCAGGTCACAGACAGTAGTAATGAGAAGAGGGCAGTTCCCAAATGGTAGTATTGATAAGAGGGCGGGTCACAGATTGTAGTAATGAGAAGATGGCAGGTCCATGATGGTAGAAAAGAGAAGAGGGCAGGTCCCAGATGGTAGAAATTAGAAGAGGGCAGGTCCCAGACAGTAGTAATGAGAAGACGGCAGGTCATAGATGGTAGTAATTTGAAGAGGGCTGTGCTCAGATGGTAGTAATGAGAAGAGGGCAGGTCGCAAATGGTAGTAATGAGAAAAGGGTAGGTCCCAGATGGTAGTAATGAGAAGAGGGCAGATCGCAAATGGCAGTAATGAGAAGATGGCAGGTCCCACATGACAGTAAAGAGAAGAGGGCAGGTCCCAGATGGTAGAAATTAGAAGAGGGCAGGTCCCAGACAGTAGTAATGAGAAGCGGGCAGGTCACAGATGGTAGTAATTTGAAGAGGGCTGTGCTGAGATGGTAGTAATGAGAAGACGGCAGGTCTCAAATGGTAATAATGAGAAGAGAGTATGTCCCAGATGGTAGTAATGAGAAGAGGGTGGGTCACAGATTGTATTAATGTGAAGAAGGCAGTTCCCAGAAGGTAGTAATGAGAAGATCGCAGGACCCAGATGGCAGTAAAGAGAAGAGGGTACATCCCAGATGGTAGTACTGTGAATTGGGCAGGTCACAGATTGTAGTAATTTGAAGAGGGCAGGTCCCAGATGTTAGTAATGAGAAGAGGGCAGGTCCCAGACTGTAGTAATGAGAAGAGGGCAGGTCCCAGATGGTAGTAATGTGAAGAGGGCAGGTCACAGATTGCAGTAAAGAGAAGAGGGCAGGTGCCAGACAGTAGTAATGAGAAGAGGGCAGCTCCCAGATGGTAGTAATGTGAAGGGGGCAGGTCACAGATGGTAGTATTGAGAACAGGGCGTTTCACAGTGTGTAGTAATGTGAAGGGGGCAGGTCCCAGACAGTAGTAATGAGAAGAGGGCATTTCCCAGATGGTAGTAATGAGAAGATGGCAGGTCCCACATGACAGTAAAGAGAAGAGGACAGGTCCCAGATGGTAGAAATTAGAAGAGGGCAGGTCCCAGACAGTAGTATTGAGAAGAGGGTGGGTCACAGATTGCAGTAAAGAGAAGAGGGCAGGTGCCAGATTGCAGTAATGAGAAGAGGGCAGGTCCCAGATGGTAGTAATGTGAAGAGGGCAGGTCACATATCGTAGTAATGTGAAGAGCGCAGGTCACAGATTGTAGTAATGAGAATAGGGCCGGTCACAGATGGTAGTACTGAGAAGAGTGCAGGTCCCAGTTGGTAATAATGTGAAGAGGGCAGGTCACAGGTGGCAGTAATGTGAAGAGCGCAGGTCCCAGATGGTAGTAATGAGAAGAGGGTAGTTCCCAGATGGCAGTATAGAGAAGAGGTCAGGTCACGTATGGTAGTAATGTGAAGAGTGCAGATCACCGATGGTGTAATGTGAACAGTGCAGGTCATAGCTGGTAGCAATGTGAAGAGTGCAGGTCACAGATGGTAGTAATGAGAAGAGGGCAGGTCCCAGATGGCAGTAAAGAGAAGAGGGCAGGACCCAGATGACTGTAAAGAGAAGTGGGCAGCTCCCAGACAGTGGTAATGAGAAGAGGGCAGGTCCCATATGGTAGTAATGAGAAGAGTGCAGGTCCCAGATGGTAGTAATGTGAACAGGGCAGGTCACAGATGGCAGTAATGTGATGAGCGCTTGTCCCAGATGGTAGTAATGAGAAGAGGGCAGGTCACAGACAGTAGTGATGAGAAGAGGGCACGTCCCAGATGGTAGTACTGAGAAGTGGGCAGGTCACAGATTGCCGTACTGTGAAGAGGGCAGGTCCCAGATAGTATAAATGAGAAGAGGGCAGGTCCCAGATGGCAGTAATGTGAAGAGGGCAGGTCACAGATTGTATTAATGAGAAGAGGGCAGGTCACAGACAGTAGTAATGTGAAGAGGGCAGTTCCCAAATGGTAATATTGATAAGAGGGCGGGTCACAGATTGTAGTAATGAGAAGATGGCAGGTCCCAGATGGTAGTAAAGAGAAGAGGGCAGGTCCCAGATGGTAGAAATTAGAAGAGGGCAGGTCCCAGACAGTAGTAATGAGAAGACGGCAGGTCATAGATGGTAGTAATTTGAAGAGGGCTGTGCTCAGATGGTAGTAATGAGAAGAGGGCAGGTCCCAAATGGTAGTAATGAGAAGAGTGCAGGTCCCAGATGGTAGTAATGAGAACAGGGCAGGTCACAGATGGCAGTAAAGAGAAGAGGGCAGGTCCCAGATGGTAGTAATTTGAAGAGGGCTGTGCTCAGATGGTAGTAATGAGAAGAGGGCAGGTCGCAAATGGTAATAATGAGAAGAGAGTAGGTCCCAGATGGTAGTAATTTGAAGAGGGCTGTGCTCAGATGGTAGTAATGAGAAGAGGGCAGGTCGCAAATGGTAGTAATGAGAAGAGAGTATGTCCCAGATGGTAGTAATGAGAAGAGGGTGGGTCACAGATTGTATTAATGTGAAGAAGGCAGTTCCCAGAAGGTAGTAATGAGAAGATCGCAGGACCCAGATGGCAGTAAAGAGAAGAGGGTACATCCCAGATGGTAGTACTGTGAAGTGGGCAGGTCACAGATTGTAGTAATTTGAAGAGGGCAGGTCCCAGTTGTTAGTAATGAGAAGAGGGCAGGTCCCAGACTGTAGTAATGAGAAGAGGGTAGGTCCCAGATGGTAGTAATGAGAAGAGGGTGGGTCACAGATTGTATTAATGTGAAGAGGGCAGTTCCCAGAAGGTAGTAATGAGAAGATCGCAGGACCCAGATGGCAGTAAAGAGAAGAGGGCACGTCCCAGATGGTAGTAATGAAAAGAGGGCACCTCCAAGACAGTAGTAAAGAGAAGAGGGCAGGTCCCAAATGGTAGTATTGATAAGAGGGCGGGTCACAGATTGTAGTAATGAGAAGAGTGCAGGTCACAGATGGTAGTAATGTGAACAGGGCAGGTCACAGATGGTAGCGATGTGCAGAGTGCAGGTCACAGATGGTACTAATGAGAAGAGGGCTGGTCCCAGATGGCAGTAAAGAGAAGAGGGCAGGTCCCAAATGACAGGAAAGAGAAGAGGGCAGCTCCCAGATTGTAGTAATGAGAAGAGGGCAGGTCCCAGACAGTAGTAATGAGAAGAGGGCACGTCCCAGATGGTAGTACTGAGAAGTGGGCAGGTCACAGATTGCCGTACTGTGAAGAGGGCAGGTCCCAGATAGTAGTAATGAGAAGAGGGCAGGTCCCAGATGGCAGTAATGTGAAGAGGGCAGGTCACAGATTGTATTAATGAGAAGAGGGCAGGTCACAGACAGTAGTAATGAGAAGAGGGCAGTTCCCAAATGGTAGTATTGATAAGAGGGCGGGTCACAGATTGTAGTAATGAGAAGATGGCAGGTCCCAGATGGTAGTAAAGAGAAGAGGGCAGGTCCCAGATGGTAGAAATTAGAAGAGGGCAGGTCCCAGACAGTAGTAATGAGAAGACAGCAGGTCATAGATGGTAGTAATTTGAAGAGGGCTGTGCTCAGATGGTAGTAATGAGAAGAGGGCAGGTCGCAAATGGTAGTAATGAGAAGAGGGTAGGTCCCAGATGGCAGTATAGAGAAGAGGTCAGGTCACTTCTGGTAGTAATGTGAAGAGTGCAGATCACCGATGGTGTAATGTGAACAGGGCAGGTCATAGCTGGTAGCAATGTGAAGAGGGCTGGTCCCAGATGGCAGTAAAGAGAAGAGGGCAGGTCCCAAATGACAGTAAAGAGAAGAGGGCAGCTCCCAGATTGTCGTAATGAGAAGAGGGCAGGTCCCAGACAGTAGTAATGAGAAGAGGGCACGTCCCAGATAGTAGTACTGAGAAGTGGGCAGGTCACAGATTGCCGTACTGTGAAGAGGGCAGGTCCCAGATAGTAGTAATGAGATGAGGGCAGGTCCCAGATGGCAGTAAAGTGAAGAGGGCAGGTCACAGATTGTATTAATGAGAAGAGGGCAGGTCACAGACGGTAGTAATGAGAAGAGGGCAGTTCTCAAATGGTAGTATTGATAAGAGGGCGGGTCACAGATTGTAGTAATGAGAAGATGGCAGGTCCATGATGGTAGAAAAGAGAAGAGGGCCGGTCCCAGATGGTAGAAATTAGAAGAGGGCAGGTCCCAGACAGTAGTAATGAGAAGAGGGCAGTTCCCAAATGGTAGTATTGATAAGAGGGCGGGTCACAGATTGTAGTAATGAGAAGATGGCAGGTCCATGATGGTAGAAAAGAGAAGAGGGCAGGTCCCAGATGGTAGAAATTAGAAGAGGGCAGGTCCCAGACAGTAGTAATGAGAAGACGGCAGGTCATAGATGGTAGTAATTTGAAGAGGGCTGTGCTCAGATGGTAGTAATGAGAAGAGGGCAGGTCGCAAATGGTAGTAATGAGAAAAGGGTAGGTCCCAGATGGTAGTAATGAGAAGAGGGCAGATCGCAAATGGCAGTAATGAGAAGATGGCAGGTCCCACATGACAGTAAAGAGAAGAGGGCAGGTCCCAGATGGTAGAAATTAGAAGAGGGCAGGTCCCAGACAGTAGTAATGAGAAGAGGGTAGGTCACAGATTGTATTAATGAGAAGAGGGCAGGTCACAGACAGTAGTAATGAGAAGAGGGCAGTTCCCAAATGGTAGTATTGATAAGAGGGCGGGTCACAGATTGTAGTAATGAGAAGATGGCAGGTCCATGATGGTAGAAAAGAGAAGAGGGCAGGTCCCAGATGGTAGAAATTAGAAGAGGGCAGGTCCCAGACAGTAGTAATGAGAAGACGGCAGGTCATAGATGGTAGTAATTTGAAGAGGGCTGTGCTCAGATGGTAGTAATGAGAAGAGGGCAGGTCGCAAATGGTAGTAATGAGAAAAGGGTAGGTCCCAGATGGTAGTAATGAGAAGAGGGCAGATCGCAAATGGCAGTAATGAGAAGATGGCAGGTCCCACATGACAGTAAAGAGAAGAGGGCAGGTCCCAGATGGTAGAAATTAGAAGAGGGCAGGTCCCAGACAGTAGTAATGAGAAGCGGGCAGGTCACAGATGGTAGTAATTTGAAGAGGGCTGTGCTGAGATGGTAGTAATGAGAAGACGGCAGGTCTCAAATGGTAATAATGAGAAGAGAGTATGTCCCAGATGGTAGTAATGAGAAGAGGGTGGGTCACAGATTGTATTAATGTGAAGAAGGCAGTTCCCAGAAGGTAGTAATGAGAAGATCGCAGGACCCAGACTGTAGTAATGAGAAGAGGGCAGGTCCCAGATGGTAGTAATGTGAAGAGGGCAGGTCACAGATTGCAGTAAAGAGAAGAGGGCAGGTGCCAGACAGTAGTAATGAGAAGAGGGCAGCTCCCAGATGGTAGTAATGTGAAGGGGGCAGGTCACAGATGGTAGTATTGAGAACAGGGCGTTTCACAGTGTGTAGTAATGTGAAGGGGGCAGGTCCCAGACAGTAGTAATGAGAAGAGGGCATTTCCCAGATGGTAGTAATGAGAAGATGGCAGGTCCCACATGACAGTAAAGAGAAGAGGACAGGTCCCAGATGGTAGAAATTAGAAGAGGGCAGGTCCCAGACAGTAGTATTGAGAAGAGGGTGGGTCACAGATTGCAGTAAAGAGAAGAGGGCAGGTGCCAGATTGCAGTAATGAGAAGAGGGCAGGTCCCAGATGGTAGTAATGTGAAGAGGGCAGGTCACATATCGTAGTAATGTGAAGAGCGCAGGTCACAGATTGTAGTAATGAGAATAGGGCCGGTCACAGATGGTAGTACTGAGAAGAGTGCAGGTCCCAGTTGGTAATAATGTGAAGAGGGCAGGTCACAGGTGGCAGTAATGTGAAGAGCGCAGGTCCCAGATGGTAGTAATGAGAAGAGGGTAGTTCCCAGATGGCAGTATAGAGAAGAGGTCAGGTCACGTATGGTAGTAATGTGAAGAGTGCAGATCACCGATGGTGTAATGTGAACAGGGCAGGTCATAGCTGGTAGCAATGTGAAGAGTGCAGGTCACAGATGGTAGTAATGAGAAGAGGGCAGGTCCCAGATGGCAGTAAAGAGAAGAGGGCAGGACCCAGATGACTGTAAAGAGAAGTGGGCAGCTCCCAGACAGTGGTAATGAGAAGAGGGCAGGTCCCATATGGTAGTAATGAGAAGAGTGCAGGTCCCAGATGGTAGTAATGTGAACAGGGCAGGTCACAGATGGCAGTAATGTGATGAGCGCTTGTCCCAGATGGTAGTAATGAGAAGAGGGCAGGTCACAGACAGTAGTGATGAGAAGAGGGCACGTCCCAGATGGTAGTACTGAGAAGTGGGCAGGTCACAGATTGCCGTACTGTGAAGAGGGCAGGTCCCAGATAGTAGTAATGAGAAGAGGGCAGGTCCCAGATGGCAGTAATGTGAAGAGGGCAGGTCACAGATTGTATTAATGAGAAGAGGGCAGGTCACAGACAGTAGTAATGTGAAGAGGGCAGTTCCCAAATGGTAATATTGATAAGAGGGCGGGTCACAGATTGTAGTAATGAGAAGATGGCAGGTCCCAGATGGTAGTAAAGAGAAGAGGGCAGGTCCCAGATGGTAGAAATTAGAAGAGGGCAGGTCCCAGACAGTAGTAATGAGAAGACGGCAGGTCATAGATGGTAGTAATTTGAAGAGGGCTGTGCTCAGATGGTAGTAATGAGAAGAGGGCAGGTCCCAAATGGTAGTAATGAGAAGAGTGCAGGTCCCAGATGGTAGTAATGAGAACAGGGCAGGTCACAGATGGCAGTAAAGAGAAGAGGGCAGGTCCCAGATGGTAGTAATTTGAAGAGGGCTGTGCTCAGATGGTAGTAATGAGAAGAGGGCAGGTCGCAAATGGTAATAATGAGAAGAGAGTAGGTCCCAGATGGTAGTAATTTGAAGAGGGCTGTGCTCAGATGGTAGTAATGAGAAGAGGGCAGGTCGCAAATGGTAGTAATGAGAAGAGAGTATGTCCCAGATGGTAGTAATGAGAAGAGGGTGGGTCACAGATTGTATTAATGTGAAGAAGGCAGTTCCCAGAAGGTAGTAATGAGAAGATCGCAGGACCCAGATGGCAGTAAAGAGAAGAGGGTACATCCCAGATGGTAGTACTGTGAAGTGGGCAGGTCACAGATTGTAGTAATTTGAAGAGGGCAGGTCCCAGTTGTTAGTAATGAGAAGAGGGCAGGTCCCAGACTGTAGTAATGAGAATAGGGTAGGTCCCAGATGGTAGTAATGAGAAGAGGGTGGGTCACAGATTGTATTAATGTGAAGAGGGCAGTTCCCAGAAGGTAGTAATGAGAAGATCGCAGGACCCAGATGGCAGTAAAGAGAAGAGGGCACGTCCCAGATGGTAGTAATGAAAAGAGGGCACCTCCAAGACAGTAGTAAAGAGAAGAGGGCAGGTCCCAAATGGTAGTATTGATAAGAGGGCGGGTCACAGATTGTAGTAATGAGAAGAGTGCAGGTCACAGATGGTAGTAATGTGAACAGGGCAGGTCACAGATGGTAGCGATGTGCAGAGTGCAGGTCACAGATGGTACTAATGAGAAGAGGGCTGGTCCCAGATGGCAGTAAAGAGAAGAGGGCAGGTCCCAAATGACAGTAAAGAGAAGAGGGCAGCTCCCAGATTGTAGTAATGAGAAGAGGGCAGGTCCCAGACAGTAGTAATGAGAAGAGGGCACGTCCCAGATGGTAGTACTGAGAAGTGGGCAGGTCACAGATTGCCGTACTGTGAAGAGGGCAGGTCCCAGATAGTAGTAATGAGAAGAGGGCAGGTCCCAGATGGCAGTAATGTGAAGAGGGCAGGTCACAGATTGTATTAATGAGAAGAGGGCAGGTCACAGACAGTAGTAATGAGAAGAGGGCAGTTCCCAAATGGTAGTATTGATAAGAGGGCGGGTCACAGATTGTAGTAATGAGAAGATGGCAGGTCCCAGATGGTAGTAAAGAGAAGAGGGCAGGTCCCAGATGGTAGAAATTAGAAGAGGGCAGGTCCCAGACAGTAGTAATGAGAAGACGGCAGGTCATAGATGGTAGTAATTTGAAGAGGGCTGTGCTCAGATGGTAGTAATGAGAAGAGGGCAGGTCGCAAATGGTAGTAATGAGAAGAGGGTAGGTCCCAGATGGCAGTATAGAGAAGAGGTCAGGTCACTTCTGGTAGTAATGTGAAGAGTGCAGATCACCGATGGTGTAATGTGAACAGGGCAGGTCATAGCTGGTAGCAATGTGAAGAGGGCTGGTCCCAGATGGCAGTAAAGAGAAGAGGGCAGGTCCCAAATGACAGTAAAGAGAAGAGGGCAGCTACCAGATTGTCGTAATGAGAAGAGGGCAGGTCCCAGACAGTAGTAATGAGAAGAGGGCACGTCCCAGATAGTAGTACTGAGAAGTGGGCAGGTCACAGATTGCCGTACTGTGAAGAGGGCAGGTCCCAGATAGTAGTAATGAGATGAGGGCAGGTCCCAGATGGCAGTAAAGTGAAGAGGGCAGGTCACAGATTGTATTAATGAGAAGAGGGCAGGTCACAGACGGTAGTAATGAGAAGAGGGCAGTTCTCAAATGGTAGTATTGATAAGAGGGCGGGTCACAGATTGTAGTAATGAGAAGATGGCAGGTCCATGATGGTAGAAAAGAGAAGAGGGCCGGTCCCAGATGGTAGAAATTAGAAGAGGGCAGGTCCCAGACAGTAGTAATGAGAAGAGGGCAGTTCCCAAATGGTAGTATTGATAAGAGGGCGGGTCACAGATTGTAGTAATGAGAAGATGGCAGGTCCATGATGGTAGAAAAGAGAAGAGGGCAGGTCCCAGATGGTAGAAATTAGAAGAGGGCAGGTCCCAGACAGTAGTAATGAGAAGACGGCAGGTCATAGATGGTAGTAATTTGAAGAGGGCTGTGCTCAGATGGTAGTAATGAGAAGAGGGCAGGTCGCAAATGGTAGTAATGAGAAAAGGGTAGGTCCCAAATGGTAGTATTGATAAGAGGGCGGGTCACAGATTGTAGTAATGAGAAGAGTGCAGGTCACAGATGGTAGTAATGTGAACAGGGCAGGTCACAGATGGTAGCGATGTGCAGAGTGCAGGTCACAGATGGTACTAATGAGAAGAGGGCTGGTCCCAGATGGCAGTAAAGAGAAGAGGGCAGGTCCCAAATGACAGTAAAGAGAAGAGGGCAGCTCCCAGATTGTAGTAATGAGAAGAGGGCAGGTCCCAGACAGTAGTAATGAGAAGAGGGCACGTCCCAGATGGTAGTACTGAGAAGTGGGCAGGTCACAGATTGCCGTACTGTGAAGAGGGCAGGTCCCAGATAGTAGTAATGAGAAGAGGGCAGGTCCCAGATGGCAGTAATGTGAAGAGGGCAGGTCACAGATTGTATTAATGAGAAGAGGGCAGGTCACAGACAGTAGTAATGAGAAGAGGGCAGTTCCCAAATGGTAGTATTGATAAGAGGGCGGGTCACAGATTGTAGTAATGAGAAGATGGCAGGTCCCAGATGGTAGTAAAGAGAAGAGGGCAGGTCCCAGATGGTAGAAATTAGAAGAGGGCAGGTCCCAGACAGTAGTAATGAGAAGACGGCAGGTCATAGATGGTAGTAATTTGAAGAGGGCTGTGCTCAGATGGTAGTAATGAGAAGAGGGCAGGTCGCAAATGGTAGTAATGAGAAGAGGGTAGGTCCCAGATGGCAGTATAGAGAAGAGGTCAGGTCACTTCTGGTAGTAATGTGAAGAGTGCAGATCACCGATGGTGTAATGTGAACAGGGCAGGTCATAGCTGGTAGCAATGTGAAGAGGGCTGGTCCCAGATGGCAGTAAAGAGAAGAGGGCAGGTCCCAAATGACAGTAAAGAGAAGAGGGCAGCTACCAGATTGTCGTAATGAGAAGAGGGCAGGTCCCAGACAGTAGTAATGAGAAGAGGGCACGTCCCAGATAGTAGTACTGAGAAGTGGGCAGGTCACAGATTGCCGTACTGTGAAGAGGGCAGGTCCCAGATAGTAGTAATGAGATGAGGGCAGGTCCCAGATGGCAGTAAAGTGAAGAGGGCAGGTCACAGATTGTATTAATGAGAAGAGGGCAGGTCACAGACGGTAGTAATGAGAAGAGGGCAGTTCTCAAATGGTAGTATTGATAAGAGGGCGGGTCACAGATTGTAGTAATGAGAAGATGGCAGGTCCATGATGGTAGAAAAGAGAAGAGGGCCGGTCCCAGATGGTAGAAATTAGAAGAGGGCAGGTCCCAGACAGTAGTAATGAGAAGAGGGCAGTTCCCAAATGGTAGTATTGATAAGAGGGCGGGTCACAGATTGTAGTAATGAGAAGATGGCAGGTCCATGATGGTAGAAAAGAGAAGAGGGCAGGTCCCAGATGGTAGAAATTAGAAGAGGGCAGGTCCCAGACAGTAGTAATGAGAAGACGGCAGGTCATAGATGGTAGTAATTTGAAGAGGGCTGTGCTCAGATGGTAGTAATGAGAAGAGGGCAGGTCGCAAATGGTAGTAATGAGAAAAGGGTAGGTCCCAGATGGTAGTAATGAGAAGAGGGCAGATCGCAAATGGCAGTAATGAGAAGATGGCAGGTCCCACATGACAGTAAAGAGAAGAGGGCAGGTCCCAGATGGTAGAAATTAGAAGAGGGCAGGTCCCAGACAGTAGTAATGAGAAGCGGGCAGGTCACAGATGGTAGTAATTTGAAGAGGGCTGTGCTGAGATGGTAGTAATGAGAAGAGGGCAGGTCTCAAATGGTAATAATGAGAAGAGAGTATGTCCCAGATGGTAGTAATGAGAAGAGGGTGGGTCACAGATTGTATTAATGTGAAGAAGGCAGTTCCCAGAAGGTAGTAATGAGAAGATCGCAGGACCCAGATGGCAGTAAAGAGAAGAGGGTACATCCCAGATGGTAGTACTGTGAATTGGGCAGGTCACAGATTGTAGTAATTTGAAGAGGGCAGGTCCCAGATGTTAGTAATGAGAAGAGGGCAGGTCCCAGACTGTAGTAATGAGAAGAGGGCAGGTCCCAGATGGTAGTAATGTGAAGAGGGCAGGTCACAGATTGCAGTAAAGAGAAGAGGGCAGGTGCCAGACAGTAGTAATGAGAAGAGGGCAGCTCCCAGATGGTAGTAATGTGAAGGGGGCAGGTCACAGATGGTAGTATTGAGAACAGGGCGTTTCACAGTGTGTAGTAATGTGAAGGGGGCAGGTCCCAGACAGTAGTAATGAGAAGAGGGCATTTCCCAGATGGTAGTAATGAGAAGATGGCAGGTCCCACATGACAGTAAAGAGAAGAGGACAGGTCCCAGATGGTAGAAATTAGAAGAGGGCAGGTCCCAGACAGTAGTATTGAGAAGAGGGTGGGTCACAGATTGCAGTAAAGAGAAGAGGGCAGGTGCCAGATTGCAGTAATGAGAAGAGGGCAGGTCCCAGATGGTAGTAATGTGAAGAGGGCAGGTCACATATCGTAGTAATGTGAAGAGCGCAGGTCACAGATTGTAGTAATGAGAATAGGGCCGGTCACAGATGGTAGTACTGAGAAGAGGACAGTTCACAGACAGTAGTGATGAGAAGAGAGCGGGTCCCAGATGGTAGTAATGAGAAGAGTGCAGGTCCCAGTTGGTAATAATGTGAAGAGGGCAGGTCACAGGTGGCAGTAATGTGAAGAGCGCAGGTCCCAGATGGTAGTAATGAGAAGAGGGTAGTTCCCAGATGGCAGTATAGAGAAGAGGTCAGGTCACGTATGGTAGTAATGTGAAGAGTGCAGATCACCGATGGTGTAATGTGAACAGTGCAGGTCATAGCTGGTAGCAATGTGAAGAGTGCAGGTCACAGATGGTAGTAATGAGAAGAGGGCAGGTCCCAGATGGCAGTAAAGAGAAGAGGGCAGGACCCAGATGACTGTAAAGAGAAGAGGGCAGCTCCCAGACAGTGGTAATGAGAAGAGGGCAGGTCCCATATGGTAGTAATGAGAAGAGTGCAGGTCCCAGATGGTAGTAATGTGAACAGGGCAGGTCACAGATGGCAGTAATGTGATGAGCGCTTGTCCCAGATGGTAGTAATGAGAAGAGGGCAGGTCACAGACAGTAGTGATGAGAAGAGGGCACGTCCCAGATGGTAGTACTGAGAAGTGGGCAGGTCACAGATTGCCGTACTGTGAAGAGGGCAGGTCCCAGATAGTAGTAATGAGAAGAGGGCAGGTCCCAGATGGCAGTAATGTGAAGAGGGCAGGTCACAGATTGTATTAATGAGAAGAGGGCAGGTCACAGACAGTAGTAATGTGAAGAGGGCAGTTCCCAAATGGTAATATTGATAAGAGGGCGGGTCACAGATTGTAGTAATGAGAAGATGGCAGGTCCCAGATGGTAGTAAAGAGAAGAGGGCAGGTCCCAGATGGTAGAAATTAGAAGAGGGCAGGTCCCAGACAGTAGTAATGAGAAGACGGCAGGTCATAGATGGTAGTAATTTGAAGAGGGCTGTGCTCAGATGGTAGTAATGAGAAGAGGGCAGGTCCCAAATGGTAGTAATGAGAAGAGTGCAGGTCCCAGATGGTAGTAATGAGAACAGGGCAGGTCACAGATGGCAGTAATGTGAAGAGCGCTTGTCCCAGATGGTAGTAATGAGAAGAGGGCAGGTCCCAGATGGTAGTAATTTGAAGAGGGCTGTGCTCAGATGGTAGTAATGAGAAGAGGGCAGGTCGCAAATGGTAGTAATGAGAAGAGAGTATGTCCCAGATGGTAGTAATGAGAAGAGGGTGGGTCACAGATTGTATTAATGTGAAGAGGGCAGTTCCCAGAAGGTAGTAATGAGAAGATCGCAGGACCCAGATGGCAGTAAAGAGAAGAGGGTACATCCCAGATGGTAGTACTGTGAATTGGACAGGTCACAGATTGTAGTAATTTGAAGAGGGCAGGTCCCAGTTGTTAGTAATGAGAAGAGGGCAGGTCCCAGACTGTAGTAATGAGAAGAGGGTAGGTCCCAGATGGTAGTAATGAGAAGAGGGTGGGTCACAGATTGTATTAATGTGAAGAAGGCAGTTCCCAGAAGGTAGTAATGAGAAGATCGCAGGACCCAGATGGCAGTAAAGAGAAGAGGGTACATCCCAGATGGTAGTACTGTGAATTGGGCAGGTCACAGATTGTAGTAATTTGAAGAGGGCAGGTCCCAGATGTTAGTAATGAGAAGAGGGCAGGTCCCAGACTGTAGTAATGAGAAGAGGGCAGGTCCCAGATGGTAGTAATGTGAAGAGGGCAGGTCACAGATTGCAGTAAAGAGAAGAGGGCAGGTGCCAGACAGTAGTAATGAGAAGAGGGCAGCTCCCAGATGGTAGTAATGTGAAGGGGGCAGGTCACAGATGGTAGTATTGAGAACAGGGCGTTTCACAGTGTGTAGTAATGTGAAGGGGGCAGGTCCCAGACAGTAGTAATGAGAAGAGGGCATTTCCCAGATGGTAGTAATGAGAAGATGGCAGGTCCCACATGACAGTAAAGAGAAGAGGACAGGTCCCAGATGGTAGAAATTAGAAGAGGGCAGGTCCCAGACAGTAGTATTGAGAAGAGGGTGGGTCACAGATTGCAGTAAAGAGAAGAGGGCAGGTGCCAGATTGCAGTAATGAGAAGAGGGCAGGTCCCAGATGGTAGTAATGTGAAGAGGGCAGGTCACATATCGTAGTAATGTGAAGAGCGCAGGTCACAGATTGTAGTAATGAGAATAGGGCCGGTCACAGATGGTAGTACTGAGAAGAGGACAGTTCACAGACAGTAGTGATGAGAAGAGAGCGGGTCCCAGATGGTAGTAATGAGAAGAGTGCAGGTCCCAGTTGGTAATAATGTGAAGAGGGCAGGTCACAGGTGGCAGTAATGTGAAGAGCGCAGGTCCCAGATGGTAGTAATGAGAAGAGGGTAGTTCCCAGATGGCAGTATAGAGAAGAGGTCAGGTCACGTATGGTAGTAATGTGAAGAGTGCAGATCACCGATGGTGTAATGTGAACAGTGCAGGTCATAGCTGGTAGCAATGTGAAGAGTGCAGGTCACAGATGGTAGTAATGAGAAGAGGGCAGGTCCCAGATGGCAGTAAAGAGAAGAGGGCAGGACCCAGATGACTGTAAAGAGAAGAGGGCAGCTCCCAGACAGTGGTAATGAGAAGAGGGCAGGTCCCATATGGTAGTAATGAGAAGAGTGCAGGTCCCAGATGGTAGTAATGTGAACAGGGCAGGTCACAGATGGCAGTAATGTGATGAGCGCTTGTCCCAGATGGTAGTAATGAGAAGAGGGCAGGTCACAGACAGTAGTGATGAGAAGAGGGCACGTCCCAGATGGTAGTACTGAGAAGTGGGCAGGTCACAGATTGCCGTACTGTGAAGAGGGCAGGTCCCAGATAGTAGTAATGAGAAGAGGGCAGGTCCCAGATGGCAGTAATGTGAAGAGGGCAGGTCACAGATTGTATTAATGAGAAGAGGGCAGGTCACAGACAGTAGTAATGTGAAGAGGGCAGTTCCCAAATGGTAATATTGATAAGAGGGCGGGTCACAGATTGTAGTAATGAGAAGATGGCAGGTCCCAGATGGTAGTAAAGAGAAGAGGGCAGGTCCCAGATGGTAGAAATTAGAAGAGGGCAGGTCCCAGACAGTAGTAATGAGAAGACGGCAGGTCATAGATGGTAGTAATTTGAAGAGGGCTGTGCTCAGATGGTAGTAATGAGAAGAGGGCAGGTCCCAAATGGTAGTAATGAGAAGAGTGCAGGTCCCAGATGGTAGTAATGAGAACAGGGCAGGTCACAGGTGGCAGTAATGTGAAGAGCGCTTGTCCCAGATGGTAGTAATGAGAAGAGGGCACGTCCCAGATGGTAGTAATTTGAAGAGGGCTGTGCTCAGATGGTAGTAATGAGAAGAGGGCAG
Organism: Hypanus sabinus; assembly: GCF_030144855.1. Lineage (NCBI taxonomy): Eukaryota > Metazoa > Chordata > Chondrichthyes > Myliobatiformes > Dasyatidae > Hypanus > Hypanus sabinus. The sequence continues at coordinate 73,206,010 of NC_082718.1, read as the reverse complement.
GTCGCAAATGGTAATAATGAGAAGAGAGTAGGTCCCAGATGGTAGTAATTTGAAGAGGGCTGTGCTCAGATGGTAGTAATGAGAAGAGGGCAGGTCGCAAATGGTAGTAATGAGAAGAGAGTATGTCCCAGATGGTAGTAATGAGAAGAGGGTGGGTCACAGATTGTATTAATGTGAAGAAGGCAGTTCCCAGAAGGTAGTAATGAGAAGATCGCAGGACCCAGATGGCAGTAAAGAGAAGAGGGTACATCCCAGATGGTAGTACTGTGAAGTGGGCAGGTCACAGATTGTAGTAATTTGAAGAGGGCAGGTCCCAGTTGTTAGTAATGAGAAGAGGGCAGGTCCCAGACTGTAGTAATGAGAAGAGGGTAGGTCCCAGATGGTAGTAATGAGAAGAGGGTGGGTCACAGATTGTATTAATGTGAAGAGGGCAGTTCCCAGAAGGTAGTAATGAGAAGATCGCAGGACCCAGATGGCAGTAAAGAGAAGAGGGCACGTCCCAGATGGTAGTAATGAAAAGAGGGCACCTCCAAGACAGTAGTAAAGAGAAGAGGGCAGGTCCCAAATGGTAGTAATGAGAAGAGTGCAGGTCACAGATGGTAGTAATGTGAACAGGGCAGGTCACAGATGGTAGCGATGTGCAGAGTGCAGGTCACAGATGGTACTAATGAGAAGAGGGCTGGTCCCAGATGGCAGTAAAGAGAAGAGGGCAGGTCCCAAATGACAGTAAAGAGAAGAGGGCAGCTCCCAGATTGTAGTAATGAGAAGAGGGCAGGTCCCAGACAGTAGTAATGAGAAGAGGGCACGTCCCAGATGGTAGTACTGAGAAGTGGGCAGGTCACAGATTGCCGTACTGTGAAGAGGGCAGGTCCCAGATAGTAGTAATGAGAAGAGGGCAGGTCCCAGATGGCAGTAATGTGAAGAGGGCAGGTCACAGATTGTATTAATGAGAAGAGGGCAGGTCACAGACAGTAGTAATGAGAAGAGGGCAGTTCCCAAATGGTAGTATTGATAAGAGGGCGGGTCACAGATTGTAGTAATGAGAAGATGGCAGGTCCCAGATGGTAGTAAAGAGAAGAGGGCAGGTCCCAGATGGTAGAAATTAGAAGAGGGCAGGTCCCAGACAGTAGTAATGAGAAGATCGCAGGACCCAGATGGCAGTAAAGAGAAGAGGGTACATCCCAGATGGTAGTACTGTGAAGTGGGCAGGTCACAGATTGTAGTAATTTGAAGAGGGCAGGTCCCAGTTGTTAGTAATGAGAAGAGGGCAGGTCCCAGACTGTAGTAATGAGAAGAGGGTAGGTCCCAGATGGTAGTAATGAGAAGAGGGTGGGTCACAGATTGTATTAATGTGAAGAGGGCAGTTCCCAGAAGGTAGTAATGAGAAGATCGCAGGACCCAGATGGCAGTAAAGAGAAGAGGGCACGTCCCAGATGGTAGTAATGAAAAGAGGGCACCTCCAAGACAGTAGTAAAGAGAAGAGGGCAGGTCCCAAATGGTAGTAATGAGAAGAGTGCAGGTCACAGATGGTAGTAATGTGAACAGGGCAGGTCACAGATGGTAGCGATGTGCAGAGTGCAGGTCACAGATGGTACTAATGAGAAGAGGGCTGGTCCCAGAATGCAGTAAAGAGAAGAGGGCAGGTCCCAAATGACAGTAAAGAGAAGAGGGCAGCTCCCAGATTGTAGTAATGAGAAGAGGGCAGGTCCCAGACAGTAGTAATGAGAAGAGGGCACGTCCCAGATGGTAGTACTGAGAAGTGGGCAGGTCACAGATTGCCGTACTGTGAAGAGGGCAGGTCCCAGATAGTAGTAATGAGAAGAGGGCAGGTCCCAGATGGCAGTAATGTGAAGAGGGCAGGTCACAGATTGTATTAATGAGAAGAGGGCAGGTCACAGATGGTAGTAAAGAGAAGAGGGCAGGTCCCAGATGGTAGAAATTAGAAGAGGGCAGGTCCCAGACAGTAGTAATGAGAAGACGGCAGGTCATAGATGGTAGTAATTTGAAGAGGGCTGTGCTCAGATGGTAGTAATGAGAAGAGGGCAGGTCGCAAATGGTAGTAATGAGAAGAGGGTAGGTCCCAGATGGCAGTATAGAGAAGAGGTCAGGTCACTTCTGGTAGTAATGTGAAGAGTGCAGATCACCGATGGTGTAATGTGAACAGGGCAGGTCATAGCTGGTAGCAATGTGAAGAGGGCTGGTCCCAGATGGCAGTAAAGAGAAGAGGGCAGGTCCCAAATGACAGTAAAGAGAAGAGGGCAGCTCCCAGATTGTCGTAATGAGAAGAGGGCAGGTCCCAGACAGTAGTAATGAGAAGAGGGCACGTCCCAGATGGTAGTACTGAGAAGTGGGCAGGTCACAGATTGCCGTACTGTGAAGAGGGCAGGTCCCAGATAGTAGTAATGAGATGAGGGCAGGTCCCAGATGGCAGTAAAGTGAAGAGGGCAGGTCACAGATTGTATTAATGAGAAGAGGGCAGGTCACAGACGGTAGTAATGAGAAGAGGGCAGTTCTCAAATGGTAGTATTGATAAGAGGGCGGGTCACAGATTGTAGTAATGAGAAGATGGCAGGTCCCAGATGGCAGTAATGTGAAGAGGGCAGGTCACAGATTGTATTAATGAGAAGAGGGCAGGTCACAGACAGTAGTAATGAGAAGAGGGCAGTTCCCAAATGGTAGTATTGATAAGAGGGCGGGTCACAGATTGTAGTAATGAGAAGATGGCAGGTCCCAGATGGTAGTAAAGAGAAGAGGGCAGGTCCCAGATGGTAGAAATTAGAAGAGGGCAGGTCCCAGACAGTAGTAATGAGAAGACGGCAGGTCATAGATGGTAGTAATTTGAAGAGGGCTGTGCTCAGATGGTAGTAATGAGAAGAGGGCAGGTCGCAAATGGTAGTAATGAGAAGAGGGTAGGTCCCAGATGGTAGTAATGAGAAGAGGGCAGGTCGCAAATGGCAGTAATGAGAAGATGGCAGGTCCCACATGACAGTAAAGAGAAGAGGGCAGGTCCCAGATGGTAGAAATTAGAAGAGGGCTGGTCCCAGACAGTAGTAATGAGAAGCAGGCAGGTCACAGATGGTAGTAATTTGAAGAGGGCTGTACTCAGATGGTAGTAATGAGAAGAGGGCAGGTCGCAAATGGTAATAATGAGAAGAGAGTAGGTCCCAGATGGTAGTAATTTGAAGAGGGCTGTGCTCAGATGGTAGTAATGAGAAGAGGGCAGGTCGCAAATGGTAGTAATGAGAAGAGAGTATGTCCCAGATGGTAGTAATGAGAAGAGGGTGGGTCACAGATTGTATTAATGTGAAGAAGGCAGTTCCCAGAAGGTAGTAATGAGAAGATCGCAGGACCCAGATGGCAGTAAAGAGAAGAGGGTACATCCCAGATGGTAGTACTGTGAAGTGGGCAGGTCACAGATTGTAGTAATTTGAAGAGGGCAGGCCCCAGATGTTAGTAATGAGAAGAGGGCAGGTCCCAGACTGTAGTAATGAGAAGAGGGCAGGTCCCAGATGGTAGTAATGTGAAGAGGGCAGGTCACAGATTGCAGTAAAGAGAAGAGGGCAGGTGCCAGTCTGTAGTAATGAGAAGAGGGCAGGTCACAGATGGTAGTATTGAGAACAGGGCGTTTCACAGAGTGTAGTAATGTGAAGGGGGCAGGTCCCAGACAGTAGTAATGAGAAGAGGGCATTTCCCAGATGGTAGTAATGAGAAGATGGCAGGTCCCACATGACAGTAAAGAGAAGAGGACAGGTCCCAGATGGTAGAAATTAGAAGAGGGCAGGTCCCAGACAGTAGTATTGAGAAGAGGGTGGGTCACAGATTGCAGTAAAGAGAAGAGGGCAGGTGCCAGATTGCAGTAATGAGAAGAGGGCAGGTCCCAGATGGTAGTAATGTGAAGAGGGCAGGTCACATATCGTAGTAATGTGAAGAGCGCAGGTCACAGATTGTAGTAATGAGAATAGGGCCGGTCACAGATGGTAGTACTGAGAAGAGGACAGTTCACAGACAGTAGTGATGAGAAGAGAGCGGGTCCCAGATGGTAGTAATGAGAAGAGTGCAGGTCCCAGTTGGTAATAATGTGAAGAGAGCAGGTCACAGGTGGCAGTAATGTGAAGAGTGCAGGTCCCAGATGGTAGTAATGAGAAGAGGGTAGTTCCCAGATGGCAGTATAGAGAAGAGGTCAGGTCACGTATGGTAGTAATGTGAAGAGTGCAGTTCACTGATGGCGTAATGTGAACAGGGCAGGTCATAGCTGGTAGCAATGTGAAGAGTGCAGGTCACAGATGGTAGTAATGAGAAGAGGGCAGGTCCCAGATGGCAGTAAAGAGAAGAGGGCAGGACCCAGATGACTGTAAAGAGAAGAGGGCAGCTCCCAGACAGTAGTAATGAGAAGAGGGCAGGTCCCAGATGGTAGTAATGAAAAGAGTGCAGGTCCCAAATGGTAGTAATGTGAACAGGGCAGGTCACAGATGGCAGTAATGTAAAGAGCGCTTGTCCCAGATGGTAGTAAAGAGAAGAGGGCAGGTCCCAGATGGTAGAAATTAGAAGAGGGCAGGTCCCAGACAGTAGTAATGAGAAGACGGCAGGTCATAGATGGTAGTAATTTGCAGAGGGCTGTGCTCAGATGGTAGTAATGAGAAGAGGGCAGGTCGCAAATGGTAATAATGAGAAGAGAGTATGTCCCAGATGGTAGTAATGAGAAGAGGGTGGGTCACAGATTGTAATATTGTGAAGTGGGCAGTTCCCTGAACGTAGTAATGAGAAGATCGCAGGACCCAGATGGCAGTAATGAGAAGAGGGCAGCTCCCAGATGGTAGTAATGTGAAGAGGGCAGGTCACAGATGGTAGTTTTGAGAATAGGGCGTTTCACAGAGTGTAGTAATGTGAATGGGGCAGGTCACATACAGTAGTAATGAGAAGAGGGCAGGTCCCAGATGGTAGTAATGAGAAGATGGCAGGTCCCACATGACAGTAAAGAGAAGAGGGCAGGTCCCAGATAGTAGTAATGAGAAGAGGGCAGGTCCCAGATGGTAGTAATGTGAAGAGGGCAGGTCACAGATGGTAGTAATGTGAAGAGGGCAGGTCACAGATGGTAGTTTTGAGAACAGGGCGTTTCACAGAGTGTAGTAATGTGAATGGGGCAGGTCACATACAGTAGTAATGAGAAGAGGGCAGGTCCCAGATGGTAGTACTGAGAAGTGGGCAGGTCACAGATTGCCGTACTGTGAAGAGGGCAGGTCACAGACAGTAGTAATGAGAAGAGGGCAGTTCCCAAATGGTAATATTGATAAGAGGGCGGGTCACAGATTGTAGTAATGAGAAGATGGCAGGTCCCAGATGGTAGTAAAGAGAAGAGGGCAGGTCCCAGATGGTAGAAATTAGAAGAGGGCAGGTCCCAGACAGTAGTAATGAGAAGACGGCAGGTCATAGATGGTAGTAATTTGAAGAGGGCTGTGCTCAGATGGTAGTAATGAGAAGAGGGCAGGTCGCAAATGGTAGTAATGAGAAGAGGGTAGGTCCCAGATGGTAGTAATGAGAAGAGGGCAGGTCGCAAATGGCAGTAATGACAAGATGGCAGGTCCCACATGACAGTAAAGAGAAGAGGGCAGGTCCCAGATGGTAGAAATTAGAAGAGGGCTGGTCCCAGACAGTAGTAATGAGAAGCGGGCAGGTCACAGATGGTAGTAATTTGAAGAGGGCTGTGCTCAGATGGTAGTAATGAGAAGAGGGCAGGTCGCAAATGGTAATAATGAGAAGAGAGTAGGTCCCAGATGGTAGTAATTTGAAGAGGGCTGTGCTCAGATGGTAGTAATGAGAAGAGGGCAGGTCGCAAATGGTAGTAATGAGAAGAGAGTATGTCCCAGATGGTAGTAATGAGAAGAGGGTGGGCCACAGATTGTATTAATGTGAAGAAGGCAGTTCCCAGAAGGTAGTAATGAGAAGATCGCAGGACCCAGATGGCAGTAAAGAGAAGAGGGTACATCCCAGATGGTAGTACTGTGAAGTGGGCAGGTCACAGATTGTAGTAATTTGAAGAGGGCAGGTCCCAGATGTTAGTAATGAGAAGAGGGCAGGTCCCAGACTGTAGTAATGAGAAGAGGGCAGGTCCCAGATGGTAGTAATGTGAAGAGGGCAGGTCACAGATTGCAGTAAAGAGAAGAGGGCAGGTGCCAGTCAGTAGTAATGAGAAGAGGGCAGGTCACAGATGGTAGTATTGAGAACAGGGCGTTTCACAGAGTGTAGTAATGTGAAGGGGGCAGGTCCCAGACAGTAGTAATGAGAAGAGGGCATTTCCCAGATGGTAGTAATGAGAAGATGGCAGCTCCCACATGACAGTAAAGAGAAGAGGACAGGTCCCAGATGGTAGAAATTAGAAGAGGGCAGTTCCCAGACAGTAGTATTGAGAAGAGGGTGGGTCACAGATTGCAGTAAAGAGAATTGGGCAGGTGCCAGATTGCAGTAATGAGAAGAGGGCAGTTCCCAGATGGTAGTAATGTGAAGAGGGCAGGTCACATATCGTAGTAATGTGAAGAGCGCAGGTCACAGATGGTAGTAATGAGAATAGGGCCGGTCACAGATGGTAGTACTGAGAAGAGGACAGTTCACAGACAGTAGTGATGAGAAGAGAGCGGGTCCCAGATGGTAGTAATGAGAAGAGTGCAGGTCCCAGTTGGTAATAATGTGAAGAGCGCAGGTCCCAGATGGTAGTAATGAGAAGAGGGTAGTTCCCAGATGGCAGTATAGAGAAGAGGTCAGGTCACGTATGGTAGTAATGTGAAGAGTGCAGATCACCGATGGTGTAATGTGAACAGGGCAGGTCATAGCTGGTAGCAATGTGAAGAGTGCAGGTCACAGATGGTAGTAATGAGAAGAGGGCAGGTCCCAGATGGCAGTAAAGAGAAGAGGGCAGGACCCAGATGACTGTAAAGAGAAGAGGGCAGCTCCCAGACAGTAGTAATGAGAAGAGGGCAGGTCCCAAATGGTAGTAATGAGAAGAGTGCAGGTCCCAGATGGTAGTAATGTGAACAGGGCAGGTCACAGATGGTAGTACTGAGAAGTGGGCAGGTCACAGATTGCCGTACTGTGAAGAGGGCAGGTCCCAGATGGTAGTAATGTGAAGAGGGCAGGTCCCAGATGGCAGTAATGTGAAGAGGGCAGGTCACAGATTGTATTAATGAGAAGAGGGCAGGTCACAGACAGTAGTAATGAGAAGAGGGCAGTTCCCAAATGGTAATATTGATAAGAGGGCGGGTCACAGATTGTAGTAATGAGAAGATGGCAGGTCCCAGATGGTAGTAAAGAGAAGAGGGCAGGTCCCAGATGGTAGAAATTAGAAGAGGGCAGGTCCCAGACAGTAGTAATGAGAAGACGGCAGGTCATAGATGGTAGTAATTTGAAGAGGGCTGTGCTCAGATGGTAGTAATGAGAAGAGGGCAGGTCGCAAATGGTAGTAATGAGAAGAGGGTAGGTCCCAGATGGTAGTAATGAGAAGAGGGCAGGTCGCAAATGGCAGTAATGAGAAGATGGCAGGTCCCACATGACAGTAAAGAGAAGAGGGCAGGTCCCAGATGGTAGAAATTAGAAGAGGGCTGGTCCCAGACAGTAGTAATGAGAAGCGGGCAGGTCACAGATGGTAGTAATTTGAAGAGGGCTGTGCTCAGATGGTAGTAATGAGAAGAGGGCAGGTCGCAAATGGTAATAATGAGAAGAGAGTAGGTCCCAGATGGTAGTAATTTGAAGAGGGCTGTGCTCAGATGGTAGTAATGAGAAGAGGGCAGGTCGCAAATGGTAGTAATGAGAAGAGAGTATGTCCCAGATGGTAGTAATGAGAAGAGGGTGGGTCACAGATTGTATTAATGTGAAGAAGGCAGTTCCCAGAAGGTAGTAATGAGAAGATCGCAGGACCCAGATGGCAGTAAAGAGAAGAGGGTACATCCCAGATGGTAGTACTGTGAAGTGGGCAGGTCACAGATTGTAGTAATTTGAAGAGGGCAGGTCCCAGATGTTAGTACTGAGAAGAGGGCAGGTCCCAGACTGTAGTAATGAGAAGAGGGCAGGTCCCAGATGGTAGTAATGTGAAGAGGGCAGGTCACAGATTGCAGTAAAGAGAAGAGGGCAGGTGCCAGACAGTAGTAATGAGAAGAGGGCAGGTCACAGATGGTAGTATTGAGAACAGGGCGTTTCACAGAGTGTAGTAATGTGAAGGGGGCAGGTCCCAGACAGTAGTAATGAGAAGAGGGCATTTCCCAGATGGTAGTAATGAGAAGATGGCAGGTCCCACATGACAGTAAAGAGAAGAGGACAGGTCCCAGATGGTAGAAATTAGAAGAGGGCAGGTCCCAGACAGTAGTAATGAGAAGAGGGTGGGTCACAGATTGCAGTAAAGAGAAGAGGGCAGGTGCCAGATTGCAGTAATGAGAAGAGGGCAGTTCCCAGATGGTAGTAATGTGAAGAGGGCAGGTCACATATCGTAGTAATGTGAAGAGCGCAGGTCACAGATTGTAGTAATGAGAATAGGGCCGGTCACAGATGGTAGTACTGAGAAGAGGACAGTTCACAGACAGTAGTGATGAGAAGAGAGCGGGTCCCAGATGGTAGTTATGAGAAGAGTGCAGGTCCCAGTTGGTAATAATGTGAAGAGGGCAGGTCACAGGTGGCAGTAATGTGAAGAGTGCAGGTCCCAGATGGTAGTAATGAGAAGAGGGTAGTTCCCAGATGGCAGTATAGAGAAGAGGTCAGGTCACGTATGGTAGTAATGTGAAGAGTGCAGATCACCGATGGTGTAATGTGAACAGGGCAGGTCATAGCTCGTAGCAATGTGAAGAGTGCAGGTCACAGATGGTAGTAATGAGAAGAGGGCAGGACCCAGATGACAGTAAAGAGAAGAGGACAGGTCCCAGATGGTAGAAATTAGAAGAGGGCAGGTCCCAGACAGTAGTATTGAGAAGAGGGTGGGTCACAGATTGCAGTAAAGAGAAGAGGGCAGGTGCCAGATTGCAGTAATGAGAAGAGGGCAGGTCCCAGATGGTAGTAATGTGAAGAGGGCAGGTCACATATCGTAGTAATGTGAAGAGCGCAGGTCACAGATTGTAGTAATGAGAATAGGGCCGGTCACAGATGGTAGTACTGAGAAGAGGACAGTTCACAGACAGTAGTGATGAGAAGAGAGCGGGTCCCAGATGGTAGTAATGAGAAGAGTGCAGGTCCCAGTTGGTAATAATGTGAAGAGAGCAGGTCACAGGTGGCAGTAATGTGAAGAGTGCAGGTCCCAGATGGTAGTAATGAGAAGAGGGTAGTTCCCAGATGGCAGTATAGAGAAGAGGTCAGGTCACGTATGGTAGTAATGTGAAGAGTGCAGTTCACTGATGGCGTAATGTGAACAGGGCAGGTCATAGCTGGTAGCAATGTGAAGAGTGCAGGTCACAGATGGTAGTAATGAGAAGAGGGCAGGTCCCAGATGGCAGTAAAGAGAAGAGGGCAGGACCCAGATGACTGTAAAGAGAAGAGGGCAGCTCCCAGACAGTAGTAATGAGAAGAGGGCAGGTCCCAAATGGTAGTAATGAGAAGAGTGCAGGTCCCAGATGGTAGTAATGTGAACAGGGCAGGTCACAGATGGCAGTAATGTAAAGAGCGCTTGTCCCAGATGGTAGTAAAGAGAAGAGGGCAGGTCCCAGATGGTAGAAATTAGAAGAGGGCAGGTCCCAGACAGTAGTAATGAGAAGCGGGCAGGTCACAGATGGTAGTAATTTGAAGAGGGCTGTGCTCAGATGGTAGTAATGAGAAGAGGGCAGGTCGCAAATGGTAGTAATGAGAAGAGAGTATGTCCCAGATGGTAGTAATGAGAAGAGGGTGGGTCACAGATTGTATTAATGTGAAGAAGGCAGTTCCCAGAAGGTAGTAATGAGAAGATCGCAGGACCCAGATGGCAGTAAAGAGAAGAGGGCACGTCCCAGATGGTAGTAATGAAAAGAGGGCAGGTCCCAAATGGTAGTATTGATAAGAGGGCGGGTCACAGATTGTAGTAATGAGAAGATGGCAGGTCCCAGATGGTAGTAAAGAGAAGAGGGCAGGTCCCAGATGGTAGAAATTAGAAGAGGGCAGGTCCCAGACAGTAGTAATGAGAAGACGGCAGGTCATAGATGGTAGTAATTTGCAGAGGGCTGTGCTCAGATGGTAGTAATGAGAAGAGGGCAGGTCGCAAATGGTAATAATGAGAAGAGAGTATGTCCCAGATGGTAGTAATGAGAAGAGGGTGGGTCACAGATTGTAATATTGTGAAGTGGGCAGTTCCCTGAACGTAGTAATGAGAAGATCGCAGGACCCAGATGGCAGTAATGAGAAGAGGGCAGCTCCCAGATGGTAGTAATGTGAAGAGGGCAGGTCACAGATGGTAGTTTTGAGAATAGGGCGTTTCACAGAGTGTAGTAATGTGAATGGGGCAGGTCACATACAGTAGTAATGAGAAGAGGGCAGGTCCCAGATGGTAGTAATGAGAAGATGGCAGGTCCCACATGACAGTAAAGAGAAGAGGGCAGGTCCCAGATAGTAGTAATGAGAAGAGGGCAGGTCCCAGATGGTAGTAATGTGAAGAGGGCAGGTCACAGATGGTAGTAATGTGAAGAGGGCAGGTCACAGATGGTAGTTTTGAGAACAGGGCGTTTCACAGAGTGTAGTAATGTGAATGGGGCAGGTCACATACAGTAGTAATGAGAAGAGGGCAGGTCCCAGATGGTAGTACTGAGAAGTGGGCAGGTCACAGATTGCCGTACTGTGAAGAGGGCAGGTCACAGACAGTAGTAATGAGAAGAGGGCAGTTCCCAAATGGTAATATTGATAAGAGGGCGGGTCACAGATTGTAGTAATGAGAAGATGGCAGGTCCCAGATGGTAGTAAAGAGAAGAGGGCAGGTCCCAGATGGTAGAAATTAGAAGAGGGCAGGTCCCAGACAGTAGTAATGAGAAGACGGCAGGTCATAGATGGTAGTAATTTGAAGAGGGCTGTGCTCAGATGGTAGTAATGAGAAGAGGGCAGGTCGCAAATGGTAGTAATGAGAAGAGGGTAGGTCCCAGATGGTAGTAATGAGAAGAGGGCAGGTCGCAAATGGCAGTAATGACAAGATGGCAGGTCCCACATGACAGTAAAGAGAAGAGGGCAGGTCCCAGATGGTAGAAATTAGAAGAGGGCTGGTCCCAGACAGTAGTAATGAGAAGCGGGCAGGTCACAGATGGTAGTAATTTGAAGAGGGCTGTGCTCAGATGGTAGTAATGAGAAGAGGGCAGGTCGCAAATGGTAATAATGAGAAGAGAGTAGGTCCCAGATGGTAGTAATTTGAAGAGGGCTGTGCTCAGATGGTAGTAATGAGAAGAGGGCAGGTCGCAAATGGTAGTAATGAGAAGAGAGTATGTCCCAGATGGTAGTAATGAGAAGAGGGTGGGCCACAGATTGTATTAATGTGAAGAAGGCAGTTCCCAGAAGGTAGTAATGAGAAGATCGCAGGACCCAGATGGCAGTAAAGAGAAGAGGGTACATCCCAGATGGTAGTACTGTGAAGTGGGCAGGTCACAGATTGTAGTAATTTGAAGAGGGCAGGTCCCAGATGTTAGTAATGAGAAGAGGGCAGGTCCCAGACTGTAGTAATGAGAAGAGGGCAGGTCCCAGATGGTAGTAATGTGAAGAGGGCAGGTCACAGATTGCAGTAAAGAGAAGAGGGCAGGTGCCAGTCAGTAGTAATGAGAAGAGGGCAGGTCACAGATGGTAGTATTGAGAACAGGGCGTTTCACAGAGTGTAGTAATGTGAAGGGGGCAGGTCCCAGACAGTAGTAATGAGAAGAGGGCATTTCCCAGATGGTAGTAATGAGAAGATGGCAGCTCCCACATGACAGTAAAGAGAAGAGGACAGGTCCCAGATGGTAGAAATTAGAAGAGGGCAGTTCCCAGACAGTAGTATTGAGAAGAGGGTGGGTCACAGATTGCAGTAAAGAGAATTGGGCAGGTGCCAGATTGCAGTAATGAGAAGAGGGCAGTTCCCAGATGGTAGTAATGTGAAGAGGGCAGGTCACATATCGTAGTAATGTGAAGAGCGCAGGTCACAGATGGTAGTAATGAGAATAGGGCCGGTCACAGATGGTAGTACTGAGAAGAGGACAGTTCACAGACAGTAGTGATGAGAAGAGAGCGGGTCCCAGATGGTAGTAATGAGAAGAGTGCAGGTCCCAGTTGGTAATAATGTGAAGAGCGCAGGTCCCAGATGGTAGTAATGAGAAGAGGGTAGTTCCCAGATGGCAGTATAGAGAAGAGGTCAGGTCACGTATGGTAGTAATGTGAAGAGTGCAGATCACCGATGGTGTAATGTGAACAGGGCAGGTCATAGCTGGTAGCAATGTGAAGAGTGCAGGTCACAGATGGTAGTAATGAGAAGAGGGCAGGTCCCAGATGGCAGTAAAGAGAAGAGGGCAGGACCCAGATGACTGTAAAGAGAAGAGGGCAGCTCCCAGACAGTAGTAATGAGAAGAGGGCAGGTCCCAAATGGTAGTAATGAGAAGAGTGCAGGTCCCAGATGGTAGTAATGTGAACAGGGCAGGTCACAGATGGTAGTACTGAGAAGTGGGCAGGTCACAGATTGCCGTACTGTGAAGAGGGCAGGTCCCAGATGGTAGTAATGTGAAGAGGGCAGGTCCCAGATGGCAGTAATGTGAAGAGGGCAGGTCACAGATTGTATTAATGAGAAGAGGGCAGGTCACAGACAGTAGTAATGAGAAGAGGGCAGTTCCCAAATGGTAATATTGATAAGAGGGCGGGTCACAGATTGTAGTAATGAGAAGATGGCAGGTCCCAGATGGTAGTAAAGAGAAGAGGGCAGGTCCCAGATGGTAGAAATTAGAAGAGGGCAGGTCCCAGACAGTAGTAATGAGAAGACGGCAGGTCATAGATGGTAGTAATTTGAAGAGGGCTGTGCTCAGATGGTAGTAATGAGAAGAGGGCAGGTCGCAAATGGTAGTAATGAGAAGAGGGTAGGTCCCAGATGGTAGTAATGAGAAGAGGGCAGGTCGCAAATGGCAGTAATGAGAAGATGGCAGGTCCCACATGACAGTAAAGAGAAGAGGGCAGGTCCCAGATGGTAGAAATTAGAAGAGGGCTGGTCCCAGACAGTAGTAATGAGAAGCGGGCAGGTCACAGATGGTAGTAATTTGAAGAGGGCTGTGCTCAGATGGTAGTAATGAGAAGAGGGCAGGTCGCAAATGGTAATAATGAGAAGAGAGTAGGTCCCAGATGGTAGTAATTTGAAGAGGGCTGTGCTCAGATGGTAGTAATGAGAAGAGGGCAGGTCGCAAATGGTAGTAATGAGAAGAGAGTATGTCCCAGATGGTAGTAATGAGAAGAGGGTGGGTCACAGATTGTATTAATGTGAAGAAGGCAGTTCCCAGAAGGTAGTAATGAGAAGATCGCAGGACCCAGATGGCAGTAAAGAGAAGAGGGTACATCCCAGATGGTAGTACTGTGAAGTGGGCAGGTCACAGATTGTAGTAATTTGAAGAGGGCAGGTCCCAGATGTTAGTACTGAGAAGAGGGCAGGTCCCAGACTGTAGTAATGAGAAGAGGGCAGGTCCCAGATGGTAGTAATGTGAAGAGGGCAGGTCACAGATTGCAGTAAAGAGAAGAGGGCAGGTGCCAGACAGTAGTAATGAGAAGAGGGCAGGTCACAGATGGTAGTATTGAGAACAGGGCGTTTCACAGAGTGTAGTAATGTGAAGGGGGCAGGTCCCAGACAGTAGTAATGAGAAGAGGGCATTTCCCAGATGGTAGTAATGAGAAGATGGCAGGTCCCACATGACAGTAAAGAGAAGAGGACAGGTCCCAGATGGTAGAAATTAGAAGAGGGCAGGTCCCAGACAGTAGTAATGAGAAGAGGGTGGGTCACAGATTGCAGTAAAGAGAAGAGGGCAGGTGCCAGATTGCAGTAATGAGAAGAGGGCAGTTCCCAGATGGTAGTAATGTGAAGAGGGCAGGTCACATATCGTAGTAATGTGAAGAGCGCAGGTCACAGATTGTAGTAATGAGAATAGGGCCGGTCACAGATGGTAGTACTGAGAAGAGGACAGTTCACAGACAGTAGTGATGAGAAGAGAGCGGGTCCCAGATGGTAGTTATGAGAAGAGTGCAGGTCCCAGTTGGTAATAATGTGAAGAGGGCAGGTCACAGGTGGCAGTAATGTGAAGAGTGCAGGTCCCAGATGGTAGTAATGAGAAGAGGGTAGTTCCCAGATGGCAGTATAGAGAAGAGGTCAGGTCACGTATGGTAGTAATGTGAAGAGTGCAGATCACCGATGGTGTAATGTGAACAGGGCAGGTCATAGCTCGTAGCAATGTGAAGAGTGCAGGTCAGAGATGGTAGTAATGAGAAGAGGGCAGGACCCAGATGGCAGTAAAGAGAAGAGGGCAGGACCCAGATGACTGTAAAGAGAAGAGGGCAGCTCCCAGACAGTAGTAATGAGAAGAGGGCAGTTCCCAAATGGTAGTAATGAGAAGAGGGCAGGTCACAGACAGTAGTGATGAGAAGAGGGCACGTCCCAGATGGTAGTACTGAGAAGTGGGCAGGTCACAGATTGCCGTACTGTGAAGAGGGCAGGTCCCAGATAGTAGTAATGAGAAGAGGGCAGGTCCCAGATGGCAGTAATGTGAAGAGGGCAGGTCACAGATTGTATTAATGAGAAGAGGGCAGGTCACAGACAGTAGTAATGAGAAGAGGGTAGTTCCCAGATGGCAGTATAGAGAAGAGGTCAGGTCACGTATGGTAGTAATGTGAAGAGTGCAGATCACCGATGGTGTAATGTGAACAGGGCAGGTCACAGATGGTACTAATGAGAAGAGGGCAGGTCCCAGATGGCAGTAATGAGAAGAGGGCAGGTCCCAAATGACAGTAAAGAGAAGAGGGCAGGTCCCAGATGGTAGAAATTAGAAGAGGGCAGGTCCCAGACAGTAGTAATGAGAAGACGGCAGGTCATAGATGGTAGTAATTTGAAGAGGGCTGTGCACAGATGGTAGTAATGAGAAGAGGGCAGGTCGCAAATGGCAGTAATGAGAAGAAGGTAGGTCCCAGATGGTAGTAATGAGAAGAGGGTGGGTCACAGATTGTATTAATGTGAAGAAGGCAGTTCCCAGAAGGTAGTAATGAGAAGATCGCAGGACCCAGATGGCAGTAAAGAGAAGAGGGTACATCCCAGATGGTAGTACTGTGAAGTGGGCAGGTCACAGATTGTAGTAATTTGAAGAGGGCAGGTCCCAGATGTTAGTACTGTGAAGTGGGCAGGTCACAGATTGTAGTAATGTGAAGAGGGCAGGTCACAGATTGTATTAATGAGAAGAGGGCAGGTCACAGGCAGTAGTAATGAGAAGAGGGCAGGTCCCAGATGGTAGTAATAAGAGTTGAGATTCCAGATGGTAGTAATGTGAACAGGGCAGTTCCCAGATGGTAGTAATGTGAAGAGGGCAGGTCACATATTGCAGTAATGAGAAGAGGGCAGGTCACACATGGTAGTAATGAGAAGAGTGCAGGCCCCAGACAGTAGTAGTGAGAAGAGTGCAGGTCACAGTTGGTAGTATTGAGAAGAGGGCGTTTCACAGATTGTAGTAATGTGAAGGGGGCAGGTCACATACAGTAGTAATGAGAAGAGGGCAGGTCCCAGATGGTAGTACTGAGAAGATGGCAGGTCCCACATGACAGTAAAGAGAAGAGGGCAGGTCCCAGATGGTAGAAATTAGAAGAGGGCAGGTCACAGATGGTAGTAATTTGAAGAGGGCTGTGCTCAGATGGTAGTAATGACAAGAGGGCAGGTTGCAAATGGTAGTAATGAGAAGAAGGTAGGTCCCAGATGGTAGTAATGAGAAGAGGGTTGGTCACAGATTGTATTAATGTGAAGAGGGCAGTTCCCAGAACGTGGTAATGAGAAGATCGCAGGACCCAGATGGTAGTAATGAGAAGAGGGCAGGTCCCAGATGACAGTAAAGAGAAGAGGGCAGGTGCCAGATTGCAGTAATGAGAAGAGGGCAGGTCCCAGACAGTAGTAATGAGAAGAGGGCAGGTCACAGATGGTAGTATTGAGAACAGGGCGTTTCACAGAGTGTAGTAATGTGAAGGGGGCAGGTCACATACAGTAGTAATGAGAAGAGGGCAGGTCCCAGATGGTAGAAATTAGAAGAGGGCAGGTCCCAGATGGTAGTAATGAGAAGAGGGTAGGTCCCAGATGGCAGTATAGAGAAGAGGTCAGGTCACGTATGGTAGTAATGTGAAGAGTGCAGATCACAGATGGTAGTAATGTGAGCAGGGCAGGTCACAGATGGTAGCAATGTGAGCAGGGCAGGTCACAGATGGTACTAATGAGAAGAGGGCAGGTCCCAAATAACAGTAAAGAGAAGATGGCAGCTCCCAGATTGTAGTAATGAGAAGAGGGCAGGTCGCAGATGGCAGTAATGTGAAGAGGGCAGGTCACAGATTGTATTAATGAGAAGAGGGCAGGTCACAGACAGTAGTAATGAGAAGAGGGCAGGTCGCAAGTGGTAGTAATGAGAAGAGGGCGGGTCACAGATTGTATTAATGTGAAGAAGGCAGTTCCCAGAAGGTAGTAATGAGAAGATCGCAGGACCCAGATGGCAGTAAAGAGAAGAGGGTACATCCCAGATGGTAGTACTGTGAAGTGGGCAAGTCACAGACTGCAGTAATTTGAAGAGGGCAGGTCCCAGATGTTAGTAATGAGAAGAGGGCAGGTTCCAGACTGTAGTAATGAGAAGAGGGCAGGTCCCAGATGGTAGTACTGTGAAGTGGGCAGGTCACAGATTGTAGTAATGTGAAGAGGGCAGGTCACAGATGGTAGTATTGAGTAGAGGGCGTTTCACAGATTGTAGTAATGTGAAGGGGGCAGTTCACATACAGTAGTAATGAGAAGAGGGCAGGTCCCAGATGGTAGAAATTAGAAGAGGGCAGGTCCCAGATGGTAGTAATGAGAAGAGGGTAGGTCCCAGATGGCAGTATAGAGAAGAGGTCAGGTCACGTATGGTAGTAATGTGAAGAGTGCAGATCACAGATGGTAGTAATGTGAGCAGGGCAGGTCACAGATGGTAGCAATGTGAGCAGGGCAGGTCACAGATGGTGCTAATGAGAAGAGGGCAGGTCCCAAATGACAGTAAAGAGAAGATGGCAGCTCCCAGATGGCAGTAATGTGAAGAGGGCAGGTCCCAGGTGTTAGTAATGAGAAGAGGGCAGGTCCCAGACTGTAGTAATGAGAAGAGGGCAGGTCCCAGATGGTAGTACTGTGAAGTGGGCAGGTCACAGACAGTAGTAATGAGAAGAGGGCAGGTCCCAGATGGTAGTAATGAGAAGACTTGAGATTACAGATGGTAGTAATGTGAACAGGGCAGGTCACAGATGGTAGCAATGTGAAGAGTGCAGCTCACAGATGGTACTAATGAGAAGAGGGCAGGTCCCAGATGGCAGTAAAGAGAAGAGGGCAGGTCCCAAATGACAGTAAAGAGAAGAGGGCAGCTCCCAGATTGTAGTAATGAGAAGAGGGCAGGTCCCAGACAGTAGTAATGAGAAGAGTGCACGTCCCAGACTGTAGTAATGAGAAGAGGGCAGGTCCCAGATGGTAGTACTGTGAAGTGGGCAGGTCACAGATTGTAGTAATGTGAAGAGGGCAGATCACAGATTGTATTAATGAGAAGAGGGCAGGTCACAGACAGTAGTAATGAGAAGAGGGCAGGTCCCAGATGGTAGTAATGTGAAGAGTTGAGATCACAGATGGTAATAATGTGAACAGGGCAGGTCACAGATGGTAGCAATGTGAAGAGTGCAGCTCACAGATGGTACTAATGAGAAGAGGGCATGTCCCAGATGGCAGTAAAGAGAAGAGGTCAGGTCCCAAATGATGGTAAAGAGAAGAGGGCAGCTCCCAGACAGTAGTAATGAGAAGAGTGCACGTCCCAGATGGTAGTAATGAGAAGTGGGCAGGCCACAGATTGCAGTACTGTGAAGAGGGCAGTTCCCAGATAGTAGCAATGAGAAGAGGGCAGGTCCCAGGTGGCAGTAATGTGAAGAGGGCAGGTCAAAGATTGTATTAATGAGAAGAGTACAGGTCGCAGATGGCAGTAATGAGAAGAGGGTAGGTCCCAGATGGGAGTATATAGAAGAGGGCAGGTCATGTATGGTAGTAATGTGAAGAATGCAGATCACAGATCGTAGTAATGTGAAGAGGGCAGGTCCCAGATGGTATTAATGAGAAGAGGGCAGGTCCCAGATGGCAGTAAAGTGAAGAGGGCAGGTCCCAGATGGTAGTAACTAGAAGTGGGCAGGTCGCAGATGGTTGTAATGAGAAGAGGGCAGGTCCCAGATGGTAGTAATGAGAAGAGGGCAGGTCCCAGATGGCAGTAAAGTGAAGAGGGCAGGTCCCAGATGGTAGTAACGAGAAGTGGGCAGGTCGCAGATGGTTGTAATGAGAAGAGGGTAGGTCCCAGATGGCAGTATGGAGAAGAGTGCATGTCCCAGATCGTAGTAATGGGAAGAGGGCAGGTTGCAGATGTTGAGCATCCTTCGTGATGGATTCCTCCTTCTTGAGGCACCACCTCTTGTAGATGTCCTCAATGGTAGAGTGTGCCTGGCTGAGACTACAACCCTCTGCATTTTCTTTTGATCCTGTGCATTGGAGCCTCCTTACCAGGCAGTGATACAAACAGTCAGATTGCTCTCCACTCTATATGTATAGAGATTTTGAAGAGTCTTTCATGACATACTGATGTTATTTTGCAGCTGGCAAATGGTTTCATCAATGTATTGGGCCCTGGATAAATCCTCCAAGACGTTGATGCCAGGAACCTGAAACTGCTCACCCTTCCCGCCTCTGACCCCTCAATGAGGACTGGAATGTGACTTCCCCTTCCTGATGTCCACAGTTAGTTCACTGGCCTTGCTGACATTGAGTGTGAGGTTGTTGTTGCAACCCAACTCAACCAACTGACCTATCTCACTCCTGTGCCTAATTGACATCTGAGATTTTACCAACAGTGGTACCACCTGGCATTTGAACTGCACTTAGCCTCACAGTCTAGATGAGTGGGCCAAGCATACATCCTTGAGGTGCACTTTAAGATGTTGACTGTCAGTGAGGAGGCGATGTTATCGTCGACTGGCACTGACTGGTCTCCTGAGAAGGAGTCAATGATCCAGCTGCAGAGGAACGTACAGTAGCCTAGCTTCAGCTGCAGCCTCCAACAAATGTCTCCCAGTCCCCTTACAACTCAAGGCTTCACAGTTAACTGGGGCAGATGTATTTACCCATTCCTTCAAGCAGCTGTGATAGTACTGGGAAGTCTTAGATCTTTCTCAAGCCTTGGGTAGTTTTACAGGCAATAGCCAACCACACTCATGTTGTGTGGACAGACAACTTGCCCTTAAGATAGAAGGTGTCCTGTATTATACCAAAGTTCAAAGTTGAAAGTAAATCTATATCAAAGTACACTTACATTACTAAATAATACCTTGCAATTCATTTTCTTGCAGGCATTTACAGGAAAATATATAAAGATATAACAGAATCAATGAAAAAACAATATCTAAACACTGACCAACAACCAATGTGCAAAAGAAGACAAACTGTGCAAGTAAACAAAGAACGTGTGCTGTAAAAGAGTTTTTGAAAGTGAATCTATAGGTTGTGGAATCAATTCAGAGTTGGTCCCATTTCCATCGTATTTGACTGCTAGCTAAACACTCAACCCAGTGCAAATGGAAAGCTGGCTGAAATCAAACTCAGAACCATTTGCCTTGAAGTCCAGTCCTGATGCCACTACACCACTGGCTGGCTAATACTCCCACAAAAGAAACATTCTTTTCACATCCAAATTATTGTGACCCCTCAGGTTCTTATAGATTTCAAATAAGTCCTTTCTTACTCTTCAAAGCATTATACTCTTTCCTTAAATAAGAGGATGAATTTAGCAGCGGCCTTACCATGTAATTCAAGCATTGCCATTCTGATAGCTATCCTACGTTCTTCTGTATCTAAAAGCAGCTCTCATTGATTAGGACCCAGATATTTCCACCTCTCAACATGCTGCAGTCTCTTACTATTTAAATGATGTGTTTCTTTCTCATTTTTTCTTGCCAAAATGGCCAATATTTCCATGTTAAACTCTATTTCACTCAAAACTCACGTCGTGATGATGGAGCTTCTTCCCCTCTGTCATCATGTTTCTGACTGTATTTCACACTATCTCTGACACTGTTTCTGACACTATCTCACTGTATTTCTCCCTTTTTGCACTGGTTATTTATTTTTAAAATATTTCTTATTGTGACCTGTAGTAATTTTGATGTATTGCTCTGTACTACTGCCAGAAAGCAACACATTTAATGGTGATATAAACCTCATTCTAATTCTTTCTTTCTCAAGTTTCTTGGTATCCTTAGAGAACTTAGCAACCAAACCCACGGATATATCTACTTAAATATTTTATATCCTGCCAGATGTTGCTGTTGAATCGTGATGTAGTTACAGGGATTAGTGATGTGGAAATAATGAAAAGCAGGGTAAAATGATACAGCTGGGGCTGTCTGTAGCCCCCAAGCTGTTGCTTCCCAAATAACAAAGGGGAAAATAATGAAGGTATGTAAAAAAGGAATTTAGCTCACCGTGGATGGCTTTAATGAGCGTATTGATTGAACTAAACAAATCTGCAAAGGTGCCTTGAAAAATAATTTGTGGAAAAGATCAGGGGATTTTTTTTCTCAGAGAACCTTTAAGAGGTTTGGCCATGTGGATTAATGAAATATGTAGTGGTTAAGGATCCTTTGGGGTGCAGTGATCATAATTTAGAACACAGAAGCAGCAGGCTCTTCAGCCCACGGTGTCTGTGCTGACCATGATTCCAGATGAGACTATTTCCGTCTTTCTGCACAAGACCCACATTTCTCCATGTGGACGTGTCTTTCTAGGTGGCTCAGCCTCTGATACTCCAAAGGAAATAACCTCCCTTTATAGATAATACTCCGCAGATCATCCTAACGGCCATCTTCTGGACCCTCTCCACAGCCTCCACACCATTCTGGTAATGGTCTGATCAGAACTGCATACAATCATAAGTACAAGATGACTGACTGGGGTAAAGTTGGTTTTTTATCAGCAGCTCAGGCACCAAGAGTGTGAGTGTTGGTGTTAGGGCCCAATGGAAGTAGGGAGAGAAAGGATAAAAGGAGCAAATTTGGGCAAGGCCGATCTTTTTTGGGCTGCAGAGGCACAGACTGTGTCGGCATCACAGGCCTAACCTCAGCTGAAAGTTAAAGGAGGGTAGACTCAAGGGGAGCAGCCACTGTTTAAGTGGCCAGTGATAGAGTGGGAAGGCTCTGGTTTAACAGACTTTGGTGTGAACAGACGAAGGCACTGTTAAGAAGAGGTAAGCCTTTTTTCTCTTTTGGTACAGAGTCAGGATGGAATGCTCCTCCTGTCAGGTGTGGGAATTCAGGATACCTGATGGTTTCCCTGATGACTACATCTGCAGGAAGTGCTTCCAGCTTCAGTGTCTGACTGAACAGGTCAAGGAGATGAAGCTGGAGTCAGATGTACTCAGGGTCATTCGGGAGGCTGAAGATATTGTAGACAAGATGTTTGAAGAGGTGATTACACCCAGAGTACAGGCTTCAGATGGAAGGTGGGTGACCACCAGGAGAGGTAAGGGGATTAGGAAGTCAGTGCAGAGTTTCCCTCTGCAACAAGCATATCCCTTTGGATACTGCTGGGGGGATGACCCATGGGTCACAGTAGCAGCAGCCAGGCTGGTGGCACTGTGGCCAGCTCTGAGGCTTGATAGGGAAGGGTAAAGTCAGGCAGTTATAGGGGACTCAGTAGTTAGGGGGACAGAAAGGAAATTCTGTCACTGCAAAAGAAACACCAGGATGGTATGTTTCCTCCCGGGTGTTAGGGTTCAGGATATATTGGAGTGACTGCAGGATATTCTCGGGGGGGGGGGGGGGGGAGCAGCTGCATAGTGGCACCAATGACATAAACAGAAAAGGGGAAGAGGTTCTATGCAGTGAGTATTTGGAGTTAGGAAAAAAAACTGAAGAGAATGGCCTCTAAGGTAGCAATCTTTGGATTACTCCCCAGGCCACGGGCTAGTGCAGGTAGGAATGTGGTGATAACATGGAGTGGCCGAGCAGATGGTGCAGGGGCAGGGTCACAATTTCTTGGATCATTGGAGCCTTTTCTGGGGCAGGGGTGACCTGTACAAGTGGGACGGAGGGGATCCAATATCCTGGCCGGGAGGTGTGCTGATGCTACTCGGGAGAGTTTAAACTCGTTTTGAAGGGGTCTAGGAACCAGCGCTCCAGGTCAGTAAGGGAAGGGAAGGTAGACATCAGGGAATGTAATGAAAGGCAAAATCGAAATAACAGGTATAATGGGTTGGACAGTTTGAAGTGTGTACATTATAATGCTCCGAATATTAAGGGTAAGGGTGATGAACTTAGATCATGGATCAAAACATGGAACTATGATGTTGTAGCTGTTACTGGAACCTGGTTGAGGGAAGGGCAGGAATGGGTGATTAATGTAATAGGTTTGCAAAGATTTAGAAAACATTTAGAAAATCCTATTCTTGCAAAAGCTACATGTGCCCCTACGCCTCCTCCCTCTCTACCATTTAGGGCCCCAAACAGTCCTTCCAGGAGAGAAGACACTTCAGCTGTGAGTCAGTTGGGGCCATATACTGTGTTTGGTGCTCCTGGTGTGCCCTCCAGTATATTGGTGAGACCCAACATAGATTGGGAGACCGCTTCGCTGAGCACCTATGATCTGATTGCCAGAAGAAGTGGGATCTCCCTGTGGCAAACCATTTTAATTCTGCTTCCCATTCCCATTCCAATATGTCCATCCATGGCCTCTTTCACTGTCGTGTTAAGGCCACACTTAGGTTGGAGGAACAGCACCTTATATTCTGTTTGGGTAGTCTCCAACCTGATGGCATGAACATTGATTTCTCAAACTTCTGGTAACACCCTCTGATGCACCATCAATAACTCACTCTGAGATGTAAGGTGAAATATCGGCTTTTATTGACTGGAAGAAGGAACAAGCAGTGGTTGACCACCATACTACATCCTGGAGACTGAGAGGCCAGGCTCAGACCTCAATTGCCTTTATACAGGGGTCTGTGGGAGGAGCCACAGGAGCAGTCAGCAGGGGGCATGTCCAGACAGGTATATGTAGTTCACCGCATTCACCCCTCCTCCCTTTGTTTTAAAAAGAGTCCCCATGTGATGAAGTTTCTTACAGGTTAAGTCTATCAGGTGGTCGAATCTGTCGCTGTGATCTACGTAGCACCGGCTGTGATTGCACAGATGCTGGCGGTGGTGATTGCACAGGAGACGGAGGTTGTGCTGGTTCCAGCCCACTAGGCGTCAGTGATCCCTCATGTATGTGCGAGGCGTATGGTTCCAAACACACACTTGTCCCTGTTATAAGTAAGGTTCAGAGCTTCGGCCACTTGGAGAAATCGTTGGAGGTTGGCGTTGTGATCCGGCCAGTTGCGACCACAGATGGTGATGCAATCCAGATAGGGAAATGTGGCCTTCAGTTGGTACTGGTCCACTATCCGGTCCATTTCCCTCTGGAAGACAGAGACACCATTCGTGACACCGCAGGAAGTGATAAAGCCTGCCGCCCGCCTCGAAGGCGGTGTAGGGGCAGTCCTCTGGGCGGATGGGGAGCTGGTGATAAGCGGATTTCAGATCTATTGTCGAGTACACCTTGTACTGAGTTATTTGGTTGACCATATCCGCGATGCGGGGTAGTGGGTACGCGTCAAGCTGCATGAACCTATTGATGGTTTGACTATAGTCCACGACCATCCTTTCTTGCTGCCCAGTCCGAACAAAAACCACCTGGGCCCTCCAAACACTCGTGCTTGGCTCAATGATCCCCTCCCTGAGCAGCCGCTGCACCTCTGACTGAATGAAGGCCCTGTCCCCCGCGCTGTACCTCCTGCTTTTGGTTGCCACAGGTTTACAGTCAGGGGTCAGGTTGGTGAACAGCGGTGGGGGAGGGACCTTGAGAGTGGAGAGGCTGCAAGTGGTGTCGGTAGCGCAGCTGTCGGCCTGGTTCTGGATGGGATGTGTGTGCCCGTGTGTGTGTGTGGGCAGTAGCGGGGTATGTGAAGAAGTCCCACCAAACTGAGGATTCCTGACAGTGAGTGGTGGGAGGGGCCCGTCATATACCATAGTCACACTTTCGAGATGGCTCTGGAAGTCCAGCCCCACAGGTGCAGGTGCGCACAGTTTAGGCATGACCAGTAACGCAAAGTTCCGATATTCTGTGCCCTGCACCACCAATGTTGCTACGCAACCCCCCCCCCGGATGTCTGTGGAATGCGACCCAGAAGCCAAGGTGACTCTCTGGCTTACCGGCCGTGTCACGAGTCCACAGCGTTGCACTGTGTCCGGGTCAATAAAACTCTCAGTGCTGCCCGTATTAAACAGGCATCTAGTCCTGTGCCCCTCCACCAGGATGTCCATCATTGACCTTGCAAGCTGGTGTGGGGTGCTTTGGTCGAGGGTTATGGTGGCCAGAGTTGAGCCGTCTTGGTGCCCGGTAAACACCGGCGGGTCGGGGGCGGGGCATGTTGACGCCGACAAAGATGGCTGTGCACATCCGGGCATGCAAGATGGCGGCCCCCATGTCCCACCCACAGCGCTGCACTCCGCTCGTAGTTTAGACTTACAGACCTTGGCGAAATGGCCCCGCTTTCCGCAGCTGGAGCAGGTCGCTTCTCACGCCGGGCAGCGTTTTCAGGGATGTTTTCCGACTCCACAGCACTGGCTTTTGATGGGCCGCAGCCGGGGTCGGGTTCGGGGAGCTCGTGGAATCGTGACTGGCAGCGGCGTTGGCGAATTCGCTCGCGGGAACCGGCGGTGGCGGGGTCTGAGGCGTCCACGGAACTGGTGGGGAATCACGCGGCTGGACAGCATCAGTGTTGTGCAGAGCAGCTTCCAGAGTGTCGGCCGTCTTGATTGCCGAGCGTAAGGTAAGATCGGCTTTTTCCAGCAACCTCTGACGCACGTACACTGACCTCAGTCCTGTCACAAAGGCGTCTCGTACTAGCAGCTCCACATGCTGTTCTGTTGTGAGCGTCTTGCAGTCACAAGTTCGGACGAGTGTCTGTAGTGCTCGGAGAAACTTTGCACTCGATTCTCCAGGCCGCTGTTGCCGGGTAGCTAAATGATATCTTGCGTAGACGGTGTTCACCGGCTGCAGGTACTGTCTTTTGAGGGCATCCAGTGCCCCTTCGTAGGTCGGCAGGTCTCTGATAAATGAATAAACTTTTGGGGTGACCCTCGAGAGGAGAATTCTGTGCATAACAGCGGGTTCAGTTGCACGGACCTCCTCCAAGTATGATTGGATGCATGCAAGCCAGAGTTCAAAGGCAAGAGCTGCTTCAGGGTCTTGGGGGGTATGAGAAAAGAATGCTACTGGCCTGCCTTCCTGATAGAGGGTAGCAGCCAGAGCATAATTGGAGGCATCACACTCTACTTGGAAGGGAATGGTCTCGTCCACTGCACGCATCGTAGCTTTGGCAATGTCCCCTTTAATGCAGCTGAAGGCCGCGCGGGCCTCAGCAGAGAGGGGAAAAGTGGTAGACTTGACCAGGGGGCGGGCCTTGTCTGCGTAATGGGGGACCCATTGGGCGTAATAGGAAAAAAAAACAGGCACCGTCTGAGGGCTTTGAGAGTGGTGGGAAGAGGGAGTTTTAACGGGGGCGCATATGGTTGGGATCAGGGCCAATGACCCCGTTTTCCATGATAAAATTGTCAATAAAATTGATGCACCATCAATAACTCACTCTGAGACATAAGGCGAGAAATCGGCTTTTATTGACTGGAAGAAGGAACCAGCAGTGAGTGACCACCATACTACATCCTGGAGACTGAGAGGCCGGGCTCAGGCCTTGATTGCCTTTATACAGGGGTCTGTGGGAGGAGCCACAGGAGCAGTCAGCAGGGGCGTGTCCAGACAGGTATATGTAGTTCACCACACCCTCCTTTCACCATTTCCCATCCTCTTTTTACTCTCTCACCCTATCTGCTTGCTTCTCTTTGGTGCTCCTCCCCCTGTTTCAAACTTCCATGGCCTTCTGTCTCTTTCACCAGTCAATCTCCCAGCTCTTTCTTCACCCCTCCCCCTTCAGGTTTCACCTATCACCTTGTGTTTCTCCCTCCCCTCCCCCACTTTTTAAATCTACTCCTCAATTTTTTCTCTCCAGTCCTGCTGAAGGCTTTTAGCCTGAAACATCGACTGGACCAGGGGTCGGCAGCCTTTTGGCCTCTGTTGGCTGGATCGTGTATTAATGAGCAGACGCTGGGCCAGATAAATGCCATAAAGGAGTTGAAATGTGGGAATTATCCATTTAAATACATCTAGTAATATTTTGCCTCAAATTAATGAATAACACATGCTAGAAAACCATTTGTGCTTAAGGTTGCCTACCCCGGACAAGACTCTACTCTTTTCCTGGATACTGCCTGGCCTGCTGAGTTCCTCCAACATTTTGTGTGTGTTGCTGTCATTTCCAGTATCTGCAGATTTCCTCTTGTGAACATTCTTCTCCTAATGTTTTGCTTATATATTTTAAATTTCACTATAAAAACAGACACTGCACTTTGGCCTGGATTAAACTGAAATTCTCACCCTGCAGTTTCACATTTAGAATGTTCATTTTGTCATACAGGTCAGCTAGGTATGCTACATCGCCATGTGGAAGTTCAATCTTGTTTCTGAAGCTTTTGTTGACTTTGAGCAAAAATTCAACCACAGTGTCACAAGGATGAAAGAAGTGTTTTAACGCAGCAGCCTTTTGTCAGCCAACACGCTTCAGTGTGAAGAAGCAAGTGATCAAATCCTTCATTGTTATCTTGGAATAATTGTGAAATATTCTGCTACTTAATGGATCAAATGTCAATGGAGAATCAAAATACAATGAGTTCAATTTTGTTGACAACAGATATTACAAGACTTGTGCTTGGAAAAAGTCTCTGGCTGAGGTTTTTGGCTGTGAGATGTTAACGAAGAATTACACAATGGATCGCAAATAGAATTGCAATTTCTTTTTTCATAAATGCCATTAAACCAGCATGGAGACTTGTTATATATCGTGCTCCATCTGTTGCACAAGAAATCATGTTCCTAATCGGAATACTTTTATCCTCAATATGCATTTTGAACTCGTCATAGATTGATTCTCCATTGATATTTGTTTTTAACTTTTTACAAAAGAGAATCTCTTCATAAACTTTTCCATTTTTGATAAACCGTACATATGCTATTAGCAATGCCTCGTTGTCTCACACAGTTGGCTCATCCAGTTGTACTGCAAATTTTGTTTTTGTAGCTTTGTGCATAGTTGATACTCAATGTCTTCCTCATTTCATCAATACAATGAGCTATAGAGTTATTTCTCAGAGGAATTGATTTTAAAATACTGGCATCCATTTTGAGAACAGTGGTGAGCACTTCCGATACAGCAGGTGTTATTAGATTTTCCACACTTTGTAATCATTTTGGAAATGATACAAGAAGCAATGAATCCACTAACAAGGTCATTTTAAGCTTTCTTGGCAAATGACTTGAGTGTGCAAGACTCTTCAAATGTTTCTTTCATCTTCTGGAACTGAGTAATACCATAAGTATTTCAGGGTGTCTTTTACAGAAATGTTCTTGCAATCTTGATTGTTTTGTGGCTTCATTAGACAGCATGGTATTACAATAGGTGTCATGCTCTGATGGGAACAGAATAAAACCATACCCCATCTATGTAAAATTATACTGATGCACTTTCTGTAGTTTCTGTTTCTTAGCAGGATTAGAATTCAAGGCTTCACCACCTTCAAGCTCAGAGATCACGCCATACGTATTTATCCATCATTAACCAGGCTAAATTAAAATTATAAATTAACTCAAACTGGGAATGCCTATCGGATGTTGACAATGGCAGTGAGTTGACACGGATGGAATGACGGTGGTGGCACGCAAAGGAATGACGAGGTGAAGATGAAGATGATCACAACAGTGAAAATTATGTTGACAAGGATTCAGATTGGAATCTGAATGTTAGTAGGGATAGAGCTGGTGTTCAGCAAACTACCTTTATACTTTTCTAGTTAGTCTGGTTGACCAATCATGTAAGTTCTCAAAATCCTTTAAGGTGGTTGTTGACTGCACATATGAAGCCGAGGTCACTTTGAAAACCTCCCAAGGAATCCTCAGGGTCGGCAGATTCACTGATTGGCTCTATTTCACCGTTTGGTTCTGGCCAGCACTGTATCATTGCGCGACCTGTTTTCCATAGATCCGTAGAGAGAGTTGAGAGGGTGTACTTGACTTATACTGTTAAATTGCATGAACTCGTTCCATGCCGCGAGTGAAGGGGAACTGTTGGCCACCCTGGTTGCTAATTAATGCATCCTCTATAATGTCTGTTTGGTTGGTAAGGTCGGGTGAGATTGCTGAGTTTCAGACCTGTTGTGACGATGAGTGAGGGAGACAGAATAGTAAGGCTTTGGCTCGACAGGGCTTCAGTGATAATGGGTCAAGGCGAGGTAGGTTATCCATTTAAAATACAGACAAAAAGAATGTGTGTGAGACCGGTTTTCTGTGCTCGGTGTCAGATGTGGGAGGTCCTGGAGACTCCCAGGCTCCTGGACAGCCGTGTCTGCACCAGGTGCGTCGAGCTGCAGCTTCTTAGGGACCGTGTTAGGGAACTGGAGATGCAGCTCGATGACCATCTGGTCAGGGAGAGTGAGGAGGTGATAGAGAGGAGCTTTAGGCAGGCGGTCACTCCGGGTCCTGTGGAGACAAATGGGAGAAGGAAGGGCAAGAAGCAGCTGCCAGAGAGTATCCCTGTGGCTGTCCCCCTTTACAATAAATACTCCTGCGTGAGTACTGTTGAGGGCGGGGATGCCCTACCTGGGGGAAGCAACAGTGGCTGCACCTCTGGCACAGAGTCTGGCCCTGTGGCTCAGAAGGGTAGGGAAAGGAACAGGATGGCAGCAGTGATAGAGGACTCTATAGTCAGGGGGTCAGACAGGTGATTCTGTGGATGCATGAAGAAACACGATGGTATTTTGCTTCCCAGGTGCCAGGGTTCGGGATGTTTCTGATCGTGTCCAAGATAACCTGAAGTGGTAAGGAGACAGCCAGAGGTTGTGGTACATATTGGTACCAATGACATAGGTAGGAAAAGGGAAGAGGTCCTGAAAGC
Organism: Hypanus sabinus; assembly: GCF_030144855.1. NCBI lineage: Eukaryota > Metazoa > Chordata > Chondrichthyes > Myliobatiformes > Dasyatidae > Hypanus > Hypanus sabinus. The sequence continues at coordinate 73,176,719 of NC_082718.1, read as the reverse complement.
AGACTACAGGGAGTTAGGAAGGAAGTTGAGAAGCAGGACTACAAAGGTAGTAATCTCGGGATTACTGCCTGTGCCATGAGACAGTGAGTATAGGAATAGAATGAGGTGGAGAATAAATGCATAGCTGAGGGATTGGAGCAGGGGGCAGGGATTCAGATCTCTGGATCATTGGGACCTCTTCTGGGGCAAGTATGACCTGTACAAAAAGGACGTGTTGCACTTGAATCTGAGGGGGACCAATATCCTGACGAGGAGGTTTGCAAAAGCTTTTGGGGAAAGCTTAAACTAGACTTGCTGGGGGGTGGGAACCGAACTGAAGTGATGGAGGAAAGGGAGGTTGGCTCACAAATAGAGAAAGCTTGGAGACAGTGCGAAAGGGAGGATAGGCAGATGATGGAGAAGGGACGCACTCAGACCGATGGTCTATTTGAATGCGAGGAGTATCATGAACTTAGAGCTTAGGGAGCTTAGAGCATGGAACAGCACTTGGAGCTATGATGTTGTAGCCATTACAGAGACTTGGATGGGGCAGGGGCAGGAATGGTTACTTCAAGTGCCAGGCTTTAGATGTTTCAGAAAGGACAGGGCAAAAGAGGTGGGGGCATGGCACTGTTGATCAGAGATAGTGTCACGGCTGCAGAAAAGGTAGACGCCATGGAGGGATGGTCTACAGAGTCTTTGTGGATGGAGGTTAGGAACAGGAAGGGGTCAATAACTCTACTGGGTGTTTTTTATAGGCCACTCAATAGTATCAGGGACATTGAGGAGTAGATAGAGAGACAGATTCTGGAAAGGAGTAATAATAACAGGGTTGTTGTGGTGGGAGATTTTAATTTCCCAAATATTGATTAGCAGTTCCCTAGAGTGAGGGGTTTAGATTGCGTGCAATTTGTTATGTGTGTTCAGGAAAGTTTCTTGACACAATATGTAGATAAGCCTACAAGAGGAGAGGCTGTACTTGATCTGGTATTGGGAAGTGAACTTGGTCAGGTATCAGGTCTCTCAGTGGGAGAACATTTTAGAGATAGTGATCACAATTCTATCTCCTTTACCATTGCATTGGAGGGGGATAGGAACAGATAAGCTAGAGAAATGTTTAATTGGAGTAAGGGGATATATGAAGCTATCAGGCAGGAACTTGGAAGCATAAATTGGAAACAGATGTTCTCAGGGAAACATACAGAAGAAATGTGTCAAATGTGAGGCAAGATTAAGGAAAACCCCAAGGCATTCTACAAGTATGTGAAGAGCAAGAGGATAAGACATGGGAGATTAAGACCAATCAAGTGTGACAGTGGAAAAGTGTGTATGGAACCAGAGGAGATGGCAGAGGTACTTAATGAATACTTTGCTTCAGTATTCACTATGGAAAAGGATCTTGGAAATTGTAGGGATGACTTGCAGCGGACTGAAAAGCTTGAGCATATAGATATTAAGAAAGAGGATGTGCTGGAGCTTTTGGAAAGCATCAAGTTGGATAAGTCACCGGGACCAGGCAGGATACTATGGGAAGCAAGGGAGGAGATTGCTGAGTTTCTGGTGATGATCTTTGCATCATCAATGAGGACAGGAGAGGTTCCAGAGGATTGGAGGGTTGCAGATGTTGTTCCCTTATTCAAGAAAGGGAGTAGAGATGGCCTAGGAAATAATAGGCCAATGAATCTTACTTCAGTGGTTGGTAAGTTGATGGAGAAGATCCTGAGAGGCAGGATTTATGAACATTTGGAGAGGCATAATATGATTAGGAATATTCAGCATGGCTTTGTCAAAGGCAGGTCGTGCCTTACGAGCCCGATTGAATTTTTTGAGGGAGGATGTGAGTAAACACATTGATGAAGGTAGAGCCGTAGATGTAGTGTATATGGATTTCAGCAAGGCCTTTGATACGATACCCCATGCAAGGCTTATTGAGAAAGTAAGGAGGCATGGGATCCAAGAGGACCTTGCTTTGTGGATCCAGGATTGGTTTACTCACAGAAGGCAAAGAGTGGTTGTAGACTGGTCATATTCTGCATGGAGGTCGGTGACCAGTGGTGTGCCTCAGGGATCTGTTCTGGGACCCTTACTCTTCATGATTTTTAAAAATGACCTGGATGAGGAAGTGGAGGGTTGGGTTAGTAAATTTGCTGATGACACAGTGGTTAGGGGTGTTGTGGATAATGTGGAGGGCTGTCAGAGGTTACAGCAGGCAGATGGAGTTCAACCCAGATAAGTGTGAGGTGATTCATTTTGGTCAGTCAAATATGATGGCAGTATATAGCATTAATGGTAAGACTCTTGGCAGTGTGGAGGATCAGAGGGATCTTGGAGTCCGATTCCATAGGACACTCAAAGCTGCTACGCAGGTTGACTCTGTGGTTAAGAAGGCATACAGTGCATTGGCTTTCATCAATTGTGGGATTGAGTTTAAGATCCAAGAGGTAATGTTACAGCTATACAGGACCCTGGTCAGATACCACTTGGAGTACTGTTCTCAATTCTGGTCACCTCACTACAGGAAGGACATGGAAACCATAGAAAGGGTGCAGAGGAGATTTACAAGGATGTTGCCTGGATTGGGGAGCATGCCTTATGAGAATAGGTTGAGTGAACTCGGTCTTTTCTCCTTGGAGTGATGAAGGATGAGAGGTGACCTGATAGAGGTGTACAAGATAATGAGAGGCATTGATCATGTGGATAGTCAAGGCTTTTCCCCAGGGCTGAAATGGCTAGCATGATAGGGCATAGTTTTAAGGAGCCTGGAAGTAGGTACAGAGAAGTTGTCAGGGGTAAGTTTTTTTACGCAGAGAGTGGTGAGTGCATGGAATGGGCTGCTGGCAACGGTGGTGGAGGTGGATACGATAGGGTCTTTTAAGAGACTCCTGGATGGATACATGGAGCTTAGAAAAATAGGGGGTTATGGTAATTCTAGGTACTTCTAAGGTTAGGACATGTTCAGCACAGCTTTGTGGGTCAAAGAGTCTGTATTGTGTTGTAGGTTTTCTATGAGTGCTCACCGCCTGCAGAGCTACAGTTCTTCCTGTGTTCCAGTGCCTCATCCTTTGTTTTGTAAGTTCCTGCTTGGCTAGCGGTCAGTTAGGTCTCGCGCCTGAGTTGGGGCCTGCTTCCCGCCCTCCCAAGAATCTTGAATGCACCCTGATGACTGCTGTTTCCCCTAAATCCCCCTTAGGATAGGTAGCTGCCCCCATGTGGAATCAAGAGACACAGAACATAGAACAATACAGCACAGTACAGGCCCTGCGGCCCACAATGTTGTGCTGACCCTTAAACCCTGCCTCCCGTATAACCCCCCCCACCTTAAATTCCTCCATATACCTGTCTAATAGTCTCTTAAATTTCACTAGTGTATCTGCCTCCACCACTTGGTCAATGTTTGTGACCAAGACCCTTCACCAGTTCTGATGAAGGATCTCTGCTTGAAACATTGAGTGTTTATTCCTCTCCGTAGATGCTGCCTGACCTGCTGAGTTCCTCCAGTATTTTGTGTGAATTGGATCTATATTCTTTGAAGTTTCAAAAATGTGCCATATCTTATTGTAACATCTTGTGGGGCCATGACGGGAGGATGTTGAGGTATGCCCATGAGTGGGATAATCTCGAACAAGTGGGATAATGTTATATTTATAAGAGTAGGGGTAGTTATTTGAAATGGAGGTGCACAGGGATTTCTCACAGAGGGTGGTGAATTTATCTAACTCTCTGCCCTAGGCAACTGTTGTGACTGCATTTAAAAAGAAGTAATAGAAACAATTTTGAAAAATTAGGCAATTGAGGGCTACAGTGAGCTGGCACAGGGGAAAATATAAGAATTGGGCCAGATCAGTCATGCTCTGTTTAAATGGAGGGATTATGCCAAGGGGTCCGTGGACCCCAAGATGGGAACCCCTGCTTTAAGTGGAGGGGTAGTCATAAATGGCCAAGTGGCCTTCTCCTGCTCCTATTCTGTTATGATTTTACATTCTTATTTAATTAACTGGATTTAAATTCCCTAGCTGCCAGAGTGGGAATGAAATGATGGCCCAGATTATTAGTACAACCCTCTTGATTTCTAATCCTGTAAAATTAACTCCAGGCCATCGGCATCTTCATAAGTGCAACCGAGAACAAGTCTGCCAAGGTTTAAAATGACCCCATTGATTACATTTTAAAATAATTTCCATTATAGTATAAGCAGCGATCTGCTGACATGAAATTTAATCCCGTGCTCAGAAACAGTAGGTGGAGCATAATTACCAATGAAACAAGGACTCATCATGTGATTCACACCACATAAAGAGTTATTTTAAGAGATTAAAAATATCTCTAAAACAGGCCAAAAAAAAAGCATCTGTAAGTGAGAACTTGCCTAGTTTGGGAACAGGCCAATTAATCAATGCACACAGTTTTTCCCCCTTTGGGAACTTTGATTGCAAATGTTAGTTCAGAACTTCCTGTAAACTCAGACAGACCTAGACTCACACTGTCCACACTGTGGAGGGGTTACTTTGTAAACCCAGATAGGCTGAACATTGAAGACTAAAATAGAGGCCTGAAGTAGTTACCAGGATGCGAAGGAAGCACGGGGTCCTAGGTCATCAGGAGATCCATGCAAGTCCAGAATTCAAGGCGCGAGGATCAAAGCTCTGATCGACAAGTCTGGGATGAAGTCCGAAGTTGGAGGTCTGATGCCCACATGTCTGAGAATCCAGGGACAAGGGGAGGTACCTTCTCCTGGAGGTAGGACCATAAGACCATATGATATAGGAGCAGAAGTAGGCCATTCGCCCCATCGAGTCTGCTCTACTATTCAATCATGGCTGATCCAATTCTTCCAGTCATCCCAACTCCCTTGCCTTCTCCCCATACCCTTTTGATGCCCTGGCTAATCAAGATCCTATCTATCTCTGCCTTAAATGCACCCAATGACTTGGCCTCCACAGCAACAAATTCCACAGATTTACCACCCTCTGACTAAAGTAATTTCTCAGCATCTCTGTTCTAAATGGGTGTCCTTCAATCCTGAAGTCGTGTCCTCTTGTCCTACAATGGGAAATAACTTTGCCATATCTAATCTGTTCAGGCCTTTTAACATTTGGAATGTTTCTATAAGATCCCCCCTCATTCTCCTGAACTTCAGGGAATACAGCCCAAGAGCTGCCAGATGTTCCTCATACAGTAACCCTTTCATTCCTGGAATCATTTTTGTGAATCTTCTCTGAACCCTCTCCAATGTCAGTCTGTCCTTTCTAAAATTGTCAAAGTTTGCAGAGAGACATTGATAGGATGCAGAAGTGGGCTGAGAAGTGGCAGATGGAGTTCAACCCAGAGAAGTGTGAGGTGGTACACTTTGGAAGGACAAACTCCAAGGCAAAGTAAATGGCAGGATACTTGGTAGTGCGGAGGAGCAGAGGGATCTGGGGGTACATGTCCACAGATCCCTGAAAGTTGCCTCACAGATAGATAAGGTCGTTAAGAAAGCTTATGGGGAGTTAGCTTTCATAAGTTAAGTTAAGGGATCGAGTTTAAGAGTTGCGAGGTAATGATGCAGCTCTATAAAACTCTGGTTAGGCCACAATTGGAGTACTGTGTCCAGTTCTTGACGCCTCACTATAGGAAGGATGTGGAAGCATTGGAAAGGCTACAGAGGAGATTAACCAGGATGCTGCCTGGTTTAGAGAGTATGGATTATGATCAGAGATTAAGGGAGCTAGGGCTTTACTCTATGGAGAGAAGGAGGATGAGAGGAGACATGATAGAGGTGTACAAGATATTAAGAGGAATAGATAGAGTGGACAGCCAGTGCCTCTTCCCCAGGGCATCACTGCTCAATACATGAGGACATGGCTTTAAGGTAAGGGGTGGGAAGTTCAAGGGGGATATTAGAGGAAGGATTTTTTACTCAGAGAGTGGTTGGTGCATGGAATGCACTGCCTGAGTCTGTGGTGGAGGCAGATACACTAGTGAAATTTAAGAGACTGCTAGACAGGTATATGGAGGAATTTAAGGCAGGGGGATATATGGGAGGGAGGGTTTAAGGGTCAGCACAACATTGTGGGCCACGGGGCCTGTACTGTGCTGTACTATTCTATTTTCTACCTATATTCTATGTAAAATAAGGAGCCCAAAACTGCACACAATACTCCAAGTGTGGTCTCACGAGTGCCTTATAGAGCCTCAACATCACATCCCTGCTCTTGTATTCTATACCTCTGGAAATAAATGCAAATATTGCATTTGCCTTTTTCAGCACCGACTCAACCTGGAGGTTAGCCTTTAGTGTATTTTGCACAAGGACTCCCAAGTCCCTTTGTATCTCTGCAGTTTGAATTCTCTCCCCACCTATTTATTTCTTCCACCAAAGTGCATGACCATACACTTTCCAACACAGTGTTTCATTTGCCACCTCTTTGTCCATTCCCCTACACTATCTTAGTCTCTTTGCAGGCTCTGTGTTTCCTCAACACTACCCACTCCTCCTTTGTATCATCGGCAAATTTAGCCACAAGTCCATTAATCCCATATCCAAATTATTGACATACATCATAAAAAGAGTTGGCGGCCTGTCTGCGCGTGTGTGCGTGTGCGTGTGCGTGCGCATGTGTGTGTGTGTGAGTGAGAGAGAGCAGAGAGGAAATGTACTTTTATTGTGAAATGTGGATCTTCTAATTTCCCTATCTTGAAGAGCTGTGGACACTGAATCATTGGGCCATTGAAGTTTGAGATGCACAGTTGTTAGATCCTGTGGATCAACGTAGCTCAGTTAGCAAAGCAAACAGGCACTTTGTCAGATGGGGTGAAGTGTAGAATATAGAACATTGAACATTACAGCACAATAGAGGCCTTTTCACCTACTCCAAGATCAATCTAACCCTTCCCTGCCACGTACCTCTCCATTTTCTATTATCCATCTGCCTTTCTAACAGTCTCTGAGATGTCTCTAATGTCGCCTCTACCACCACACTTGGCAGCAGCATGTTCCACTTACCCACTTCTCTCTGTGTTAAAAAAACCTGCCTCTGACTTTCCCCCCTATACTTTCCTCCTATCACCTTAAAATTATGCCTCCTCATATTAGTTATTTCCACCTCTGGAAGCTCACTCTATTTATGCCTCATCATGTTATAATTAGTTGTTGGGATGGAGATACGTCTCTATCAAAGCAAGTCTAAGGCACTCCTTCTCTCTGTGGTCTGCAGGTCATGAGTGGGCAAGGGCTAACATTGCTTAGTGCCCCCCCCCACCCGATCAGGGTCTCATGAAGCTATAGGGTGGATGGTTGTATGAGCAGCTGAAGTGTGTCACAGGTCCTGGTTATGCGACCACGGACGCCAGGCAGACAATCTCTCAGACCACGATCGTCCTCGTCATACGACACAGCACATAATGATGATCATCGTCTTGTACACCTCAATCATACCACCTCTCATCCTCCTTCGCTCCAAAAAAGGAAGCCATAGCTCACTCAGCCTTTCCTGATAAGATATGCTCTCTAATCCAGGTAGCAACCTCCTACTTAATCTTGCTCCTCTTTTGATATTCCAAAAGCTCAGTTTAAGTGCATGTGGATGAGCTGGGCAGAATGGCTTGTTTCTGTGTTGTATATCTCTAATCATATTTGCAATGCACATTAGATGGGGATCTGAACCTAACTCTGAAATGGTCCCAATTTTAAACTCCCCCATTAGTGGAAACATTCTCTCATCAGCAAATATACTGTGGCATGGCAGCGTAGCATATTGCACATTATATTTACAGCACTGATCGGAGTTCCAATCTCACCCAGAAGGAATTGTTACGTTCTCCCCATAGCCACATGGACTTCCACTGGGTCCTCTGGTTTATTCCCACATTCCAAATTGTACTGGGTTAGCATTCATATTAATGAGTTGTGGGCATGCTATGTTGGTTCTGGAAGTGTGGCAACAGTTGTAGGCTGTCTCCAGCACAATCCTCGGACTGTGTTGGTCTTAAAATGACACATTTCAGTGCATGTTTCGATGTATATGAAACATTGCTACCATCAGGGAGGAGGTACAGGAGCCTGAAGACACACACACTCAATGATTAAGGAACAGCTTCTTTCCCTCTGCCAGCAAATTCCTGAATGGATATTGAACACATGAACACTACCCCGCTACTTTTTTTTCTCTTTTTGCACTAATTATTTACTTTATCTTGAAAGGAAAAAATATATATACTTTATACAGTTTTTATTATTATGTATTGCTATGTACTGCTGCTGCATAACAACAAATTTCATGACACGTGCCGGTGATATTAAACCTGATTCTGATTGGTAACAAATAATCTAATCTATCAATCCCTCCATGATCTGTTTTGTTTCAACACACTCTCTTCTCATTCTTGCAAACACTGATGAGTATGGGCCCAAATTGCTCAGCCCGTCCTCATTCAATCAACTTGGTGATCTCAGGAATAGAGCTAAAGTGGCCTTTAATGCACAGTTAGCACTAAACACTTGAGCTGATTGAATGGTGCCATTATCACTTGGCTGGAATCCCAATAATACAGGAACACTGAATATTTATGACTGAAAATTTAGGAATCTGGATTAGAATTAAGGGGTTGACTATTTGGAATGTAGTCATGCAGCATGGAATGAGACAGTTTGGCCCAAATCATCCACGTTCTCCAACACCGTTTGCTGAGCTAGTCCCATTTACTTGTAGTTTGCCTTTATCTCTTTAAATCTTCCTTATGCATAGATTGAAATAAGCTGCAGAGAGTTGTGAAATTAGTCAGCTCCATCATGGGCACTAGCCTCCATAGTATCCAGGACATCATCGAGGAGTGATGCCTCAGAAAGGCAGTGTCCATCATTAAGGACCCCCATCATCCAGGACATGTCTTGCTCTCACTGTTACTATTAGGGACGAGATACAGGAGCCTGAAGGTACACACTCAACAATTCAGGAACAACATTTTCCCCTCTGCCATCCAATTTCCGAATGGACATCAAACCCATAAACACTACCTCACTACTTTTTTATTTCTATCTTTGCACTACTTATTTAACTATTTAATAGACTTACTGTAATTCACAGTTTTTCTATTATTATGTTTTGCATTATGCTGCTGCCACAATGGCAACAAATTTCAGCACGTATGTTGATGATATCAAACCTGGTTTTGATCCTGATTCTGATTCTGAACCTGTCCAAATCTCACAATTTGGGAGAAGAGGAGGAACCTGTGGGGAGACATGACTGAACTCTGGACCAAAAACACAAGAGGTTCTGCAGATGCTGGAAATCTAGAGTAACATACTGGAGGAACTCAGCAGGTCAGAAAACATCTATGGAGAGGAATAAAGAGCCAACATTTCAGGCTGAGAGCTTTCATGAGGACTAAACTCCAGAACATTCCATACACAAAAGTCAGAAATAACTGATCAAATTATTCTGTGTTTTAAAGCTCTGTTCTCAGAAGTCCTGCCTCAGAAATAAAGTTTAAAGATGACATGTCCCTAATAAATATCATTTCTTTCTTTTAGGCAATGATTTTTTTTTATATCTTGCTTGTTGAGAAACTATCAGAAAGTGAGCTGATATTTTGAAGAGGGAGTTTCACCTCAGGACAGCTTTTAAAATGACTTTGCTATCTTTACAAAAAAAAGAGAGAATTTACCAGCAGCTTTCAATAATGAAGCAATGTTGCCACAATTTAGGTTTGAGCTGGAATTGATTAAAATGTACTGGTACGGTAAATGTGGTACGGGACCAGTAAAGTGACACATTGCTTCAACTAAATAAGTTGTGAAATGGTGAAGGTAAATTGCAGTCAATTGTGTTGGATAGACAATAACAACAGTGCAGGTAATTTGGTAGAAACAAAAGATCTGGAACTATTTGAGAAACAGATTGTTATGAACAGGATCTGTGAGTTGCCTGCAAAATAAAAGTGACATTTCTTCAAAAAGTGCCTGCTTGGAATGAACTTTGAGACTACTTCAAAATGCAAATTGTTAAGGTGGTTCTTTCTTAATTTAGATACATTGCAAATAGATGTGCCACACATTGGTTGGGGCATGATGGGATATGGGAAGAAGGCAGGAGATTGGGGCTGAGAGGAAAATTGTATTAGCCATGATGAAATGGTGGAGACAAATGGCCTAATTCTGCTCCTATATTTTATGGTCTTCTGGTCTTAAAATGCCAGAGGAACTCAGCAGGTCAGGGAGCATCTATGGAAGTGAATAAATAATCAACATGTTCGACCAAAACCCTTTATCAAGGTTGGCTCTATCATGGGTACTAGCCTCTGTAGTATCCTAGACATCTTCAAGGAGCGGTGCCTTAGGAAGCTGGTGTCCATCATTAAGGATCCATAGCACTGTAAAGTTAAATTTCACAACATATGCCAGTGATATTAAATCTGTTTCTGAAAGGAAGGGTGAAGAAGACAAATTAATCAGGTTGGAGGAGGGGAAGGTGTACAAACTGGCGGGTGATTGGTGAGACCAAGTGAGGGGGAAGGTAGGTGGGTGGGGAGGGGGAAATAATGTCGAAGGTGGCAGGTGATAGATGGAAGAAGAAGGAACCTGAAGATGACAGTGGACTCTCAGAAGAAAGGGAAGGAGGAGGGAGGTCGAGGACAGTGATGGGCAGGTGAGACAAGAAGGGGTGAGAGGAGAACCAAAATGGGAAGGTTCATAGAAACTATACTGTGTGACATGAAGGTTCCAAATAAAGAGAATTAACATTGTTCTCCCAAAGTCAGTAACCCTTGCAAAATTCTTTAGATTGCATCTCCCAGAATTAAAGTGAAGGCAATATTAATGTAATTACGATATAAAATTAATCCGGTAAGTAAGTGGGATGAGGTACATTGACATGGTGTGCATTTGAGCAAGCATTCTTGCACCATGAACAGTGACACAAGACCATAAGACATAGGAGCAGAATTAGGCCATCTGGCCCATCGAGTTTGTTCTGATCCTCTCTTTTTCTCTCTTCCTCAACCCCAGTTCCTGGCCTTCTCCCTGTAACCTCTGATGCCACATTCAGTCAAGAACCTATCAATCTCTATAAATACGTCCAATGACCTGGCCTCCACAGCTGCATGTGGCAACAAATTCCACAAATTCACCACCCTTTGGCTAAAGAAATTTCTCCGCATCTCTGTTTTGAAAGAGTGCCCCTCTATCCTGAGGCTGTGCCCTCTTGTCCTAGACTCTCCCACCAAGCACATCTCTTCTAAGATGAAGGGCCCAAAACTGTTCACAAAACTCAAGGTGAGGCCTCACCAGTGCCTTAGAAAGCCTAAGCATCACATCCTTGCTCTTATATTCTAGACCTTTTAAAATGAATGCTAACATGGCATTTACCTTCCTCACCATTAAAGTTAACCTTTAGGGCATTCTGGACAAGGATCCCAAGTTCCTTTGCACCTCAGATTTTTGGATTTTCTCCCCGTTTAGAAAATAGTCAGCACATTTATTATTTTTCTACCTAAGTGCATGCGTCTTGCATTTTCCAACATTGTATTTCATTTGCCACTTTCTTGCCCATTCTCCTAATCTGTCTAAGCCCTTCTTCATCCTACCTGTTTCTTCAACACTACCTGTCCCTCCACCAATTTTCGTATCATCTGAAAACTTGGCAACAAAGCCATCATCTAAATCATTGATATACAGCATAAAAAGAAGTGGTCCCAACACCGACCCTTGCAGAACACCATTAGAAACTGACAGCCAACCAGAAAAGGATCCTTTCAATCCCACTCACTGTCTCCTACCAATAAGCCAATGCCTTAACCATGTTCGTAACTTTCCTGTGATACCATGGGCTCTTAACTTGGTAAGTAGCCTCATGTGTGGCACCTTGTTAAAAGCCTTCTGGAAGTCCAAATATACAACATCCACTACATCCCCTTTATCTATCCTACTTGTAATCTCCTGAAAGAATTCTAACAGGTTTGTCAGGCAGGATTTTCCCTTAAGGAAAGCATACTAACTTTGTCCTATCTTGTCTTATGTCACCAAGTACTCCATCACCTCATCCTTATCAATTAACTCTAACATCTTCCCAACTACTGAGGTCAGGCTAACTCATCTATAATTTCCTTTCTGCTGCCTTCCTCCTTTCTTAAAGAGTGGAGTAACATTTGCAATTTTCCAGTCCTCTTGCACCGTGCCAAAGTCCAAAGATTTTTGAAAGATCATTTCTAACGCCACCACAATCTCTAACGCTACCTCTTTCAGAACCCTAAGGTGCAGTTCCTCTGGTCTGGATGTACCTTTAGGTCTTTCAGCTTTTTGATCACCTTCTCCCTTGTAATAGTAACTACACCCACTTCTCTTCCTTTACACACTACATCAGGCACACTGCTAGTGTCTTCCACAGTGAAGACTGATGCAAAATACTCATTTATTTCATCAGCCATCTCTTTGTCCCCCTTTATTATTTCTCCTGCCTCAATTTCTAGCGCTCCTATAAACACTCTCTCTTTTATTTTTAACATACTTGAAAAAACATTTACTATTCACTTTGATATTATTTGCCAGCTTGCTTTCAAATTTCATCTTTTCCCTTCTAATGATTTTTTTAGTTGCTCTCTGTAGGTTTTTATAAACTTCCCAATCCTCTACATTCCCATTAATTTTTGCTTTGTTGTATTCCCTTTCTTTTGCTTCTACAATAGCTTTGACTTTTCTTGTCAGCCATGGTTGTACTATTATACCATTTGAGTATTTCTTCATTTTTGGAATACATATGTCCTGCACCTTCCTCATTTTTCCCATTTCTGCTCTGCTGACATCCTTCCAATTTACTTAGGCCACCTCCTCTCTCATACCACTGTAATTTCCCTTACTCCCTCCACTGAAATACTGCTACATCACACTTCACTTTCTCCCTACCAAATTTCAAGTTGAACTCAGTCATATTGTGATCACTCGTTCCTAACAGTTCTTTTACCTTAAGCTCCCTAATCATCCCTGGTTCATTACATAACACCCAGTCCAGTATAGCTGATCCCCTAGTAGGCTCAATGACAAACGACTCCAAAAAGCTAACTCTTACGCATTCAACAAACTCACTCACTTGAGGTCCATTACCAACCTGCTTTTCCCAATCAACCTGTATGTTAAAATCTCCCAAGACTACCATAACATTACCCTTTTGACTCGCCTTTTCTATTTCCTGTTGTAATCTGTGGTCCACCTCCAGCCACTGTTGGGAGGCCTACATATAAATGCCATCAATGTCGTTTTACCCTTGCAGTTTCTTAACTCAACCCACAAGGATTCAACATCTTTTGATCCTATGTCACATCTTTCTTCTGATTTGATGCCATTCTTTGCCAGTAGAGCCACACCACCCCCTCTGCCTACCTTCCTATCACTCCAAAATAATGTGTAACCTTGGATGTTCAGCTCCCAACTACAACCATCCTTTAGCCACGATTCAGTGATGGCCACAACAACATATCTGGCAATCTGTAATAGTGCAACAAGATCATCCACCTTATTTCTTACACTATGCACTTTTAGATACAACACCTTGAGTACTGTATTTGCTATCCTTTCTGATTCTCCATCCCTATTGTTTTGATACTCAGCCTGTTGGCTGCAGCTAAGTCCCATCACCTGCCTGCCCTTCCTGACAGTCTGACTGCACCCTATCTTTACTTTTTTACCATCCGTCCTATCCTGAGTCCCTTCCCATCTCTCTGCCAAATTAGTTTAAACTCTTCCTAACAAATCTGCTCGTGAGAATATTGTTCCCTCTGGGGTTCAGGCGCAACCTGTCACTTTTGAACAGGTCATACCTTCCCCAGAAGAGATCCCAATGATCCAAGAACCTGAAGCCCTGCCCCTGCACCAGCTTCTCAGCCATGCATTCATCTGCCAAATCATCCAGTTTCTGCCCTCAATGGTGCCTGGCACAGGCAGCAATCCAGAGATTACTACCTCGGAGGTAGCGCTTCTCAGCTTTCTACCTGGCAGCAAATGCAACAAGGGATGCTCATTTTAGGAAGAAAGTATATCTCCCAGGGAGAACGGAGGGGTGGGATTATTGGATTGGATAGACTGTACAGGCACAATGGACCAAATGGGTTGTTTCCCCGCTTCCCAAATTGTGTAGTACAGAGCAACAGGTCAAGTAAAAATAAGGAGCATTTCAGTTAAATGTTCCTCCCAGCTTTTGGACAACCAGCCTGCCATTTCTGGCTCCAAGTGCCCATTTCAGACCTTTGTGATCTTTGTTATTTTGCTGGTGTAACTTTGTGCAAAATGACTGGTGTGTGGTTACAATGGTACAATACTTCACTGGACATAAAATGCTCTGGAGCATTCTGAAAGGCACTTGAAAATTCCACATAAGCACAGATTTTCCTTGCCTCAGTTCAAAGGCATGTGAGTAGAATTAAGCCATTCAGCCCATCAAGTCTGCTCCACTATTCTATTATGGCTGATTTATTATCCCTCTCAACCCCAGTCTCCTGCCTCCTCACCTTTGATGCCATTACTAATCAAGAACCCATCAACCTCTGCTTTAAATCACTTGGCCTCCACAGCGATCCATGGCAAAGAATTTGACAGAGTCACCACCCTCTGGCTGAAGAAGTTCCTCCTCAACTCTCTTCTAAGAGAGTGTCGTTGTATTCTTAGGCTGTTCCCTCTGTCCTAGACTCCCCCACTAAAGGAGTCTTCCCCTCCAAGTCCACCCTATCTCAACCTTTCATGCTTGTCATGCAGATCTGTCAATTTCTCTTCTTCTTTGCCAATCTTTTTATTATTATTAATAATATGAACAAAATACAATTGATATATTAATAAAGGGATTACAAACATACAAATTCCCATTGCACATGAAAGAATACATAAGCAATGATTACAGTATAAATGAGTATTCCCAAAACCTGAACAATACAGTATGTATATGAACAAGGTAAATCTAGATATTTCATAGTATATAATATTAAAAAAACAGAAAAAAGAAAAGAAAAAAAATGATATGCAAAAATAACTAAACTACTAATCTAATAGCTAATAAAGAAGAAAAAAAAGCAAAAAAAGAAAAAAAAGAAAGAAAAACTAGAAAAAGAAAAAAAGGGCTGTTTATAATATCTCACTAGAATACATAATCATCAGTGTCGTCAACTCTGATCCTTTCAACATAAATAAGATTAAAGCTGGAAAAACAAATAGGCTTGGAACAGGGTCATATTACATCATATGAAAATATTGAATAAATGGTCTCCTTATCTTTTCAAATTTAATAGAAGTATCAAATACACCACTTCTAATTTTTTCTAAATTTAAACATAACATAGTTTGAGAAAACCAATGAAATACAGTGGGAGGATTAATTTCCTTCCAATTCAGCAAAATAGATCTTCTAGCCATTAGAGTGAGAAATGCAATCATTCGATAGGCGGAAGAAGATAAATGATGTAAGTCCATCATTGGTAAACCAAAAATTGCGGTAATAGGATGAGGTTGTAAATCGATGTTCAATACTGCAGAGATAATATCAAAAATATCTTTCCAATATTTTTTCAAAAGCGGACATGACCAAAACATACGGGTTAAAGACGCTGTTTCAGATTGACATCTATCACAAATAGGATTTATATAAGAATAAAAATGAGCTAATTTATCCTTGGACATATGGGCCCTATGTACTACCTTAAATTGTATTAATGAATGTTTGGCACATATAGATGATGTATTAACTAATTGAAGAATTCTATCCCGTCTCAATAGGAATAATAAGATTAAGCTCTCTTTCCCAATCATTTTTTGTCTTATAAAGGGGCTCTGAACGTATCTTCATAATTATATTATAAAGTTTTGATATAAGCCCTTTTTGAAAAGGGTTTAATTCAAACAAACTCTCCAAAATATCTGAAGACACAAAATTTGGAAACGTAGGAAGTACAGTACTTAAAAAATGCTTGATCTGGAAATATCTAAAAAAATGAAATTTAGGCAAATTATATTTATTAGATAATTGCTCAAAAGACATAAAACAATTGTCCAAAAATAAATCAGAAAATCTTAGTAATCCCTTAGTTTTCCAAGCCAAATAAGCTTGATCTATAATTGAAGGGTGGAAAAAACAATTAGATACAATAGGAATATTTAAAACGAACTGATTCAACCCGAAAAATTTCCGAAATTGAAACCATATACGTAAAGTATGTTTAACTATCGGGTTGTCAATTCGTTTCGGCAATTTAGAAAGAGCAAAAGGAAGAGAAGTCCCTAAAATAGAACCCAGAGCATAACCTGGTACCGATTTAATTTCCAAACTCACCCAATGAGGGCTAAAAGATCCATCCCAGTCTTTCAACCAACATAACAAATATCTAATATTAACTGCCCAATAATAAAATCTGAAATTAGGTAATGCTAACCTGCCTTCCTTCTTTGTCTTCTGTAAGTATATTTTACCTAACCTGGGATTTTTATTCTGCCATATATATGAGGAAATTATTGAATCAACATTAGTAAAAAAAGATTTCGGAATAAAAATTGGTACCGCTTGAAAAATATATAAAAACTTAGGTAAAATAACCATCTTAATAGCATTAATCCTACCTATCAAAGATAAAGATAATGGTGACCACTTAGTAAACAAGCACTTAATCTGATCAATTAAGGGTAGAAAATTAAACCTAAATAAGTCTTTATGGCTTTTTGTGATTTTAATCCTTAAGTAAATAAAAGAGTCATTAACTAATTTAAAAGGTAAATTTCCATAAATTGGGACCTGTCTATTCAAAGGAAACAATTCACTCTTATTAAGATTTAACTTATACCCAGAAAACTCACTAAATTGAGCCAATAATGATAGAACTGCTGGAATAGATTTCTCAGGGTTAGAAATAAATAATGTCAATTTCTAATGATCAATATCTTGTGCTTATTTGTCCATTCTACTAGAGGTGTGCACTGCTTAACGTCCATTCAGATAACGTTCAGTTGCATATGCATCCATAGTCACGATTGGAGAATGTGACGTAGCAGACGTAACCAATTTTGTGTATTGTGCGTCTCTTGTGCTTTATCTCTCTGTTTAATTTTCTTTCGAAAATATTACCGTAAAGTGTATCATGGCTTCCAGACGCAGCAAAACCACTCCTAGTGATAGCAGTAGCAAGAGGCAAAGGAAAAGTATTGATTTGGAAGTGAAACAAAAGGTTATTAAACAATATGAAGGTGGAAAACCAGTGAATGCTATCGCTCAGGATTTAGGCATGTCGCACTCGACAATTATAGTGTATATATGTACTATAGTGTACTGTATACAGTTTTAGTGTAAGTTCTTGGCTACTTAGTCATTACAGGTACACTACAGTACTCCATTGAGGCTTGCTAAGTATATAATATAGTGTTTGCACTATGTTCAATTCACATAATGTCCCATTTCACAGAACGTTTCGCGGATGTTAAGCGACGCATACTTGTATATCTTTAAGCTACTTGGTAGGAATGACATCGCATAACAAGTGATGTTGAGTCTCATGCAAAGACATTAACACAGCTGGTAAAAGAAGGAATTGTGAAGGAAAAGTGGGAGTCAGAGTGGGATCACCAAAGCATTTGGATCAGGCAGCAGAAAACATGGCTCTAAATGCTGGATTGAACAAAAGGTGAGGTATGCAAAAGATTCGAGTTAGAGGAATTGACAAAACTCATTTGCCTTCATCTGCTGAGCCAGTGAGATGAGCAAACTTGTTCTTTCAGACATGTGGCTCCAGGCCAACAACACATGGACCATCAGTCTTCAGGCCATGCCATTCAGGGACTTGTGCTAATGTTATCTTCTGTGACTGTATGCGCTATCATAACTCCATGTGCTGAATATGACTGTTTGTACTGTGTATTGTACTTTGGCCCTGGAGGAATGTTGTTTCATTTAGCTGTATATATTTGTGTGGTTGAATGACAATTAAACTGAGTTCCTGCAGGTCTTTAGGAAATTATTGAGGCCACGAAGTGGCTTGAACATACGAGTACATGGATTAGCTTCTCCAAAAGTCATCACCTTGTCATGGTACAGAGGCTCATGAGTTCTTGAGATCCTGAGAGTGATACTGTCTGGCGTTTAGCCATCTGCCACTTAAATCTTGGTGGGGTCACCCATGGAGGTAACGTCAAGGGGGAGGTTCAAGACAAAGAATGATCCAACCTCAACGATGGAGCCGGCAGAAGATGATGATGTATCACAATGGCCATGAAGGTGGAGGAAGGCCGCAGCAGTGAAGGATCCCAGTCATCTTGCACTCCATCCCAATCTGTCAATAACTGTGTGGTGGTTATCCATGCATCAGCTTCCCCATATCACGCACAGGCGTTCTCCATTAAGGGACTCTATCCCCCTTAAAACCATTCCACAGTCAGAGTCCCGTAGATCACATTTCCTCCCCATTCTGATTATTGGTCTGAACAACAACTAAATCTTGACCATGTCTGCCTGCTTTTATGCATTGAGTTGCTACCACATGATTGGCTGATTCAATGTTTGCATTAATGAACAGGTGTACAGGTGTACCTAATAAAGTGGCCGCTGAATGTACTATCTTCTATAACTGTCTCCTCAGAGTTTGTGTGGCAGCAGCTTTGATACATCTGATGTTTCTGTGGTATGGGATGATGTAGTTCAATTTGCTGACTGTAATCCTTTGTGTTTTCTTTTTAAGGGCATTCTTCCTGTTCAACTTCTCCATTCCTATCTTTGAGGCAGTGTTCACATGTGAGACTGATCATCAGACAATGCCACAGCAATACCTTTAGCAGACATTCTGGATAGTCCCATTTGGCCAGAAAGAACTACAACCTACGAATCAGTGAGGCAAAGCAAAATGCTTTGTTCTTGCTATGTGGTGGCAGAAATGGGGTGACCATTTTGTGTGACTGTCCTTGCAGATGTCATTTTGTGAACTGTCAGGCAAGGTTTACTTAAAGAAATACCTTGACTGACAAACCTGCTGGAATTCTTTGAGGAGACTGCAAGTAAGATAGATAAATGGGGATGCAGTGGATGTTGTATATTTGGACTTTCAGAAGGCCTTTGGCTGATTCGTAGAAGGCAGTGACTGGGAGTAAAAGGATCTCTTTCTGGCTGGCTGCCAGTGACTAGCAGTGTTCTGAAGGAGTTGGTGTTGGGACTGCTTCTTTTTATGCTGTATATCAATGATTCAGGTGATGGACTAGATGGCTTTGTTGCCAAATGTGCTAATGATGCAAAGACTGGTGGAGGGGCAGGTAGTGTTGAGGAAACAGGTAGGCTGCAGAAGGACTTAGACAGATTAGGGGAATGGACAAAAAATGGCAAATGAAATACAATGTTGGAAAATACATGGTCATGCACTTTAGTAGAAAAAATAAATGTGCAGACAATTTTCTAAACAGGGGGAAAATCCAAACAGCTGTGATGCAAAGGGACTTGGGAGTCCTTGTGCAGAACACGCTAAAGGTTAACTTACAGTGGTGGGGAATGCAAATGCAATGTTAGCATTCGTTTCAAGAGGTCTAGAGTATAGAGCAGGGATGTGATGCTGAGGCTTTATAAGGCAGTGGTGAGGCCTCATCTTGAGTATTGTGAACAGTTTTGGGCTCCTCATATAAGAAAAGATGTGCTGTTATTGGAGAGGGTTCAGTGGAAGTTGACAAAGATGATTCTGAGAATGAAAGTGTTATCATATAAAGAACGTTTGATGGCTCTGGGTCTGTACTCGCTGGAATTTAGAAGGATGAGGGGGAATCTCATTGAAACCATTTGAATGTTGAAAGGCCTAGACTTGGTAAATGTGGAAAGAATGTTTCCCATGGTGGGGAATCTAGGACAAGAGGGGCGTCCATTTAAAACAGAGATGCGGAGAAATTTCTTAAACCTGAGGGCGGTGAATTTGTAGAATTTATTACCACAGGTAGCAGTAGAGGCCAGGTTATTGGGTGAATTTAATGCAGAGATTGATAGGTACTTGATTGGACATGGCAACAAAAGCCTTTGGGGAGAAGGCTGGGGAGTGGGGCTGAGGCAGGGAGAGAAATGGATCAGCTATTATTGAATGGCAGAACAGACACAATGGGCCAAATGGCCTAATTTTACTCCCGTGTTCTATGGTTTTGTGGCTTGGTGGATTGATATTTGCTCTGGAATAACTTGAACAATGCAGTTGAATGAGAACACGAGGAGTTTCTGCAGTCATCTGCTAAAACTGAGACAATTCTCACATAAGAAGCTGTTTATTATGTAAAATGGCAGGTTTGCAGAAGGAACAGGGTGACCTGGTTAGACTGGTTTGAACAAGTCTGAGTTGGACAGACAAAGGAAATCACCGCAGACACAAGGTTGAAGGAAACAGCCATTCTGTTTGTAGCCCTGGTCACATCTGATGAGAATTGACACAGGTCAGTCAGATGAGCCTGAGCTAACAAAATTGAAGCATCATAGGATCATCAGGAAAAGAATAAGGATGGAGGATGTCAGAGTTCAGGTAGCAACAGCTCACTGGAGACCAACCATTGTGAATGTGGAAGACCTCACGCTGGATGTATGGAGATCACATTAGAACCACAAGGAATGCCTGGTTAGCAAAGGTGCTTTCTCATGGGTATTACCCGTTTCCTTCTTTGACTGTTCATGGAGGGTTAGGGAGAGGGAGAAGATATGAAGGGCTAATAAATGGGAAGAGAAGAAACTGCATGTACTGGGGATAGAGCAACAAATAATCTGCTGGAGGACGCAGACAATCTCTGGAGAGTATTGATACTGGCTGGGGTCACCCGTCTTGTACAGACACTGTTCAGAAGAAGGCAATGGCAAATGACTTCAGTCGAAAAAGTTACCAAGAACAATCACTGTCATGAGACCGTGTTCACCCAGAGCACATAACGATGAGAATGATGATTTCCAGCATTACTCACATCCCAGGACTAAGTTAAGAGAAACATCAGAAACTATTTTTTCCTGTACTGTACTTCTCCCTATAGATGCTGCCTGGTCTGCTGCGTTCCACCAGCATTTTGTGTGTGTTGCTTGAATTTCCAGCATCTGTAAATTTTGTCGTGTTTGCTATTTTTTTAATGTTGACTGCACAAACAGAAAGCATTTGATCATCATTGTGGTTTATCACTTGGTTCCCCCTGTAAGGGGATGTCTTCTACTGAATGGTGAGTAGAAGTAACGAGTTATAACAATGAAGCAGAGATGAAAGTGCAGATGAGAAAGAGGCCAATGTAATGCTTGTGATGTGATCACTCTTATGCTCTCAGACTTCTGAACTTATCAGTTCTTTCACATCTCCTTCCCAGTGGTGCTGTCATGTTAGACAATAAGAAATAGGAGTGGAATTAGGCCATTCAGTCCATTGAGTCTATGCTGCCATCCGATCATGGCTGAGTTACTTTCCCTCTCAACCTCATTCTCCTGCCTTCTCCCATAACTTTTGATGCCCTGACTAATCAAGAATCTATCAACCTCTGCTTTAAATGTACCCTATGACTTGATCTTCAAAACCATCTGTGGTAACGAAATGGAAGCTTGATGGTTGGTGTGGACACACTGGGTCATAGGGTCTTTTCCCATGCTCCATGACTCTTTCCAAACTTCATCCATGCTTTTCCAATTCCAATTCAATGAAGATTCTGTTGGCCAGAAAGAACTGCAGTCTACAAATTAGTGAGTTTGAATGAATCAAAGACAATGGAAGTAGACATACCAATTGTCTTTGTTCTTGCCATGAAGCTGAAGGAGATGGAGGCTGCCATTTTATGAAGCTGTCCTGTAACCTCCATCTTGTGAACTGTTTGAGATCTGATTCTTGCTCTGGGATAATCTAAGCAAAGCTATTGAATATGGACACAGGAGTTTCTGCTATTGACCTGCTAATCCTGAGATCATTCTCAGATAAGGTGTGTTCTGTGTACCATGGCAGGTTTGCAGAAGTAATCTTGAGACTTCAAATGCAAAGAAACAACAATTCTGGAGATTAACCATTGCAGATACATGTGTGAGTGACTCTATGTGGAACACATGGAGAGTGGATCAGGACTACAAGGAACACCTGGCAGGTGTAGACTCTTTTACCTGGGTGTTACCTTCTCTATTCTTTGTGTAGGGCTCTCAGTACCAGTAACTGTGGTGTTAACTGTTCAGGCTAACAAAATGGCTTCTCTGTATTGTTATAATGAAATAGCTTCTCTGTAACATTACTTGATTCTGTAATGGGTTTCTGTATCTGGAATGTTTGGGTTATAACTGAAGATAAGGGGGGATCTAACCGATGAAGAATTGTTATGCTATCTTGTATGTGTGAGTTGAGTGGGAGTTCGTGGTGAGTGAGGAGGACGGACGTGTGAGAGGTGGACAGCAGTTCCAGGGTGGCAGATACTGGACGTCGGCGGTTTGGACGGTGGTCGAAGGCTCGGAAGATCGTTGTGGATGGAACCAGAGGCGCGAACTCCAACATATTAAAATATTATGTGCACAAACTGATAAACTTACTGACTTGGCACCTTTAGGTTATCTGTTTCTACTAACCCATCACTAAGAAATAACTATAAAGTTGTAATTATTTACTCGCCTTTGGTGTATTGTCTGATATTTGTGTTGTGAGCGTGTACTTGGGGGGACATTATACCGTATTTACACCGAAGTATTGCACTATTGGCGGGCAACGGCGGTTCACCCGAGGTGAACAGGGGTAAATTGGGAGCACGGATGCTAATTTGTGGGGTTTCTCGTCCAGGATTTGAATTATTTGACTTTGTCAGATACGGTGTAATTCGCCCTGGTTTAAACGAGGGGAGATGGAATTGGATAAGATTGAACTCTGGTGTGAGATCGAGGGAGTAGCGGTTAGTCATGCCTGCGTATTAAGTGGGGTGGACATGCGTACCTCAGACGAAGTGTTAATTTGATGTTTGAGTATGGTTAGAGCTATCGGTAAGGTCGAAATTGTAGGCAGAAAGATTGGCAAAATGGGGGATTTAGGCTTTGTGCTAGCGCGGATTGGTGCTGACGTCTAGCGGTGGGAATGCCACCGCCTATCGATGACCTCAGTGATGCGAGGCCTTAGGGCGTGCACACTGTCACGGAGGAAAGGCTTGATGTGTCTGATGGGACACCAGAAAAGTTGCCAGCGGCTGGGGGCGGAGATTTTCGAGAGCGGGTCCTATTGTTTTTGAAGGATGAAGGAAGGGAGTGGTCAGATTTGGAAAATCTCATTGGTTCCCCTCTCCCACAGAAGGGGGTGGGTTCAGAGTTGGCATGAGCCATTAACTCCTTGGTGAACAAGGTGGCGGGTCCTTTCTCAGGGCACACTCCTACCCCGGAGGGGGAAGAAGATTATGAGTCTTGGGTAGAGCATGTCTCTCGGCTGCTGGGTGAGTGGCAGTGTTCTGAGCGGCAGAGATTGGTTGACAGTTTGCGAGGGGTGGCAGCTGAGGTAGTGTGGTGAACTATGTGCCTGTCGGGACACGCCCCTGCTGACTGCTCCTGTGGCTCCTCCCACAGGCCCCTGTATAAAGGAGATCTGCGGCCTGACGCTCGGCCTCAGTCTCCACGACATTGTATGATAGACACTCACTCCTGGTTCCTTCTTCCAGTCAATAAAAGCCGATATCTCGCCTTACGTCTCAGTGTGAGTTATTGATGGTGCATCAATAGTGAAAGGCGTGAAGGGCAGAAACCCCTTGGCTACCCGGAGGGAGTATCTGGAAGCATTGGAGGAGGCTTTTGGTCTGATGGTGGAGCTTTTAGGGGGACTTCAGGGCCTACATCAGGAGAAAGGGGAAAAGCTTTCTGAGTATCTTTTCTGGGTAGAGCAAACGATAAATTGGTTGAGACGACGGGAGGTCATTTCGGTGATGGAGGTGAATCAGGTAACGATAGGTAGCCCGGGGCATGATGTGATTACTACGAGTCTCCGGCAGTCCGGTAGATCGCGGGCCCCCCCATCTTTTGTTCAGTTGCTCAGAGAGGTGAGGGAGGAGGAGGACACATTGGAGTCAGAAGGGGGCTCCGTCAGGACAGTGCAGTCCTCTGTGGTAGCCCCTTGTAGTGAAGTGACTGGAGCCAGCTCCAATCGGGAGATAGTGAGGGGGGGGGGTCGTGACAGGTGGGGTCCCTCCAGGTGAGGGGACTGGCAGAGAGGGCCCCTCCCTGAAGGGACAGACTGCACAGAGGCCCGTGGGAAGCCAAGGTCCCTTGAGATGAGGTGTGTGTTATAACTGTGGGGAAGAGGGGCACTTCAGGTGGGGAAGTGACCGGCCAGGAGCCCCTTGGGGGGAGTCTCCACGGGTGACCCAGCAGGAAGGGGGGTCAGGAAACTTAGAGAAGACCCAGTCAGGGAACGGCCTGGAGTCTCTGGGAAAACATATTCCCAGCAATGTGCCATGGGATCTCCGAGAGGAGAGGACCCTATCCCAGAAGGATTAGTGGGACCCCGATCCAGCATGTCAATCCGGATAGAGGGAACAGATGCAAAAGCCATACTCGACACTGGGTCGCAGGTCACACTATTGTACCGGTCATTCCACGATCAGTATTTGTTGCACTTACCCTCGACGCCCTTCAGTGCCCTGGAAATTTGGGGTATCTGTGCTGGTGATTACCCATACGATGGTTATTTGTCCATGAGGCTCATGAAGCCTTGGTGCTGGTTTGCCCGGACCCAGTTGCGACTGGAGGTGTGTCAATTCTGGGAGGGACCAACACCCCTATTGAGCGAAGACTCCTGGGGGCCTGCAAGGAGAAGGCGGCTGAGGACTTCGTGGTCCTGTCGGTGCACCCAGTGTTTCAAGCTGCCTTTAAAGAGGTGTGTGGTCGCACGGGGCGGGACATGCTATTGGAAAGAGGAACTGGATGGTGCCCAGTGTGGTACGACCCGGTGAAGTAGCGAGAGTGATGGGGATCCCCAGATACTCTGGAGTGCCTGAGGGTGAAGCCTTTTTAGTGGAGGATCTCGAGGGGAATCGAGATGCTGGTGAGACCCGAGCTGCAGAAGCTCTTGGTGGTACAGGCACACCGGGTGGTGGTGAACATCAGGAACACCACACCACGGAGATCACTTTGAAACGAGGGATGCCCCGGCACATTTGTTCCCAGTGACGGTGATGCATAGTGCCCCTGTGAGGCATGCTGGGGGAGGGTAATTGGAAAACAGGGATGTTGACTGCTGGGGCATTTAACTTTGGGGTCTCGCCTGTGCTGGAGAGTTCAAAGTGGAGGATGGTTGAGAAGATGTTGATGCTGAAAGATGTTTGCTCCCTAGATGAGTCTGACCTAGGCTGTTCAAGGATCGCCACACCATCCGAGTGACTGAAGACGCCCCATTCTGAGAAAGGTCACAGCGACTGGCCCCTGCAGACATGGATGACGTGCGGCAGCATTTGAGTAAGTTGAAGGAAGCTGGGATCATTGCAGTCCTGCTGCCCTTTTGTGTCCCCGATAGTTGTGGCCAGTAAGAAAAATGGGAAGATTCATTTGTGTGTGGACTATAGGACTGAATAGGCGCACTATCCTGACCAGTATATGGTCCCCAGGGTCGAAGACGCTCTGGCCTGTCTGAGTGGGGTGAAGTGGTTCAGGGTGTTGTATTTGAGGAGTGGATATTACCAGATCCCGATGAGTGAGGCGGATAAGGAGAAGACGGCCTTTATATGCCCTCTGGGGTTTTACCAGTTTGAAAGGATGCCCCAGGGTATATCGGGAGCCCCTGCCACCTTCCAGAGGGTCATTGAGAAGATTGTGGGGGATATGAACCTGCTTGAAGTGCTGGTATTTTTGGACGATCTGATAGTATTTGGATCCACCTTGGAAGAACACGAAGCGAGGCGAATGAAGGTGCTCAACCGGCTGAAGGGTGAAGGGTTAAAACTTTCCCTGGACAAGTGCCAGTTTTGCTAGACGTCTGTTAGCTATGTTGGACACATAATCTCGCAGAACAGAGTAGCTACAGACCCGACTATGATCGAAGTGGTGACCATCTGACTGAGGCCCCGGATTGTGAGCGCTCTGCACTCGTTCCTGGGGTTCTGTGGATACTACCGGAGATTCGTGAAGGGCTACGCCAAGGTGAGCCATCCCTTGAACCAGCTTCTGTGTGGCGACCCTCCTCTGGGACAGAAAGGGAAAGAGAGAGGAGGAAGAGAGTCTGGAGAATATTTGAACCCGGCAGAGCCCTTCGGACCGAGATGGGATGACCAATGTGAAGCGGTTTTTCAGTCCCTGAAGGAGGAGCTGACTCTGGCTTTTGCGGACCCCTGATTGCCCAATGCGCTACACATGGATGCCAGTTGGGAGGGGTTAGGAGCCGTCTTGTATCAGGATCAGGGCGCTGGGCTGAGGCTGGTAGCATTTGTCAGCTGGAGTTTGTCATCCTCCCAGAGGAACTACCCCACCCACAAGTTGGAGTTTTTGGTGTCGAAATGGGCGGTGGTGGGTAAGCTGAGTGACTATCTCTATGGGGCCAAGTTTGAGGTGCAGACGGACAACAACCCGCTTATCTATATCCAGATCTCGGTGAAACTGGACGCCACCGGTCATCGGTGGTTGGCTGCCCTGTCTGCGTATGATTTTAGCCTGAAGTACCAGCCAAGGAGCCGGAATGTCGATATGGATGCTCTGTCTCGACGGAGGCATGAGGACCTGGAGGGGGAGGAGGAGTGGGAGAGCGATCCTGCATCCGGGGTGAAGGCCATGTGTCAGTTTGCTATCACCGCGCAGGCCGAGGAAAAGGAGAGGCCAGAGCATGCGGTGGACCCATTGAGGGTGCAGGGGTATGCCCTACCTCTGGTTTATCATGACATGACTGTTCTGAAGACCCCGCAGCTGCCAGAGCTGAGTCCTGGGGAAATTGCAGCTGCTCAGTGAGATGACCCTGGCATTGGCACTATTTGGGACACAGTGGAGAAGGGGGAATGTGGCCCAGGTGGAGAAGACACAACACGGCTCAGTGTCTCTGTTACTGAGAGAATGGCCTCGGCTGAGTTTGAAGAACCAAATGTTATGCCGGGTAACGTCACCCCCGGACCGACCTCAGCATTGGCAGCTGGCCCTGCCTCAGAAGTATCGGAGGGTTGTGATGAAGTCACTGCATAATGACTCTGGACACTTGGGGGTGGAGAAGACCTATGGGTTGTTCAAGGACCAATTTGATTGGCCCCAAATGAGGTCAGATGTTGACGAGTATTGCAAGTCCTGTATATGTTGCATACACCGGAAGACGCTGCCTGTGCAGGCTGCTCTGTTATCACACTTGCAGAGTGCGGGGCCGTTGGACCTGGTGTGTATGGATTTCCTGGCCATAGAAACCGATGCCAGCAATACGGCG
Source organism: Hypanus sabinus (assembly GCF_030144855.1). Classification (NCBI taxonomy): domain Eukaryota; kingdom Metazoa; phylum Chordata; class Chondrichthyes; order Myliobatiformes; family Dasyatidae; genus Hypanus; species Hypanus sabinus. The sequence continues at coordinate 73,149,425 of NC_082718.1, read as the reverse complement.
AACATCTTAGTCATTACGGACCATTACACCAGGTATGATCAAGCGTTCCCCATCAAGGATCAGAGGGCAACTACAGTGGCAAGAGTGCTACGGGAGAAGTATTTTGTGCATTATGGCCTTCCTCGGCCGATACATAGTGACCAGGGGCGGGACTTCGAGAGTAAGCTCGTCTATGAGTTACTGGATACGCTGGGAATTGAGAAATCGAAGACCATGCCCTATCATCAGCAGGGCCTGAGAGGTTTAATCAGACCTTGCTCGACATGCTCAGGACCCTGGAGATTAACAAAAAGAGCCAATGGAGTCAACATACTGGACACCTGGCTCACCGTTACAACTGTACACACAATGAAGCTACTGAGTACACGCCCTATTATCTGATGTTCGGGCGTGAGGCAAGGTTGCCCATTGACCTCTGTTTCGTGACTGCCGCAGATGAACTATCACCGAAGCCCTATTTTAAGTACGTGTCTGATATGAAGAAAGAGCTGCAAAGGGCTTATGAGCTGGATAGGGAGGCGGCCGCCAAGCAGAATCGGGGAAATAAGAAGAGGTATGACCAGAAGGTGAAGTTCTCCCAACTTCTGCCGGGAGATCGTGTTCTCACAAGGAATTTGGAATTGCCTGGGAAGCACAAGCTGGCTGATCGCTGGTCGGGCACGCCCTACGTGGTGGAGAGTCTGTCACAGTTTTCCGAGTGCAGCCCGAGGATGGGAAGGGGCCCGTCAAGATTCTCCATCGGAATCACCTGTTGCCCCTGGGGTGAGATGTACAGGTAGAGCGGGAGCCTGAGGTGTCAGCTGCGCCTAGTCCCAGGATTTTGTGTCCACGCAGGGTGGAGGAAGAGCCCACACTGGGAGAGTTGGGTCCAGGCCCAGCCCCTGTGAGGGACACTGACTCGGATGATTGGAACATGCTGCCGTTTGCTGATGCCCCCGTGATGGAGGGGGAGGCTCCTGGCCCTTCCCCCACTGGGTTAGATGGGGTAAGGGGGGCTAGTGATGGGCCCTCCGGGGTACCACGGGGCATTGGCGGGGAGGATGTGGGACCCGAGCAAGAGATAGAGGGTTCCGAGGTGCAGAGGGGTTTGGGTGACCACTCGCAGGAGGGTTTGCCTCATAGTTTCCATGAGCCTCCTGTAGTGCCTGAGGTGGAGGAGTCAGTAGAGGGAGTGCCCAGGTCTCAGAGAAGTAGACGCACCCCCAGATAGGTTGGCCAATGTTGCACCCAGGGAATAGGGTGTGATCGCCACTGTTTTGGGGAGTTATGTCACTGCACTTGGGTTGGGCTTTGTGTTTTGCAGGAAGGGTTGGCAAATTATCTGAGCGTCATGAGGGCATGACTAAATTTGGTGGGGGGAGACAAAATGGCTTCTCTGTATTGTTATAATGAAATGGCTTCTCTGTAATGTTATTTAATGCTGTAATGGGTTTCTGTGCCTGAAATGTTTGGGTTATGACAGCAGATAAGGGGGGAACTAACCGATGGAGAATCGTTATGCTATCTTGTATGTGTGAGCTGAGCGGGAGTTTGTGGTCTTTTCGGGAGGTGAGTGAGGAGGACGGACATGTGAGGAGTGGACCGCGGTTTCAGAGCAGCGGATACTGGATATCAACGGTTTGGACGGTGGCCGAAGGCTCGGAAGATCGTTGTGGATGGAACCAGAGGCATGAACTCCAACGTATTAAAATATTATGTGCACAAACTGATGAACTTACTGATTTGGCACCTTTAGGTTATCTGTTTCTACTAACCCATCACTAAGAAATAACTATAAAGTTGCAATTATTTACTCGCTTTTGGTTTATTGTCTGGTATTTGTGTTGCGAGCGTGTACTGGGGGGGGCATTACACCGTATTTACACCGAAGTATTGCACTATTGGTGGGGCAACGGCAGTTCACCCTAGGCGAACGGGGGTAAATTGGGGGCACGGATGCTACATTTGACTATTCAAGAGAGTCAGGGAAACATAGTGAGTGTGCACCCAGATATTTAGCGTATGAATTCACATGTTTGTTAATTTAGACAATAAAAGTACTTGTCAGTAACATAGATTCTCTCTGTGTCTCTCTGATCATTATTACAAAGGATTAATCCATGTAACAAACCTACCTCCCCAGCACTCCTCTGTCTAGATAAGACTTCCAATCGCCTCCTTCTTTTCCCTCCTCCCCCTGACAACAGACAGTTGCCTCCCACCCACCCAACCCAGAGCTCAGCCTTTGTCCCTGATGCCTGACTTTCCGTGGTGTTATGGATAGTGGCCAAGTGATACTCAGTATAGCCAACTGTAATGACACTCTTTTCACGGAGCATGTCATTTCTATGCTGTAATTTGTCACCTCACAGGGATGTCCAGTTTATTTGCAGCTCAACATTTTGTGTTATCTAGTAAGCATTACATGAATATAAATGTGTTTTCCTTTTGGGCCATTTTGTGAAAATGCGGATTTAGAGATCATTTCTACAGTGAGTGATTTGCTGCAATCTGCTCAAAATTGGCACTTTCACAATCCAACTGACATATTGCTGATTGCTACTCAAGACAAAAGTTGTTTCCGTTCTCTCCATTTTATAGCACTGAAACAAATAGGCACCTTATATTTGAAGGTTAGAAAAGGAAATTGAGATGAAAATGCCAGGTTCAATGTATTTCTTTTTGTAAAATTAAATAAGAACATGGAACATTTTAAGCTCCTGTTTGAACTCTTCCTGCAAGGACATTTGAGGCCAATATCTTGAGATGCCTGTGCAATTTGAGAAAAAAAAGTTTGCATTTCCATAGCACCATGCCTTTCATTGCCAGTGAAGAATGTTTCAAAGCTCATTATATAAACCACTGCTGCCAATTTGTATGGAGCAAGTTCCCAGGAATAATGAGTGAATGACCCTGTGATCTGATTCTTGGTGATGCTAAGTAAACGATATGTATTTACTAACACCACCAGGTTCAGGAACAGTTCATACCCCTCAACAATCAGGCCTTTGAACCAAAGGGGATAATTTCACTCAACTTCACTTGCCCCATCAATGAAATGTTTCCACAACCAATGGACTCGGTTACAAGGACTCTTCATCTCGTGTTCTTGATATTTATTGCTTATTTATTTACGATTATTATTATTTCTTCTTTATGTATTTACACAGTTTGTTGTCTTTGCACTCTGGTTGGACACCCCAGTTGGGCTGTCCTTTATTGAATCCGTTAGACCATAAGACATAGGAGCAGAATTAGGTCATTTGGCTCATTGAGTCTGCACTGCCTTTTCATCATGGCTGATTTATTTCTCCTCTCAGCCCCAATCTCCTGCCTTCTCTTCATATCCCTTCATGCCCTGACCAATCAAGAATCTATCAACCTCTGTCTTAAATATACATAAAGACTTGGACTCCACCGCTGCCTGTGGCAAAGAAATCCACAGATTCACCACTCTCAGGCTAAAGAAATTCCTCCTCTTCCCCATTCTAAAAGGACACTCCTCTATTCAGAAGCCATATCCTCTAGTCTTAGACTCTCACACTGTAGGAAACATCTTCTCAATGTTCACTCTATCAAACCATTTGATGAGTTTCATTGAGGTCACCCCTCATCCTTCTGAATTCCAGTGAATATAGGCCCAGAGCCATCAAATGCTCTTCATATGACAAACTATTCAATCCTGGAATTATTTTCATGAACCTTCTTTGAAACCTTTCGAGTTTCAGCACATCCTTTCTAAGATAAGGGGTCAAAAGGTGACCACGATACTCTAAGTGAGGCCTCACCAATGCTTTGTAAAGTCACAACATTATATCCTTGATTTTATATTCTAGTCCTCTTGAAATGATAGCTAACATTGCATTTGCCTTCTTCACCACAGACTCAACCTTCAAAACCTGTACAAGGACTCCCAAGTCCCTTTGTGACTTAGCTCTTTGTATTTAGAAAATAGACAATAGACAATAGGTGCAGAAGTAGACCATTCAGCCCTTCGAGCCTGCACTGCCATTTTGAGATCATGGCTGATCATCTACTATCAGTACCCGGTTCCTGCCTTGTCTCCATATCCCTTGATTCCACTATCTATAAGATACCTATCTAGCTCTTTCTTGAAAGCATCCAGAGAATTGGCCTCCACTACCTTCCGAGGCAGTGCAATCCAGACCCCAACAACTCTCTGGGAGAAGAAGTTTTTCCTTAACTCTGTCCTAAATGAACTACCCCTTATTCTCAAACCATGCCCTCTGGTACTGGACTCTCCCAGCATCTGGAACATATTTCCTGCCTCTATCTTGTCCAATCCCTTAATAATCTTATATGTTTCAATCAGATCCCCTCTCAATCTCCTTAATTCCAGCGTGTACAAGCCCAGTCTCTCTAACCTCTCTGTGTAAGACAGTCCGGACATCCCAGGAATTAACCTTGTGAATCTACGCTGCATTTCCTCTACAGCCAGGATGTCCTTCCTTAACCCTGGAGACCAAAACTGTACACAATACTCCAGGTGTGGTCTCACCAGGGCTCTGTACAAATGCAAGAGGATTTCCTTGCTCTTGTACTCAATTCCCTTTGTAATAAAGGCCAACATTCCATTAGCCTTCTTCACTGCCTGCTGCACTTGCTCATTCACCTTCAGTGACTGATGAACAAGGACTCCTAGATCTCTTTGTATTTCTCCCTTACCTAACTCTACACCATTCAGATAATAATCTGCCTTCCTGTTCTTACTCCCAAAGTGGATAACCTCACACTTATTCACATTAAATGTCATCTGCCAAGTATCTGCCCACTCACCCAGCCTATCCAAGTCACCCTGAATTCTCCTAACATCCTCATCACATGTCACACTGCCACCCAGCTTAGTATCATCAGCAGATTTACTGATGTTATTCTCAATGCCTTCATCTAAATCGTTGACGTAAATTGTAAACAGCTGTGGTCCCAATACCGAGCCCTGTGGCACCCCACTAGTCACCACCTGCCATTCCGAGAAACACCCATTCACCGCTACCCTTTGCTTTCTATCTGCCAATCAGTTTTCTATCCATGTCAATGTCTTCCCCCCAATGCCATGAGCTCTGATTTTACCCACCAATCTCCTATGTGGGACCTTATCAAATGCCTTCTGAAAATCGAGGTACACTACATGCACTGGATCTCCCCCTTCTAACTTCCTGGTTACATCCTTGAAAAACTCCAACAGGTTAGTCAAGCATGATTTACCCTTGGTAAATCCATGCTGGCTCGGCCCAATCCTATCACTGCTATCTAGATATGCCACTATTTCATCTTTAATAATGGACTCTAGCATCTTCCCCACCACCGATGTCAGGCTGACAGGTCGATAGTTCTCTGTTTTCTCCCTCCCTCCTTTCTTAAAAAGTGGGATAACATTAGCCATTCTCCAATCCTCAGGAACTGATCCTGAATCTAAAGAACATTGGAAAATGATTACCAATGCATCCGCAATTTCCAGGGCCACCTCCTTTAGTACCCTAGGATGCAGACCATCTGGACCTGGGGATTTGTCAGCCTTCAGTCCCATCAGTCTACTCATCACTGTTTCCATCCTAATGTCAATCTGTTTCATTTCCTCTGTTACCTTATGTCCTTGGCCCATCCATACATCTGGGAGATTGCTTGTGTCTTCCTTAGTGAAGACAGATCTAAAGTACTTATTAAATTCTTCTGCCATTTCTCTGTTTCCCATAACAATTTCACCCAATTCATTCTTCAAGGGCCCAACATTGTTCTTAACTATCTTCTTTCTCTTCACATACCTAAAAAAGCTTTTGCTATCCTCCTCTATATTCCTGGCTAGCTTGCGTTTGTACCTCATTTTTTCTCCCCGTATTGCCTTTTTAGTTAAGTTCTGTTGTTCCTTAAAAACTTCCCAATCATCTGTCCTCCCACTCACCTTAGCTCTGTCATACTTCCTTTTTTTTAATGCTATGCAATCTCTGACTTCCTTTGTCAACCACTGTGGCCCCTTTCCCCTCTTTGAATCCTTCCTTCTCTGGGGGATGAACTGATTTTGCACCTTGTGCATTATTCCCAAGAATACCTGCCATTGCTGTTCCACAGTCTTTTCTGCTAGGATATCCGTCCAGTCAACTTTGGCCAGCAACTCCGTCATGGCTCCATAGTTTCCCTGTTCAACTGCAACACTGACACCTCCGAACTGCCCTTATCCTTCTCAAATTGCAGGTAAAAACTTATCATATTATGATCACTACCTCCTAATGGCTCCTTTACTGCAAGATTGCTTATCAAATCCTGTTCATTACATAACACTAAATCCAGAATAGCCTTGTCCCTGGTCGGTTCTCGTACAAGCTGTTCCAAGAATGCATCTCGTAGGCACTCTACGAACTCCCTATCCTGGGGTCCAGCACCAACCTGATTCTCCCAGTTCACCTGCATGTTGAAATCCCCCATAACTACTGCGACATTACCTTTGCCACATGCCAATGCCAATGTTAACTCCCTATTCAACTTGCACCCAATATCCATGCTACTGATTGGTGGCCTGTAGACACCACCCATTAGGGTCCTTTTGCCCTTACTGTTCCTCAATTCTATCCACGCAGACTCCACTTCTCCTGATCCTATGTCCCCCCTTGCAAAGGACTGAATCTCATTCCTCATCAACAGGGCCACCCCACCACCTCTGCCCACATTTCTGTCCCTACGATAGCACGTATACCCTTGTATATTCATTTCCCAGGTCTGATCTCCCTGCAGCCATGTCTTCGTTATCCCAACAACATCATAGTTATCCATTTGCACCTGAGCTTCAAGCTCATCTGCCTTATTTCTGACACTTCGTGCATTCAGATATAGAATTTTTAGCCCATTTCTCCTCTCTCTGTTTGAATTGCTGCCTATTGTGCTTAACCCAGCTCCCTGAACTCCCATCCGGCTATACGCCCCTAGAATTTTGTTGTCCTTGCTAAATTTACTTATTCTTTCTGCACATTTAACTCCATGTTCTGTCAGACCATCCCTCTGTACATGTGTCCTCCTTATCACTTGTTCCATCTCACCTTTCTCTACTACACACTTAATATTCCAGAACCGTGTAGTCCCCACCTGTCCTTTATTCTTCATCTCACTATCCTCTCTCACATTCTGGATCCCCGCCCCCTGCAAATTTAGTTTAATCCCCCCCAAGAAGCACTAGCAAACTTCCCTGCAAGAATGTTAGTACCGCTCCAGTTCAGGTGTAAACCGTCCCTTCGGAACAGATCCCACCTTCCCTGGAACAAAGCCCAATTATCTAAAAACCTGAAGCCCTCCCTCCTGCACCATCCTCAGCTATAATCTTTCTGTTCCTTGCCTCACTCGCATGTGGCACAGGTAGCAATCCTGAGATTGTTACCCTGGAGGTCCTGCTCTTCAACTTTGCACCTAACTCCCTGAACTCCCTACGCAGGACCCCCTCACTCATCCTACCCACGTCATTGGACCCTACATGGACCACAACATCTGGATTCTTGCCCTCCCTCTCGAGAATAACCTGCACCCGATCTGAGATGTCTTGGACCCCGGCACCAGGGAGGCAACATACCATCCGAGACTCCCGATCTTCCCCACAAAATCTCCTATCCGCCCCCCTGACTATAGAGTCCCCTATCACTACTGCTCTCTTCTCTTCCCTCCTCCCCTTCCTAGTCGAGGGTCCAACCTCAGTGCCAGAGACAGGACCACTGCAACCTGTTCCTGGTAGGTCATCCCCACCAACAGTATCCAAAACGGTATACTTATTTTTGATGGGAATGGCCACAGGGGTTCTCTGCTCTGTCTGTCTGCTCCTCCTATTTTCTCTCCATTTAGAAAATAGTCAACCCTTTCATTTCTTCTGCCCAAGTGCATGACTCATTTTAGATGTGGTTGAGGCTGACAGAGGACAACAATGGCGATTGGGTCTCTGCCACTGAGCCTGGTTCCGTGGTGCAGAAAGGAAAGAAGAAGATGAGGAATGCGGTAGTCAGAGGGGATTCCATAGTGAGAGGAACAGACAGGAGGTTCTGTCAGCCTGATAAAGACACCTGCATGGGGTGTTGCCTCCCAGGTGCCAGAGTACAGGATGTCTTGGATCGGGTGCAGAGTATTCTGAAAGGAGAGGGTGAACCGCCAGAAGTCTTGGTACACGTTGGTACCAATGACATAGTAGAAAAAGGGAGGAGGTCCTAAAGAGAGAATTCAGGGAGTTGGGTAGGATACTGAAAAGCAGGTCCTCTAGGGTAGTAATCTCAGGATGGCTGCCCGTGCCACGTGCTAATGAGCGCAAGAAAAGCATGATCAGGCATATTAATGCATGGCTGAGAGACTAGTGTAGGGGGCAGGGCTTCTGATTCCTGGATCATTGGGTCCTCTTCTGGGGGAGGTATGACCTGTACAAAAAGGGCAGGTTACACCTGAACATTTAATAGAGCTGTTAGGGAGGGTTTAAACTAAACTGGTAGGGGAATGGGAACCGGAGTGATAGGGTTGAGGAAGGGGAAAACAGAAGTAAACCAAAGATAGTGTGCAACAGAGATTATAGAAAGAACAGGCAGAAGAGGAGGCTTAATCACAGCCAGTGGGACGGGTTACAGGGCAATTGAGGCGTGGTTCATTTAAACCAGAAAGCAAAAAATACTGGACTGAAAGTGTTGTATTTGAATGCATGTAGCATAAGAAATAAAATGGATGATCTTGAGATTCAGCTACAAGTATGACATTGTACAAGTGGCAAGTATGACATTGTGGCCATCTCTGAAACTTGGCTAAATGATGGCTGCCATTGGGAGGTGAATGCCCAAAGATATACGGTGTATTGGAAAGATAGGTTAGTAAGCAAAGTGGGTGGTGTGGCTCTGTGTGTAAGTAATAATATTAAATCATTAGAAAGGGATGACATAGGATCGGAAGGTGTAGAGTCTCTATGGGTTGAGTTAAGAAATGGTAAGGGTAAAAGGACCCTAATGGCAGTTGCATACAGGCCTCCAAACAGCAGCTGGGATGTGGATTACAAATTACAGCAGGAGATAGAAAAGGCGTGTCAGAAAGGCAATGTTATGATAATCATTGGGGATTTTAACATGAAAGTGGATTGGGAAAACCAGACCAGTACTGGACCTCAAGAGAGAGAATTTGTAGAATGTCTAAGAGATGGCTTTTTAGAACAGCTTGTTGTTGAGCCCACTAGAGAATTGGCTGTGCTGGATTGGGTGTTGTGCAATGATCTGGAGATGATAAGAGAGCTCAAGGTTAAGGAATCCTTTGGGAACAGTGATCACAATATGATTAAGTTCGCATTGAAATTTGAGAGGGAAACAATAAAATCAAATGTGTTGGTATGTCAGAACTATAGGGTCTTTTAAGAGAGTCCTGGATAGATACATGGAGCTTAGAAAAATAGGGGGCTATGGGTAACCCAAGGTAATTTCTAAGGTAGGGACATGTTCCGCACGGCTTTGTGGGCCAAAGGGCCTGTATTGTGCTGTATGTCTTCTATGTTTCTATGTTTCAGTGGAATAAAGGAAATTACAATGGCATGAGAAGGGAAATGGCCAAAGTTGACTGGAAAGGTACATTTGCAAGAAAGACAGTAGAGCAGCAATGACTGGAGTTTCTGTGAAAAATGAAGGAAGTGGAAGACAGATTTATTCCAAATAAGAAGAAATTTTGAAAAGGATGAAGGACACTACTGTGGCTGACAAGTGAAGTCAGAGCCAAAGTAAAAGCAAAAGAGAGGGTATACAAGTAATCCAGAGCTAGTGGGAAGATAGAGGATTGGGAAACATTTAAAAGCTTGCAGAAGGAAACTAAGAAGGTACTTAGGAAGGAAAAGATGAACTATGAAAGGAAGCTGGTTACTAATATCAAAGAAGATACTAAAAGCCTTTTTAAGTATATAAAGGGTAAAAGAGATTCGAGATACAGTATAGGGCCAATAGAAAATGACGCTGGAGATATTGTAATGAGAGATGCAGAGATGGCAGAGGAACTAAATGCGTATTTTGCATCAGTCTTCACAATGGAAAAAGTCTGCGGTATACATTCAAGAGTATCTGGGAAGTGAAGTATGTGTAGTGAAAATTACGACCGAGAAGGTGCTCAGGAAGCTTAATGGCCTGAGAGTGGATAAATCTCTTGGGCCGGTTGGAATGCATCCTTGAGTTCTGAAGGAAGTAGCTGGAGAGATTGTGGAGGCAGTGTTGATGATCTTTCAAGAATCGATAGATTCTGGCATTGCACCGCTTGACTGGAATTGCATATGTTTTATGTTTCTCTGCTATTTAAGAAGGATGGGAGGCAGCAGAAAGGAAACTATAGACCTGTTAGCCTGACATTAGTGGTTGGGAAGCTGTTGGAATCGATTGTTAGGGATAAGATTATGGAGTACCTGGAGGCACATGACAAGATAGGCCAAAGCCAGCATGGTTTCCTGAAAGGAAAATCCTGCCTGACAAACCTACTGCAATTCTTTGAGGAAATTACAAGCAGGAAGACAAAGAAGATGCAGTAGACATGGTGTACTTGGATTTTCAGAAAGCCTTTGACAAGGTACCACTGCTTAGCAACATAAGAGCCCATGGAATTACAGGGGAGTTACTTGCATGGATTTAGCATTGGCTGATCAGCAGAAAACAGAGAGTGGGAATAAGGGGATTCTATTCTGGCTGGCTGCTGGTTACCAGTGGAGTTCCACTGGTTAGGACAGCTGCTTTTATTTGTCAATGATCTGGAATGTGGTATTAATGAACCTGTGGCTACATTTGCCAATGATACAAAGATAGGTGGATATGTGGATAGTGATGAGGAAACAGAGCCTGCAGGGAGACTTAGATAGTTTAGAGAAATGTGCAAAGAAGTGGCAAATGAAATACAATGTTGGAAAGTGTATGATCATGCATTTTGGTGGAAGAAATGGTGGAAGACTATTATTTAGATGGAGAGAGAATTCAAAATGCAGAGATGCAAAGGGACTTCAGAGTCCTTGTGCAAGATTCCCTAAAGGTTAGCCTCCAGGTTGAGTCGGTTATGAAGAAGACGAATGCAATGTTGGCATTCATTTCTGGAGGTATAGAATATAAGAGCAGGGATGTGATGTTGAGGCTTTATAAGGCTTTCGTGAGACTGCACTTGGAGTATACTGTGAAGTTTTGGGCTCCTTACTTTAGAAGGGATATTCTGACATTGGAGAAGATTCACAAAAATTATTCCAGGAATGAAAGGGTTACTGTATGAGGATCGTCTGGCAGCTCTTGGGCTGTATTCCCTGTGGTTCAATGAATGAAGGGGGATCTCATAGAAATACTCCAAATGTTTAGATATGACAAAGTTATTTCCCATGGTAGGGGAGTCATGGACAAGAGGGCACAAATTCAGGATTGAAGGATGTCCATTTAGAACTGAGATGAGGAGAAATTACTTCAGTGAGAGGCTGGTAAATCTGTGGGATTTGTTGCTATGAGTGGCTGTAGAGGCCAAGTCATTGGGTGTATTTAAGGCAGAGATAGATGGGTTCTTGATTAGCCAGGGCATCAAAGGGTATGGGGAGAAGGCAGGGGAGTGGGGATGACTGGAAGAATTGGATCAGCCCATGATTGAATGGCAGAGCAGACTTGATGGGCTGAATAGCCTACTTCTGCTCCTATATCTCATGGTCTTATGACCATACACATCTCAACACTGTATTCCTTCGGCCACTTCTTTGCCCATTCACTTTATCTGTTAAGACCTCTGGAGACTCTCTACTTCCTCAAACCTATCTGCCTCTCCACAGGTCTTTGTATCATCTGCCAACTTTGCAACAAAGTCATCAATTCCATCGTCCAAATCATTAGCATACAATGCAAAAAGAATTGATCTTAACACAGACGTCTGTGGAATACTACTAGTCACTGGCCAGCCAGAAATAGCTCCCCTTATTCCCACGCTTTGCCTCCTGCCAATCAGCCACTGCTTTATCCATGCTAGAATCCTTCCTGTAATATCATGGCTCATAGTTGTTAAGCAGGCTCACATGTGGCATCTTGTCAAATGTCTTCTGAAAATCCAAGTACAAAACTTCAACTGACTCTCCTTTATCTATCCTGCTTGCTAATACTTCAAAGAATTCCAACAGGTTCATTAGGCAAGATTTTCTCTTGAGGAAACCATGCTGACTACGGTCTATTTTATCACATGCCTCCAAGTACCCCGCTACCACATCCTTAACAATCAACTCCAACATCTTCCCACCCACTGAGGTCAGACTAACTGGCCTATAGTTTCCTTTTTTCTGCCTCTCTTCTTTCTTGAAGAACGGAGTAACATTTGCAATTTTTCAGTCTGCTGGAACCACACCAGAATATAGTGATTCCTGAAAGATCATTACTAATGCCTCCTCAATCTCTTCAGCCACCTCTTTCAGAACCCTGGGGTGTACACCATCTGGTCCAGGTGACTTATCTACCTTCAGACCTTTCAGTTTCCTAAGAACCTTCTCTCTAGTTATGGTAACTTCACACACTTCATGACCTCTGACACCTGGAACTTCTACCATACTGCTAGTGTCTTCCACCGCAAAAACTGATGCAAAATACTCATTCAGTTCATCCGCAGATCCTTGCCCTCTATTATTACTGCTCCAGCATCATTTTCCAATGGTCCAAGATCCACTTTTGCCTCTCTTTTACATTTTATGTATCTGAAGAAACTTTTGGCACCCTGCTTACTATTATTGGCTAGCTTACTTTCATATTCCATCTTCACATTCTTAATGACTTTTTTAGTTGCTTTCTGTTGGTATTTGAAAGCTTCCCAATCCTCTAACTTCCCACTAATATTTGCTTTATTATATGCCCTCCCTTTGGCTTTTATGTTAGCCTTGCCTTCTCTCCTTAGCCACGGTTGTGTCATCTTGCCTTAGAATACTTCTTTCGCTTTGGGATGTATATATCCTGTACCTTTCAAATTGCTTCCAGAAATTCCAGTCATTTCCGCTGTACCATCATTCCTGCCAATGTTCTTTTCCAGTCATTTCTGGCCAACCCTCTCTCATGTCTCTGTAATTCCCTTTACTCCATTGTAATACTGACATTTCTGACTTTAGCTTCTCCTGCTCAAATCTCAGGGAGAATTTGATCATATTTTGATCACTTGCCCCTAAGGGTTATATTACCTTAAGCTCTCTAACCAATTCTAGTTCATTGGACAACACCCAATCTAGAATAACTGATTCCCTAATGGTCTCAGCCATGAGTTGCTCTAAAAAGCCATCTCATTGGCATTCTAGAAATTCCCACTCTTGGCATCCAGCGCCAATCTGATTTTTCCAATCTACCTGCATATTCAAATCCCCCATGACTATTGTAACATTGCCCTTTTGGCATGCATTTTCCATCTCCCATTGTAACTTGTAGATACATCTTCACTACTGTTTGGGGTCTGTATACAACTCTCATCAGGGTCTTTTTACCCATACAGTTCCTTAGTTCTAGCCACAATGATTCAAAACCTTCTGACCTTATGTCACCTTTTCTTAATCATGAGATTTTTTTTACCAATAGATCCATGCCATCCCCCTCTACCTTCCTGTCTGTCCTTTCAATACAATGTGTATCCTTGGACATTAAGCTCCCAGTTATCACCTTTCTTCAGGCATGATTCAGTGATGCGTACAACTTCATACATGCCAATTTGTAACTGTGTTACAAGTTTATTTACATTATTCTGTATACTGCATGCAGTCAAATATAACCTCGGTCCTGTATTCACCCTTTACTAATTTTGTCCACCTTTTACATGCAACATCCTGTTAACTGCAATTTTGACTCATCATCAGCCTACTACTTACTAGTAGGCTCACCACACATTGCCTCTGATTGTTAGCCATCTACCTCATCTTCAGCACTATCACTCCAGTTCTCACCCCCCTGGCAAATTAGTTTCAGCCCACCTGATCAACTCGAGCCAACCTGTCCATAAGGATATTGGAGCCCCTTGGTTTCAGGAGTAACCCTTCATTTTTGTATAGGTGATACCTTCCCCAGAAGAGATCTGACTGATCCATAAATCTGTCCTGTGCACCAGTTCTTCAGCCACACCTGCCAAATCATCCTATTCTTACCCTCATTGGTACGTGACACAGGCAGCAATCCAGAAAGAACTACTCTGAAGGCCCTGTTTCTCAGCTTTCTACCTAGCTCCCTAAAATCTCTGTTCAGGACCTCCTCACCTTGTCTACTTAGTGCCAATATGTACTAAGACTACTGGCTGCTTCCCTTCACCCTTGGGAATGCCATAAACTCAGTCTGAGACATCCTTGATTCTGGCACCACAGAGGTCTGGATGTCTCTATCACACTCACAGAACCTCTATGTTCCTCTGACTAAAATATCTCCTATCAACCCTGAGGTACTCTTCACCCCTCTGCTGTTCTGAGCCCAGCACCAGACCCAGTGCCAGAGACCTGTAGCTTTGTAGCTCCCCGCCGGCAGGTCGTCCCCCTCAATAGTATCTAAAGTTATAAATGTATTATTGAGGGGAAGGGGTACTCTGCATTGGCTGTTCACTTCCCCTCCTTCTCCTGACAGCCTCATGGCTACCCATCTCTTGTAACCTAAGGATGACTACCTCCCTGTAGCCCCTCATTCTCCCGTGTACACAGAAGGTCACTGAGCTGTAGATCCAGTTCCTTAACACATTCTCTCAGGGGCTGCAACCTGGTGCGCCTGGTACAGGTGAGTTTATCTGAGAGACTGGAGCTCTCCCAGACTTACCACATCCCACACACAGTACAGAACACTGCCCCGGAGCCATTCTCACTAATCTACTATATTCTGACAGATGAGCAATGAACAAATAAGAACAGAGAGAGTAACTTACAAGACAATGTATCTCTCCCAAACCTGATCTCGCCGAAGACCGATGAGCCAAGGTCACTCTAAACACTGGCACACTCTCAAGAATGGCCGCTCCACTTGCATTTGAATTATTCTTATTGGTCCTTTCTAATTAATCACTCTTGCTGATCGGCTGCTCCTCAACTCAGAGAAACTGCCATGAAACTCTGCCTTCAAAATCTTGATTGCTGCCCTGGTTAAAAAGTAGCTGTTCTCACATACCCCTGCTGTGGATTGTCTAACTCAGAGTAACTGGTTTGAAGCTCTGCTTTTTAAAGCTTGTACGCAGACCTGACTGAAAGGTGCCAAATACTGCTTGCTGACTGGTTGCTCATCAAATCATAAAAAACTGCTGCAAAACTCTGTCTTCAAAATCTCAATCACCATCCTGATTAAAAAGTAACTCTTTTCATGCACCCCCGGTGTAAATTGTCCAACTTGAATATGGTTATTATTCAATAGATTTATTGAGTATGCCCACAAGACAATGAATCTCAGGGTTGTATATGGTGACATATATATATATATACGTTGTTAATAAAATTTACATTGAACTTGGAGCAGTTTATGAGGGATTGGAGGTGTGCTTGTGTCTAAGATTGGACCCTGGCCTAGACCCAGTCTAACGAGGACTGTGTAGATTGAATGTGAGTCCAAGAACTTGTCACTTTTTCCTGAACTGACATAAACTTAATTCTTCACATTCCATCTTTTCCACACATATCTCTCAAGATTAGATTGCCTAGTGGAAGCAAATTCTCTTACAGCATTTAGGAAGTGTCTAGATGAACTCCTGAATCACCTAGACTAGAAAGGATATGGCCTAAGTACCAGATGATGGAACTAATACAGGTGGATGCCCATTGTTTGGCATCGATTAATACAGCTGGGTGCCCATGGGCTGACAAGGATTAGTACAAATGTTGCCCACTGTTTAGCATCAATTAATACAGGTGGGTGTCCATTGGTTGGCATCGAAGTACAGGTGGGTGCCCGTGGGTTGGCAAGGATTAATACAGGTGGCTGTGCACTGTTTGGCATCGAAGTACAGATGGGTGCCCATAAGTTGGCAAGTATTAATACAGCTGGGTGCTGTATGTAAGTAGTCACTCACCTTCAGCTGAACCATCTTAAGCCAGAAGAACGGTTGGGCAAGTGAAGTTGAGTGAAGCTGAGTGAAGTTATCCCCTTTGGTTCAAGAGTCTGATGGGTGAAGGGTAATAACTGTTCCTGAACCTAGTGGTGTGAGTCCTGAGGCTCCTGTAACTTCATGATGGCAGCAGTGAGAAGAGACCATGCCCTGGGTGAAGGGGATCTCTGATGATGGATGCTGCTTTCCTGCAACAGCATTTCATGCATATGTGCTCAATGGTTGGGAGGGCTTTACCTGTGGTCCCTCTATAATGTTTTGTGGTCATTCATGTGTTGCATGTCAGAACCGTCACTTTGGGGGACACTGCATTGACAAATTCAGATGAAGAGTCTCAGACCTGAAGCTTTCTCTCCATAAGCTGTGTGTTTCCAGCAGTTCCTCTTTCTATTTCACATTTCCCACATCTGCAATGTTTTCAACAATCACTGACTTCCAGATATAGCCAATCAGAAGACACTCTTATTTGTGTCGAGGCCAAAGTTTGAGGCTCTACTCCAGTGACCTGTAAACAAAACATAGACTGAAGTTGTAGTACAGAACACTTATAATGGGGTTAAGCAAATCCAAAATGGAAAGGAAACAGTTTGATAAACTGAGATTTTTGGGGATATAAATGATAACATGGGCAAGGAAGGATCATTGGAGGCAATAAATTTGGATGTTCTAAAATCTTTAATAAGCTCAACACAATTAGTTTGTGTGCAACATTGTTGTTCGTCCTTCGGAGTCGAAGACGACCATGACTTCAGTCAGGTGGAGGGTTTGTGACTGTGGGTCTGGAGGTTGATGTTGAGGTCTTTGAGGGACACTTTGAGGCAGTCTTTGAAACGTTTCTTCTGCCTCCAACTGAGAGCTTGCCCTGGCTCAGCTCTCCATACAGCAGCTGTTTTGGTAGTTGACTGTCAGACATCCTGACGACATGGCCAGCCCATCTGGCTTGGGCTTTCTGTAGGAGGGTGTAGACGCTGTGGGTGCTAGCCCGCTCCAGGACCTCCGTGTCTGGGACTTTGTCCTGCCATTGTACGTGGAGAAGTCTGCGGAGGCAGCTCAAGTGGAAGAGGTTGAGCTGTTTAGCGTGTCTGCTGTAGACAGTCCAGGTCTCGCTGGCATAGAGGAGGGTGGTGAGAACCACCGCTCGGTAGACCTTCAGCTTGGTGGTAAGACTGAGTCCTCTCCGCTCCCATACATGCTCACGGAGTCTCCCAAAGGCGGCACTGGCTTCGGCAATTCTGTTGCTGATCTCTGCATCTATGTTCACCGCTCATGATAGAGTACTGCCCAGATAAGTAAAGCTGTCGACTGCCAATAGCCTCTGCCCCTTTACTGTGATGTGTGGTTCCTGGTAGGGCTTTCTGGGTGCGGGCTGGTACATAACTTTGGTCTTTTTGGTGCTGATTGTAAGTCCAAAGTTGTCACAGGCTCGTGAGAAGCAGTCCACTTCTCGCTGCATCTTCTGCTCTGTGCTGGCGTTGAGGGCACAATCATCTGCGAATAAGAGGTCTCTGACGATGGTCTCCTTTACCTTTGTAACAGCCTGTAGACGCCGGAGGTTGAATAGCCCACCGCCGGTCCTGTATCTGACGTGTATACCATCCTGACAATCGCGGAAGGCATCATTCAGCATAGCAGAGAAGACCATGCTAAAGGGGCGAGAACGCATCCTTGCTTCACACCATTCGTCACTGAGAAGGCTTCTGACTAATCACCATCTTCCAAAACTTTCACCATTATGCCATCGTGGAACTGCCGAACAATCGTGATGAACTTGCTAGGGCAGCCAAACTTCTCCATTATCTTCCATAAGCCATCTCTGCTGACCACATCAAATGCCGTGGTCAGATCGACAAAGGCCATAAAGAGGTCGCTGTGCTGCTCTTGACATTTTTCCTGGAGTTGGCGTGCAGCAAATATCATGTCGACAGTTCCACGCTCTGCACGGAAGCCACACTGGCTTTCTGGGAGGAGACCTTGCTCAAGGTGTTGGAGAAGGTGATTAAGCAGGATGCGAGCCAAGATCTTCCCAGCTATGGACAGGGGGGAGATGCCTCAGTGATTGTCACAAGACTGGCAGTTGCCTTTCCTCTTGTAGGTGTGGACTATAATGGCATCTTTCAACTGTTCCGGGACCTTTCCTTCGTTCCACATAGACTGGAAGAGTTCAGTCAGCTTCTGCATCATGAATGGGCCTCCTGCTTTGTAGACTTCAGCAGGGATTGCATCTGATCCTGGTGCTTTGCTACAAGAAAGTTGCCTGATGGCTTTTCTGACTTCTTCTTCTGTGGGGAGGCTGTCAAGGTCCAGGTTGATCTCCACCTGAGGTAGGCGAGCAATGGCCTCATCATTGATTTCGGCAGGGCGGTTGAGACCTGGTTGAAGTGTTCAGCCCATCTCTCCAAAATCTGCTTTTTCTCTGTCAGCAGCCGAGTCCCATCTGCACTGAGGAGTGGGGAGGAGCCAGAGGAATGAAGTCCAAACATAGCCTTCAAAGCGTCATAGAAACGTTTGGTGTCATGACTGTCTGCGTAGCCCTGGATCTCATCGGCCTTATTGCTGAATCAGACATCCTGCATCTCATGGAGTTTCTTCTGCACTTTCCATCTTGCACTGGCGAAGGCGTCTATCTTTGCTTGTGATGTGGGATTATTCTGGTGCGCTCTGAACAATTGGTGTTTCTCTGACAACAGTGCCTGTATCTCCCTGTCATTCTCATTGAACCAGTCTTGATGTCTGCGGATTGCTGCTCCGAGGTGTTCGAGAGCAGTAGAGTAGACAGCATCTCTGAAAGCCGTCCACTGCTCTTCATTGCTGGTGTGGTCATCCTGGGGTGTGTCAAGCAGCCTGCTATCTAGGTCTTTACAAAATTCTTCTTCAACATTATTATGGATAATGTTGCACACATACTGATATATAATTGCACCAATTATATACTGATACATACTGACATCAGTTATATACTGATATATACTAGCATCAATTATATACTGATACATACTAGCATCAATTATATACTGATATATACTGACATCAATTATATACTGATATATACTGACATCAATTATATACTGACATACTAAACACTGACATCAATTGGTTGACTGACAAGGAATGGAGAGTAGGGTTAAACGTTTCTTTCTGGGTGTGCCTGGCAGTAACAAGGAGCGCATAGGAGTGATTGGTGCTGGGCTACAGCTCGTTACAGTCAGGATGAGAGAGCAGATTATGAGAGAGAGAAGTTTCTCAAAGTTTTTTGACAACAATAATTTGTGTGGAATGATGAAATGGGAGGCTTCAAGGTGACTGAGAAAGATTCAGGGTGTGGCTTAAAACAGGGCAGATCAAGTTCAATCCAAATTTATTGTTGTCATAGGTACATGTACATTAATTTTGTATAAAAGGCAGGAAAATGCAGACTGTTTAAACTTGACTGGGCCTTGTCCTAATGGAATTTAGAGGAACGACTGAGAATCTCATTGAAAACTACCAGATACCGAAAAGCCTGAACAGAGTGGACATGGACTGAATGTTTCCAAGAGTAGGAGACACTAGGACCTGAGGGCACAGCTTCAGAATAAAGGGATATACCTTCAGCTATGAGGATGTCTGCAGCACCTGCTGACCTGTGATTTTAGTCTTGGAAGCCAACGACAGGTTGTCTTTCAAAAGGTGAACCCCTGCAAGATGACAGACCCGAATGGAGTACCTGGTAAGGCTTTGAAAACTTGTGCCAACCAACCGGTAGGGGTGCACAAGGACACTTTCAACCTCTCAGTGTAACAATCGGAATTTCCCACCTGCGTCAAAAGGGCAACAATCACACCAGGGATTCAAGGGACACTGGCTCAAAAAGATCTCATCCTTCATTAAGGACCTCCATCACCCAGGACATGCCCTTGCCCTCTTCTCATTGCTTCCATCAAGGAGGTACACTCAATGATTCAGGGACTGCTTCTTCCCCTCTGCCATCAGATTTCTGATTGGATAGTGAACCCACAAACACTACCTTACTACTTTTTTGCACTACTTTTTTAACTGTTTTGCATAAATATAAATATCTATATAATTACTTACTGTAATTTACGGTTTTTATTCTTACGTATTGCAATGTCCTGTTACTGCAAAACAACAAAGTTCATGACATATGCTGGTGATATTGAACCTGATTCTGACTCTGATTTAAAACTACGGCAAGGAGCAATATGTTTGGGCAGAGGATGGTGGATCTGTGGAATTATTTCTCAGAAGGCTGTGGAAGTAAAGTCATTGGGTGTATTTAAGTCAGAGGTTGATAGGTTCTTGATTGGTTTAGATTTCATGAAGAAGGCAGGAGAATTAGTCATGAATGACAGAGAAGACTCAATGTTTCAAAGGTTCAAATGTTCAATTATTATCTAAGTATACAACTCTGAAATTCTTTAATTCTCTGGGTAGCCATGAAACCAAGAAAGAAAAGAAAGGCAGCATGATCATCAACCCCCAAATCCCTCCTCCCTGCATAAAACATGAAAACATTGACTCCCAAATCCCTCCTCCCTGCATAAACCATGAAAACATTGACCCCCAAATCCCTCCTCCCTGCATAAAACATGAAAACATTGACCCCCAAATCCCCCCTCCCTGCATAAAACATGAAAACATTGACCCCCAAATCCCCCCTCCCTGCATAAAACATGAAAACATTGACCCCCAAATCCCCCCTCCCTGCATAAAACATGAAAACATTGACCTCCAAATCCCCCCTCCCTGCATAAAACATGAAAACATTGACCCCCAAATCCCCCCTCCCTGCATAAAACGTGAAAACATTGACTCCCAAATCCCTCCTCCCTGCATAAAACATGAAAACATTGACTCCCAAATCCCTCCTCCCTGCATAAAAAATGAATAAAAAAGGATCAGGCACATTGACTCCCAAATCCCTGCTCCCACATGAAGTAAGTGTACAAAATGGATTAGGCACATCAACCCCCAAATCCCCCTCTCCACATAAAAAAAATTCAAGAAGATCAGGTGAAAAAACACAGAATATAAAAACTTTAAGACTGAATAACAGAGCCTATAGTCAAAGTCCACATCTAAACTGCAGAAAAAAACCTGGGCAACACTCTCTGGGCACAGCAGCAGGCATTCCCCTCTCCAGTACAGAGCAACCGATCAAAAGGCAATCGGCCCGTGAAAAAGATGGTTTCCTGATCTATCCAGAAGATGTCGACCAAAGGAGCGTGGTGCGTAGGTGCCAACTTGACGGTAGGCCGAATAGCCTGAATCTGCTCCTATATCTTATGGCTCTATTGAAAATGAGCTCTTTGCAGTTGCAGCGCAGAACATGACAAACATGACAAACTTACATAAGCTAACGTCATGAGTCCTGAAGAAGTGTCGCAGCCTGAGATATTGAATGTTTACTCTTTTCCATTGATGCAACCTGGTCTGCCGAGATCCTCCAGCATTTTGTGTGCAGCAACTACAAATTTTCTGGTGTTGGGGAAACATAAGTTCACATAAGCTTAAATGCAGTATAATATAGATAAAAGAGAAGTTATCCACTTTGGAAAGAAAATCACAAGGGCAATGTATTATTTCAGTGGTGTCAGACTGGGAATTGTTCATGTGCAAAGTGACCTGACTGTCCTCGTACAAGTTATTAAAGTAAACATTCTGGTGCCGCTAGCAGTTAAGAAGGTAAATGTTATGTTGACTTCATAGTGAAAAGGTTTGACTATAAGAGCAAGGATACAGGGTCTTGATGAAATTAGAGTGAGAGCATTGAGTGTGGATTCAGTTTTATTATTCAATATGCTTGGGGGAAATGCAATGAAGTTTCCCTGGAGACAAGAGATTAAATCAGAAAGGTTTTTCTTCACTGGAATTTGGAAGGAATAGGGGGGAGGGGAATCTGACTAAAACTTATGAAACTCTGACAGGACGAGACAGAACTATTGTTGAGTTTGGGCGTTTAGAATAAGTGGTCGCAGTCTCAAGTTATAGGGCAAGAGATGCAAATAACCCCCACATTACAGCCATTCAAGTGATGGAAATTTGCCCTTAGAGAATTTTCAAATCATTACCTAAAAACTTGAGAAACACAGTAAATTCTGCTGTCATGGAATTTGTATGTAAGTAAATCAACATAATATATAGTTTTTAAGCTTTATTTTTAAGAACTCACCATTCCTGACATACACCTGTATAAGATTGAAGTGAGGAGAAATATCTTCACTCAGTGGATGGGAAGTCTCTGGTATTCACTACTATGGATGCCTGTAGGGACTAAGTTACTGAAGACAATGGATTCCAGTTAATTGGAACATATTGGGACTAGTATGTTTTGGCCCAATTAAGCGTATTCTCCAATTTCGTGGAAATAGTTAAAGAGACATAAAAAAAGACAAACTACCATTTAATGGAGTAACAAATTATATATTGTATTTAAATGAAATACATAACAAATTAGAACACTACCAATACTACGAAGTACTATAACACTGTGTATTTACTCCTTAGAGTTATTGGCTGAGGAATTTGTCCAGTGTATGCGTTCTTTTGATTAACTGTAATTGAACAAAATCAGCATAGACAACTAGTGTAGAAAATAGACTGCCTTCATACAATGATTGAATCCTCTAAATCTTCACTTGCATTGTAACATTCAAGATGATTGTCGACACCTTCAAATTCATCATAGTTCCTAAGTAGTAGAATTGTTTAATTTTCAGTCCTGGCTGTTTCTGGCATCTCCAAGCCTGAATGCTTGAAACCACAGGGAGCAAAACAGTTCCAAATCATCTTCCTACTTACTTCTCACCAACTATCAGTGACAAAAATCAGTGCTTTTTGAAAGCAAATATGTGCAGTTGATGCTATTACAAAACTGTTCGCTCTCAGCAATGAATGGTGTAGCACCCAATGGCCACACAAGAGCTCACGTCTTGCAAAATTCACGATTCAAGTACATTTATTATCAAAGAATGTATAAATTATACAACCTTCAGATTTGCTTGCTCACAGGTGGCCACAAAGCAAGAAATAGGAAAGAATCAATTTAAAAAAAGATCAAAAGGCCGTTCAGTCCAGCTCAGTGTTCATTATTAACAGGCCAGCCCATTTGAAAATCGCTCATATATATCAGTGATATATCCTATATCAACTGAAAAGGGAGGGTGAACAGCCAGAAGTCATGGTACATATTGGTACCAACGACATAGGTAGCAAAAGGGAGGAGGTCCTGAAAACAGAATACAGGGACCTAGGAAGGAAGCTGAGAAGCAGGACATCAAAGGTAGGATTGCTGCCTATGCCACGCAACAATGAGTATAGGAATAGAATGAGGTGGCTGGTAAATGTGTGACTGAAGAATTGGAGCAGGGAGCAAGGATTCAGATTTCTTGATGATTGGGATCTCTCCTGGGGCAGGTGGGACCTGTACAAAAGGGACGGGTTGTAGTTGAATCCGAGGGGGACCAATATTCTTGCGGGCAGACTTACTAAAACTGTTGGAAGTGGTTTAAACTAATATGGCAGGAGGATGGGAACCAGTGTGATAGAGCTGAGGATGAGCCAGCAGGTTTACAAGTAGATGATGGTGTAACATGAATGTAAGGAAGGACAAGCCAATGATTCGGTACAAATGCAGACAGAGCAGAGTTAAATTGTTCCACAGAGACAAAATGCAAAAGGTCAGAGAATGCAGGACTGAAGGTGACGTATTTAAATGCACACATCAATTGGAATAAGGTGGACGAACTCGTGGCACAATTAAAGATTGGTCGGTATGACATTGTGGTTGAAAGAAGGCCATAGTTGGGAGCTCACCATCAAAGGATATACTTTGTATCGATAAGACAGGCAGGAAGGCACAGGCGGTGGTGAGGCTCTGTTGGTAAGAGATGGAATTACATCTTTAGGAAAAGGTGACATAGGGTTAGAGAATGTAGAATCTTTGTGGGTGGAATTAAGAAAGTGCAAGGGTAAAAAATACATTATTGGAATCATACATAGGCCTCCAAATAGTAGCCAAGATGGGGGGGTTCATATCATAAAGGGAGCTGGCAAAGGCATGTAATAAGGGTAATGATGCAATTATAATGGGGAACTTTAATATGCAAGGGGATGGGGAAAAGCTAAGCTGATCTTGTCAGATCACAAGAGAGGGAATTTGTTGAATGCCTACGCGATGGCTTTTTAGAGAAGCTTGTGCTTGAGCCTACTCAGGGAAAGGTTATCTTAGATTGGGTGTTGTGTAATAACCCAGATCTTATTAGGGAGCTTAATGTAAAGGAACCTTTTGGAGGCAGTGATTATATATGTTTGAATTCATACTGCAATTTGAGAGGGAGAGGCATAACTCACATGCATCTGTTTCGCAATGGTATGGATAGCAGAATGGCTGACAGGCAGGAGGCAGCGAGTAGGAATAAAAGGAGCCTTTTAAGAACATGACAGATGGAATACACTGTTGGGAAATGTATGATACTGCATTTTGGTAAAAGGAATAATAGTGTGGACTATTATCTAAATGGGGAGAGGGTTCAAAGATTAGAGGTGCAGGGGGACTTCGGAGTCCTTGTGCAAGTTTCCCAGAAGGTTAATTTATAGGTTGAGTCTGCGGTAAAGAAGGCAAATGCAATGTTGGTATTTATTTGAACGGGAATAGGATACAAAAGCAACAAGATAATGCTGAGGCTTTATAAGATACTAGTCAGGCTTGGAGTATTGTCAACAGTTTTGGGCCCCATATCGCAGAAAGGGTGAGTTGTCATTGGAGAAAATCCAGAGGAGGTTCACGAGGATGATACCAAGAATGAAGGGGTTAACATATTAGGAGTGTTTGGCCACTTTGAGCCTGTACTCACTGGAACTTAGAAGAATGCGTGGGGATCTCTACGAGCCAGAGGGTGGTGAATCTGTGGAATTCATTGCCACAGGCAGCTTTAAACGCCAGGTCATTGGGTCTATTTAGGGCAAAGGTTGATGGATTCCTGATTAGTCAGGGTATGAAGGGTTACGGGGAAAAGACAGGAGATTGGGGTTGAGCAATAATGAAATGGCAGAGCAGACTCGGTGGGCCAAGAGGTCTAATTCTGCTTCTAGATCTTATGGTCCTATAATATAAATTAATTTATATTACTTTATTTTAAATTTACTTTAATTTTGACTTGTCGCATGTACTGAAATACAGTAAATCTTTTGTGTGCATGTTAATCATTGCATACACAATACAACAAAAATTACAGAATGCACAATAGAGTCACAAACTTGAGAAAATCTGCAGATGCTGGAAGTCAAAGTAACACACGCAAACTGCTGGAGGAACTCAGCAGGCCAGGCAGCATCTATGGAAAAGAGTACACAGGACTGATGAAGGGTCTTGGCCCGAAACGTGGACTGTACTTTTTTACACAGATGCTGCCTAGCCTGCTGAGTTCCTGCAGTATTTTGTGTGTGTTGTTATGCAGAATAGAGTGTTATGGTACCCGAGGATAATGACGCCTTATGACAATAAGGCAGAAAGGGTCATGATGAGATAAACTGTGATGAAGTGTGCATATTTATCATGTAAATACTCTGCTCAGGAGGTTTATTACAGCAGAGCTTACACTACCTTTGAGTTCTGGTGGTATATCTTCTCAAGCTCTTGTATCTTCCACTGGATGGAAGCGGGGAGAAGGACGTCTGGAGTAGAAGTGATCTTTGATTATATTGTCTGCTTTCCTGAGGCAGTGAGAAGTGCAGACAGAGTCAATAGAGGGGAAGCTGTTTTTTTGTGAGAGACTGAGTTGTGAACGGAGCTTTCTGTAATTTCTTTTGGTCCTGGGCAGAGAAGTTGCCGTATGTTGTAGGTGAATTGGATATGTCTCCTTGAAGGCTCAGATCATCATTATTTTCCCATAGGAAAGGATGACATGTTAAATATAGATTGAAGCTCCTTCTGATCAATGCACCAATGACCACTGGAGAAATATTATCCTTTGTGCTCATTTGTACTTACTGTTGCGCTTTTAATATATCTATAGTGTTTGAGTAATCTTTAAATATCAGTACTTGGAGATATGATGTGGTGGCCATTACAGAGACTTGGATGGCTCAGGGACAGGAATTGTTACTTCAAGTGCCAGGTTTTAGATGTTTCAGAAAGGACAGGGAGGGAGGCAAAAGAGGTGGGGTGTGGTACTGCTGACTAGAGATGGTGTCATGGCTGCAGAAAAGGTTGACACCATGGAGGGATTGTCTATGGAGTCTCTGTGGGTGGATGTTAGGAACAGGAAAGGGTCAATAACTTTACTGGGTGTTTTTATAGGCCGCCCATAGTAACAGGGATATCGAGGAGCAGATAGGGAAACAGATCCTGGAAAGGTGTAATAATAACAGAGCTGTCATGATGGGAGATTTTAATTTCTCAAATATCGATTGGCATCTCCCCAGAGTGAGAGGTTTAGATGGGGTGGAGTTTGTTAGGTGTGTTCAGGAAGGTTTCTTGACACAATATGTAGATAAGCCTACAAGAGGAGAGGTTGTACTGGATTTGGTATTGGGAAATGAACCTGTTCAGGTGTCAGATCTCTCAGTGGGAGAGCATTTTGGAGATAGTGATCACAATTCTATCCCCTTTACAATACCATATGAGAGAGATAGGAACAGACAAGTTAGAAAAGTGTTTAATTGGAGTAAGGGGAATTATGAGGCTATCAGGCAGGAAATTGGAAGCAGATGTTCTCAGGGAAAAGTACGGAAGAAATGTGGCAAATGTTCAGGGGATATTTGTGTGGAGTTCTGCATAGGTACATTCCAATGAGACAGGGAAGTTATGGTAGGGTACAGGAACTGTGGTATACAAAGGCTGTAATAAATCTAGGCAAGAAGAAAAGAAAAGCTTACAAAAGGTTCAGCGAGCTAGGTAATGTCAGAGATCTAGAAGATTATAAGGCTAACAGGAAAGAGCTTAAGAAGGAAATTAGGAGAGCCAGAAGGGGCCATGAGAAGGCCTTGGCAGGCAGGATTAAGGAAAACCCCAAGGCATTCTACAAGTATGTGAAGAGCAGGAGGATGCGTGAAAGAATAGGACCTATCAAGTGTGACAGTGGGAAAGTATGTATGGAATTGGAGGAAATAGCAGAGGTACTTAATGAATACCTTGCTTCAATATTCACTATGGAAAAGGATCTTGGTGATAGTAGGGATGACTTGCAGCAGACTGAAAAGCTTGATCATGTAGATATTAAGAAAGAGGATGTGCTGGAGCTTTTGGAAAGCATCGAGTTGGATAAATCACCGGGTCCAGATGAGATATACCCCAGGCTACTGTGGGAGGCGAGGGAGCAGATTGCTGAGCCTCTGGCCATGATCTTTGAATCATCAATGGGGACAGGAGAGGTTCTGGAGGATTGGAGGGTTGTGAATGTTGTTCCTTTATTCAAGAAAGGGAGTAGAGATAGCCCAGGAAATTATAGACCAGTGAGTCTTACCTCAGAGAAGATCCTGAGAGGCAGGATTTATGAATCAAAACACAAAAATACAACTGCAGATGCTGTGGATCAAAGAATACGTACACAACGCTGGAAGAACTCAGCAAGTCAGGCAGCATTCGTGAGAAAAGAGTAGCCGACGTTTCGGGCCAAGACCCTTCATCAGGAACGGGGGGGGGGGGGAAGAGAGGGCTGAAGCCCAGTAATAGAGGTAGGGGAGGGGGTAGGGCCTAGAGGCGCCAGGTGGAAAACCAATCAGAGTAAAGATAAAGGGGGGGGGAGGGGATAAGCATGAAAGAATTGTAGAGATGAAGAAGCAGAAAGTTGAAAGGGGAGAGAGGCAGAGAGGGACCTGAATTAGGGGAAGAGGGAGGGGGAGGGAATTACCAGAAATTGGAGAATTCAGTGTTCATACCACCAGGCTGGAGGCTATCCAGACGGTAGATGAGGTGTTGCTCCTCCAACCTGAGTTTGGCCTCATCATGGCAGTAGAGGAGGCCATGTATGGACATATCTAGATGGGAATGAGAGGCAGAGTTGAAGTGGGTGGCAACCTGAGGTCCTGTCTATTGTGATGGATGGAGCATAGGTGCTCGACAAAGCGGTCCCCCAATCTGCATTGAGTCTCGCTGATATAGAAGAGGCCGCACCGGGAGCGCCGGATGCAATAGACTCGCACGTGAAGTGTTGCCTCACTTGGAAGGACTGTTTGGGGCCCGGAATGGTAGTAAGTGGGGAGGTGTGGGGACAGGTGTAGCATTTGCGCTTGCAGGGATAAGTGCCAGGTGGGAGTTCTGTGGGGAGGGACGTGTGGACCAGGTAGTCGCGGAGGGAACGATCCCTGCGAAAAGCTGAGAGGGGTAGGGAGGGAAGGATGTGCTGGGTGGTGGGGTCCTGTTGAAGGTGGCGGAAGCTGCGGAGGATAATGTGTTGGATCCGGAGGCTGGTGGGGTGGTAGGTGAGGACAAGGGGAACCCTGTCCCTGTTGTGATGAAGGGAGGATGGGTTAAGGGCTGAAGTGTGGGAAGTGGAGGAGATGCGGGTGAGGGCATCTTTGATGACGCCAGAAGGGAAACCATGATCCTGAAAGAAAGAGGACATTTGAGAAGTCCTGGAATGGAAAGCCTCATCCTGGGAGCAGATGCGGCGGAGACGGGGGAACTGGGAATAGGGAATGGCATTTTTGCATTGGGCAGGGTGGGAAGAGATATAGTCAAGATAGTTATGGGAGTCAGTGGGTTTGTAGAAGATGTCAGTGGATAGTCTGTCTCCAGAGATGGAGACCGAGAGATCAAGAAAGGGGAGAAAAGTTTCTGAGATGGACCAAGTGAATTTAAGGGCTGGGTGAAAGTTAGAGGCAAAGTTGATGAAATTGATGAGCTCAGCATGGGTGCAGGAAGCAGCACCAATGTAGTCGTCGATGTAGCGGAGGAAAAGTTGGGGAGTGGTGCCAGTATAGATTTGGAGCATAGACTGTTCCACATAACCCACAAAGAGGCAGGCATAACTGGGGCCCAGGCGAGTGCCCATGGCTACGCCCTTGATCTGGAGAAAGTGGGAAGAACCAAAGGAGAAGTTATTGAGAGTTAGAACAAGCTCCACCAACCGGAGGAGAGAGGTGGTGCTGGGGAACTGGTGGGGTCTGTTATCAAAAAGTAGTGGAGGGCTTTGAGGCCTTCTTGATGGGGGATGGAGGTGTATAAGGATTGAACATCCATGGTAAAAATGAAGCGGTCGGGGCCAGGGAATTGGAATTTATTGAAGAGGTGAAGGGCATGGGATGCATCCTGGATGTAGGTGGGGAGAGACTGAACTATGGGGGATAAAATGGAGTCCAGGTAGGCAGACACAACTTCAGTGGGGCAGGAGCAGGCTGAAACTATGGGTCTGCTGGGACAGTCAGGCTTGTGGATCTTGGGGAGGAGGTAAAACTGAGCTGTGCGAGGTGTGGGAATTATGAGCTTTTTGGCTGAGGGAGGAAGGTGTCCGGAGTTGATGAGGGTGGATTTTGAGAGGTATAATGTGATTAGGAATAGTCAGAATGGCTTTGTCAAAGGCAGGCCATGCCTTACGAGCCTGATTGAATTTTTTGAGGATATAACTAAACACATTGATGAAGGAAGAGCAGTACATGTAGTGTGTATGGATTTCAGCAAGGCATTTGATAAGGTACTCCATGCAAGGCTTATTGATGAAGTAAGGAGGCATGGGATCCAAGTGGGCATTGTTTTGTGGATCCAGAACAACTTGCCCACAGAAGGCAAAGAGTGGTTGTAGACGGGTCATATTCTGCATGGAAGTCGGTCACCAATGGAGTGCCTCAGGGATCTGTTCTAGGACCCTTACTCTTCATGATTTTTATAAATGACCTGGATGAGGAAGTGGAGGGATGGGTTAGTAAGTTTGCTGATGACACAAAGGTTGGAGGTGTTGTGGATAGTGTGGAGGGCTGTTAGAGGTTACAGTGGGACATTGATAGAATGCAAAACTGGGCTGAGAAGTGGCAGATGGAGTTCAACCTAGATAAGCGTAAAGTGGTTCATTTTGGTAGGTCAAATATGATGGCAGAATATAGTAAGACTCTTGACAGTGTGGAGGATCAGAGGGATCTTGGGGTCCGAGTCCATAGGACGTTCAAAACAGCTGCACAGATTGTCTCTGGTTAAGAAGCTATGCGGTGTACTGGCCTTCATCAATTGTGAAATTGAATTTAGGAGCCGAGATGTAATGTTGCAGCTATATAGGACCCTGGTCAGACCCCACGTGGAGTACTGTGCTCAGTTCTGGTCGCCTCACTACAGGAAGGATGTGGAAGCCAAAGGAAGGGAGCAGAGGAGATTTATAAGGATGTTGCCTGGATTGCAGAGTGTGCCTTATGAGAATAGGTTGAGTGAACTCGTTCTTTTCTCCTTGGAGCGATGAAGGATGAGAGGTGACCTGATAGAGGTGTATAAAATGATGAGAGGCCTTTATAAATCAAAGTATTGAGTATAAGAGTTGGAATGGAATGGCGAGATTGTATAAGACATTGGTGAGATCGAATTTGGAGTATTGTGTGCAGTTTTGGTCACCTAATTACAGGAAGGATATTAATAAGGTTGAAAGAGTGCAGAGAATGTTTTACAAGGATGTTGCCAGGACTTGAGTTACAGAGAAAGGTTGAATAGGTTAGGACTTTATTCCCTGGAGCGTAGACAAATGAGGGCAGATTTGATAGAGGTGTATAAAATTATGATGGGTATAGATAGAGTGAATGCAAGCAGGCTTTTTCCACTGAGGCCAGGGGAGAAAAAAAACAGAGGTCATGGGTTAAAGGTGAAGGGGAAAAAGTTTAAAGGGAACATTAGGGGGGGGGGCTTCTTCACACAGAGAGGGGTGGGAGTGTGGAATGAGCTGCCAGATGAAGTGGTGAATGCAGGCTCACTTTTGACATTTAAGGAAAACTTGGACAGGTATATGGATGAGAGGGGTTTGGAGGGATATGGGCCAGGTGCAGGTCAGTGGGACTGGGCAGAAAAATGTTTCGGCACAGCCAAGAAGGGCCAAAAGGCCTGTTTCTGTGCTGTAACATTCTATGGTTCTATGATCGTGTGGATAGTCAGAGGCTTTTTCTCAGGGCTGAAATGGTTGCCACAAGAGGACACAGGTTTAAGGTGCTGGGGAGTAGATACAGAGGAGATGTCAGGGATAAGTTTGTTACTCAGAGAATGGTGAGTGCATGAAATAGGCTGTCGGTAACAGTGGTGGAGGTGGATATGATAGGGTCTTGTAAGAGACTTTTAGATAGATACATGGAGCTTAGAAAAATAGAGGGCTATGGGTAAACCTAGTAATTTCTAAGGTAGGGACATGTTCAGCACAACATTGTGGGCTGAAGGGCCTGTATTGTGCTGTAGGTTTTCTATGTTTTTTGCTTAGATGTTTGCTTAGATTATTAAAAGATATTGAGTAATTAATGCAGATTGGACATTTTTTCCCTCAGTTGAAAAATTACATTCCAAGTGGCATCTTCTGATTCATTCCTCATTCTGTTGACGTTTACTTTTTGAAGTTGGATAGTTTTATCACAGATTTTCTGTGGTGTTAATTGCACAAGTACTGTTTAGTGTCCCATGTGGTCTCACTGCAGTTTTGTGGAGACTGCCCTGACTACTTGAAAAACTTTAGCTGACAATTGCTTTTTTGGTTTTTGAGATCAACCCAATTACTTAAAAGAAAAATGTCGAAGCTGCTAGACATCCTCAGCAGGACAGGCACTGTGTGCGGAGAGGGAAAGAGAGTTGATATTCCACATTGAGTCCCTTGTGATGCAAGGTCACTAACCCGACAAATTATTTTTCTCTTATTCTGACCTGTGAAATATTTCCAGCAGATTTTGATTCTATTTCAGATTTCTGCCATCTGGAGTTCTTTTAGCATTTTATTTTTGGAAAGTACTTTTACTTAGTGTGTCACTAAGTACTTTTACTTAGCGTTCATCATGCTGAAAGAACTCAACATGTCAGGCAGCATCCATGGAGGAGAATAAGAAGTTGCCGAGTGGCCATTTCTGACATGGTGCTGACCTGTTTATTGCTTTATTACTGTTGTCTGCCTACGGGTGACCGGTTTCTTTCTTGCTCTCGTTTGCTGCTTCCCAGGGAAGGAGTTTGATCAGTCCCTGTCCCCTTTGCTCAACACTGCCAGATGATCTTGGGTCTTGGGCAAGGTTTAACAGATGCAGTTTGTGGATTGGACTCTGCAGTTCATGTTGTGATGTGTTTCTGGATTTTGGCTGATCCTTTTCTGTTGCTATTTTGTGCGATTTTGATTGGGGCGGACTGGCTCCGTGGCCTGCTGTCAACGAATGACACAGTACTGGACTGAACTGAGCTGAGCTGAACTGAATATTGCTGGATTGTTTTGATGGCTTGTGGTTTGACATTTTATATTCTGTGTCTCTTGCTTGTTGTTTGTGCTGTTTGCACATTGAGCATCAAACATCACTTTACTGTTTGATGTTTTTCTTTGAACGGGTTCCATGGTGTTTCTTTGTTTCGTGGCTGTGTGTGGGAAGACGAATTGCATATGGACTTTGAATCTTTGCTGTTGTTCCTCATGCAACATCAATGTGCTGTTGTAATGAATTATTAATTTATTTATTGAGATACAGGTGGAATAGGCTCTTCTGACCCTTTGAGCCCCCCCCCCCCCCCACCCAGCAATACTCTGATTTAATCCTGGCCTAATCATGGGACAATTTACAACAACCAATTAACCTGCCAACTGGTACGTCTTTCAATACAGGAGAAAACCGGAGTACCCGCAGGAAATATACATGGTCACGGGAAGAATGGACATACTCCTTACAGGCAGCGCCAGGAATTGAACCTGGGTTGCCTGTACTGTAAAGCGATGTGCTAATCACTATGCTACTGTGCTGCCCAAATTAAACTATATAAACAGTATGGAAGAGAAGTTTTGCACTTTATCTTGGTAATAAATTTGTGGTCTTACGAAGTTATATAGCTCACCCTGAGTCATTCAAAGTCAACCATATAATACAGCAGTGGTATTAGTCACAGTGCTGTTGATACTGGGAGAATGCATGTCAGCACCACGGTTAATTAATTTGAAAGTCCTCATGGCCCCTGGATGTCCCAGGCATGTTACTGCCAATGATGCAATTTTCAAAGTATGGTTGTTGTTGCACTGGAGAAAGTATTGCAGCAAACTTTAGCACAGCAAGCTCCCACATACAGCATTGTGACAATCACCTCCTTGCCTGCTGTGGGGATATTGATTGACAGCCCCCAACCCGTCTAGAATAACTTCCCTGTTCTTTTGCAGCATACAGTCAAGTCATGTCCATGGTAGAGAGGAAGCAGGGACAGGCATTCGATTGCATATTCTCCGAGTGGCCATTCTTGTGTGTGTGACAGTGCTTCGAGTGGCTTTGGTTCATCAGGCTTGGGCGAGGTGAAGGTTTCTCTCTTTCTGCTCTTCCATGTTCATCCTTATCTGTTAGAACATAGTAGATTAGTGAGAATGGCTCTGGGGCAGTGTTCTGTACTGTGTGTGGGATGTGGGAAGTCTGGGAGAGTCCAGTCTCTCAGATAAACTCACCCGTACCAGGCGCACCAAGTTGCAGCCCCTGAGAGAATGTGTTTTTTTTAAATCAAAATATACTTTATTCAAAATTAAAATTATGTACAATAAACCATTCAATGACTCTCAGTCCTTTATAAATGTTTCCATTACAGTCTTTACGTTCCCACACTTTTACCACCCACTTGGCACTCCGTTATTCTATATTTACATACACTTGTTCAGGGCTATACACCCCGCCCCCCCCCTCAACTCCCGCAGGAGAAGAACACTAGACTGTGGTCCCTCCCCACCGGGCCCTTGCGGTGGCTGCACCGAGTTTGAGTGCATCCCTCAGCACGTACTGCATCCGAGAATGCGCCAGTCGGTAGCATTCCCTCACAGTCATTTCCATGTGCTGGTAGACCATCAAGTTTTGGGCCGACCAAAGAGCGTCTTTCACCGAGTTGATGATCTGCCAGCAGTACCGGATGTTAGTTTCCGTGTGCGTTCCCCGGGAACAGCCCGTAGATCAGAGAGTCCTCTGTTACGCAGCTGCTGGGGATGAACCTCGACGCTGTCCCTTCCATCCTCCTGCACACCTTAAGGAACTGGAGCTACAGCTCAATGACCTTTGGCTCATACAGGAGAATGAGGAGGTGATAGACTGGAGCTACAGGGAGGTAGTCACCCCTAGTTTACAGGAGACGGGTGACTGGGTGTCTGTCAGGAGAAGGAGGGGAAATGCACAGGCAGTCCAGAGTACAGCTGTGGCTGTTCCCCTCAATAATAAGCATACAACTTTAGATAGCATTGAGGGGTCTGACCTGCTGGGACGAGCCACAGTGACTCGGTCTCAGGCACTGAGTCTGGTACCATGGCTCAGAAGAGAAGAGAGATGAAGAGGACTGCAGTGTTGATAGCATATTCCTTAGTCAGAGGAACAGAGACAAGGTTCTGTGGGTGCAATAGAGACAGAACGATCACATTGTTGAGAATGTCCATGGCATTCTCAAGGTCGAGGAGATGCAGCCAGAAGTCTTGGTACATATTGGCACCAATGACATACTGTAGATAGAAAAGGTGAGGAGATCCTGAAGAGAGATTTTAGGGAGATAGGTAGAAGACTGAGAAACAGGACCTCCAGGGTAGTAATCTCTGGACAGCTGCCTTTGCCACTTGTCAGTGAGGAAAAGAATATGAAGACTTTGGGAGGTGAATGAGGAACTGGTGCAGGAGACAGGGGTTCAGATTTATGGATCAGTGAGATCTCTTCAGGGGAAGGTATGACCAGTACAAAAGGGATAGGCCACACTTGAACCAGAGGGGATCTAATATCCTTGCAAGCAGATTGGCTAGAGTTGTTAGGGTGGGTTTAAATTAATTTGACAGATGGATGGGAGCCAGAGTGATAGTGCTGAAGATGAAGGAGCTGGTTTACAAACGGGAGAGGCTAAAATTGCAGTCAACAGGATGAGTCGCAATAAAAAGGGCAGGCAAAATTGTAAAGGGTAAGTACAGGACTAAAGCTGTGATATTTGAATGGGTGCAGTATACAGAATAAGATTGATGAACTTGTAGCACAGTTACAGACTGGCATGTATAATGTTGTAGGCATCACTGACTAAAGGCTGAAAGAAGATCATATCTGGGACTTCAATGTCAAAGGATACACATTCTATCGAAATGATGGGCAGGTAGGCAGAGGGGTGGTGTGGCTCTGCTGGAAAAAGTGAAATCAAATCATTAGAAAAAGGTGACATAGGTTTGGAAGGTGTTGAATTATTGTGGACAGTGCTAAGGAACTGCAAGGGTAAAAAAGATCCTGATGAGAGTTGTATATAGACTCACTAACAGTAGTAAGGATGTAACTACAAATTACAACGGGAGATAGAAAATGGATGCCAAAAGGGCAATGTTACAATAGTAATGGGGGATTTCAACATGCAGGTAGATTGGGAAAATCAGGTTGGTGCTTGATTCCAAGAGTGGCAATTTCAAGAATGCCAATGAGATGGCTTTTTGGAGCAGCTGGTGGTTGAGCCCACTGGGGGATCAGCTATTCTGGATTTGGTTTTGTGCAATGAACCAGAATTGATTAGAGAGCTTAAGGTAAAAGAACCCTTAGGAGACAAGTGATCACAATATGATCAAATTCAACCTGAAATTTGAGAAGGAGAAGCTAAAGTTAGATGTATCAGTACTACAAAGGATTGAAGGGAATTAGAGAGGCATGAGAGAGGAGTTGGCCAGAATTGATTGGAAAAGAACACTGGCAGGGATGACAGCACAGCGGCAATGGCTCAGATTTCTGGAAACAATTTGGAAGGTAAAGGATAAGTACATCCCACAGAGGAAGAAGTATTAAGGAAGATGACATTACTGTAGCTAGCAAGAGATTTCAAAGCCAAAATAAAAGCATATAATACAGCAAAAAAATAGTGGATTGGGAAGCTTCTAAAACCCAACAGAAGGCAACTAAAACAATCATTAAGAAGGTAAAAATGGAATACAAAAGTAAGTTAGCCATTAATATTTAAGAGGATGCCAAAAGTTTCCTCAGACACTTAATATTAAAAGAGAGGTGACAGTGGATATCGGACTGCTAGAAAATGATGTCGAAGAGGTGGTAATGGGGACAAGGAAATGGTGGGCAGACTGAATAAATATTTTGAGTCAGTCTTCACTGTGGAAGATACTAACAGTATGATGGAAATTCCAGGTGTCAGGGGACATGAAATGTGTGAAGTTGCCATTACTAGGGAAACTGAAAGGTCTGGAAGGTAGGTAGGTCACCTGGACCAGATGATGTTCACCTTAGTGTTCTGAAAGAGGTGGCTGAAGAGATTGTGGAGGCATTAGTAATGATCTTTCAAGAATCACTAAATTCTGGAATGATTCTGGAAGAATGGAAAATGTTACTCTACTCTTCAAGAAGGGGGGGGGGGGAGAGGCAGAAGAAAGGAAATAGGCCATAGTCAGCACGGTTTCCTCAAGGGAAAATCTTGCCCGACAAATCTGTTAGAGTTCTTTGAAGAAATAACAAGCTGGATAGACGCAGAAAATTGGCTGATCTGTATTAGGATTTTCAGAAGGCCTTTGACAAAATGCCACATTTGAGGCTGCTTAACAACCTCATGGTATTACAGGAAATATTCTAGCTGTGGCTGATGGGCAGGAGGCAAAGAGTGGGAATAGAAAGCCTTTTCTGGTTGGCTGCTGATGACTAGTGGTGTTCCTTAGGGGTCTGTGTTGGGACCGATTCTTTCAACATTATATGTCAAAGATTTGGAAAATGGATTTGATAGCTTTGCTACAAGGTTTACAGACGATGTGAAGACAGGAGGAGGAGCATTTACTCTTGAGGAAACAGAGAGATTACCGAAGGACTTAGACAGATAAGCGGAATGGCAAAGAAGTGGCAGATGGAATTCAGTTTTGGGAAGTGTGTGTTCATGCATTTTGATAGGAGAAATGAAAGGGTAGACCATTTTCTGAAGGAAAATGAAAGGGTAGGCTTTCATTAGTAGCCAGTACATCACTCGTCTGGTTTAAGCAGAGCTAAGGGTGTCAGTCACAGAGTGACTAGAATGGTTTTGGCTACAGAGGAAGTTCATTCTTAATGAGCTTTTGCAAATGCACTGGGAGATTTCAGAGGGGGAAGAAACATTTTGTGATCAGCACCACACTCAAGGAGTTATAAGGAAGATTGGAGCAGTCGAGAAGATCATGGCAGCTTGTGCTATTGCCCTTCGGAGGATAATGGGCTGATGTAGAGACAGAGATGTATCATGTTGAATAGTTAAACAGTCTGAGGAAGAAACTGTGGAAGTGCAACATGTGGAAATCATGGTTCATGCTAAAGGAAATTTCCCTCATGGATTCGCATTGCCACCACAGAGGGATCCAAGCCAGATGCACAAAAAGATGTAGCATACTGTGACAGAAGCTTTCCCAGTCAAAGGTTCAGTTCCCACTGCTATTTGCAAAAGGCTTGTAGATTCTCCCTGTGACCATGTGGGTTTCCTCTGCATGCTCTGTTTTTTTTCCCCCATATTCCAAAGATGTACTGATTGGTAAAGGTTAGTTAATGTGAACATGATATGTTAGTGCTGGAAGCATGGAGGCACTTGTGGGCTGTCCTTAGCACATGTTGGTCGTTGACACAAAATGACACCTATTCCACTATATGTTTCGTTGCCCATGTGATGTACATATTGAGACATTGACACAAGTGAAATGCATTCCACTACATTTTGATATCCATGTGATAAATAATGCTAATCTCTCATCTTTAATTCACTTCCTGTCGAAGCTCTATTTCCTTCTTCTTGCTTTCACCTCTCTGTCCCACTTTGTCCATCTATTTTCTGCTGCTTCCCCATTGTTATCATCAAGTTTACTGTTATATAATACCTTTCTTTCTTAATTTAAACCCTGCACCACACATCTGTCTCTACACACAGTCCCAAAGCACTAGTTGAAGGCACTCTGTGATGTTTGAGTGATTTGGTGATTGTGGAGCATTGCTGTATGATTCTGCTTCACTTGTGAACACTGCCTTGAGGTTGTAAACTCATTTCACCAGCAGCACTGCAGATTTATAAACCAGAAGACAGAGTCTAATGTCACAGACAGAATTAGTTGTACATCCGGGAAAAGATGAGGGAGTTGTGTTCAAAAATTGTTCTTTCACTTCTGAGACATAAGGTTCTATTAATATCGGAACATATAGAGGAGAGTCTGTTTGTGTGTTATACTGTGTGTGTGTCAATTGCTTGGCTAGGATTTCTGCAAACCATGCCATGATTACTTTTTCTCAAGGCTTGGATTAGAATAGTAAGGGTTAGAGAAGTCTCTTTCAACTGCCTGGTTTCAGATTAGTCTGACATTTGAAAGGAAATTTCTGGAATATAAACCAGGCATTAAATCTTTTCTCACTTTTGTTCTCACTTCTCTGTGTCTTTATTATGCAGAAGGATTAATGTTTGCAGGATTGTCTGTTGATGGGAGATTTTCAGTCACAAGCCAGAGGCTTGAGCACTAACTTGTGTCTCAAACATAATGGGGCTAAGTGCAGCCGACCTTTTCTGACTGGCTGCAGGTAACCCAGAGACCTCAATATACTCAGGCCTCTTCTTGTTATCTTGTAATTATCTGCTCTGCTGAGGCAAGAATAAGTGTGTTCTATTTGAGCGCTTGTGGCTTTCACAGGGTCTATCAATAATGCAGTTATTAGAAATCTCCCATTAATGCACAGAGGGACAGATCTGTATAACTTGCACATGTCTTCAGGATGTTACAGAGAGCTTTATAAATTACTAATTACTTGTGATGTATATCATCTTATAATATAGAGAACATCATGACAGAATGGTTGAAGTATGAACCAGTCCATTCACCCCAACAAATCTGTACTAGCCCTATGCAAGAGCAATCCAGTTTGTCCCACCTGCCTGCTCTTTTACAACTCTCCACATTGTTGTGCATTTCTTGTGCATTTCTTCTTTGAACTGTAATGATGCATCAGCGTCTGTAACTGTTAGTCCATTCTGGATTCTAACCAGTAACTGCACATAATTTCTAATTCTGTTGCCAACCATATTCATTCTACTTTTGATGGTTCTTGATCTCCTGAGCTTGCATGATTTTATAGACCTTTATGAGATCTCCTGGTCATCTGCCTAGTTCTCTTCATTTGTTTATTTTAATCAGTAATACACAAACATCTCTCAGATCTTTGCTCTATTTTACAATCTCCCTTTCCAGTCTATGCTGCCATCCAGTTTGTACACAGCAAACTCTGACTGAGATCCGATAATAATCATGTTTTTATTAATGTTGATTGAGATATAATAATTAGCTGGATATGGAAGGTGCATTCTTCCATTCCCTGAATTTGTACTGTGTGCATTTTTAGCATCTGTGAAAGCATGCTGAATTTTGGAATAAAATCCCACTTCAGACCACACTGCATTCCCGTGTCACTGCAGTGGAGCGATTTTGTATGCAAACACAGATCACCTGATCATCAGCGCAATGAGAAATGTTACTGCACAAGACCTTAGCAGTCTTGGCCAGTTCTAATGAGATATCTCAACTTGCACTAACAGGGCATCCAGAATAAAAACCGAGAGGACATGCTGGAGAGCCCACACTTTGAGCACTGTGTCCCACTTCAGTTGCTCTGAATAGGAGTGATGTATTAATAGATAATAGACAATAGGTGAAGGAGTAGGCCATTCGGCCCTTCAAACCAGCACCGCCATTCACTGTGATCATGGCTGATCATCTACAATCAGTACCTCATTCCTGCCTTCTCCCCATATCCCTTGACTCCGCTATCTTTAAGAGCTCTATCTAATTTTTTCTTGAAAGCATCCAGAGAATTGGCCTCCACTGCCTTCTGAGGCAGAGCATTCCTTAGATCCACAACTCTCTGTGTGAAAAAGTTTTTCCTCTACTCCGTTCTAAATGGCCTACCCGTTACTCTTATTCTTAAACTGTGGCCTCTGGTTCTGGACTCCCCCAACATCAGGAACATGTTTTCTGCCTCTAGCATGTCCAATCCCTTAATAATCCTATATGTTTCAATCAGATCCCCTCTCATCCTTCTAAATTCCAGTGTATACAAGCTCAGTCGCTCCAATCTTTCAACATATGACAGCCCCTCAATAGCAAAAATGTCCTTCCTCAAATTTGGAGACCAAAACTGAACACAATACTCCAGGTGTGGTCTCACCAGGGCCCTGTACAACTGCAGAAGGAACTCTTTGCTCCTATACTCAACTCCTCTTGTTATGAAGACAAATATGACATTAGCTTTCTTCACTGCCTGCTGTACCTGCATGCTTACTTTCAGTGACTGATGAACAAGGACACCCAGATCTCATTGTACTTCCCCTTTTCCTAACTTGACACCATTCAGATAGTAATCTGCCTTCCTGTTCTTGCCACCAAAGTGGTTAACCTCACATTTATCCACATTAAACTGCATCTGCCATGCATCTGCCTACTCACCCAACCTGTCCAAGTCACCCTGCATTCTCCTAACATCCTCCTTATACTTCACACTGCCACCCAGC
The DNA here is from genome assembly GCF_030144855.1 of Hypanus sabinus. Lineage (NCBI taxonomy): Eukaryota > Metazoa > Chordata > Chondrichthyes > Myliobatiformes > Dasyatidae > Hypanus > Hypanus sabinus. Next base: position 73,108,801 of record NC_082718.1, on the reverse strand, counting down.
TTTTTGTCATCTGCAAATTTGCTAATGTTACTTTTAATCCCGTCATCAAAATCATTAATGTATATTGTAAATAGCTACGGGCCCAGCACCGAGCCTTGAGGTACCCCACTAGTCACTGCCCACCATTCTGAAAAGGACTCATTAATCCCTACTCTTTGTTTCCTGTCTGCCAACCAACTTTCAATCCATGTCAGTACTCTGCCCCCAATACCATGTGCTGTAATTCTGCTTACTAATCTCCTATGTGGGACCTTATCAAAGGCTTTCTGAAAGTCCAGGTACACTACATCCACTGGCTCTCCCTTGTCCATTTTCATAGTTACATCCTCAAAAAATTCCACAAGATTAGTCAAACATGATTTCCCCTTCATAAATCCATGCTGACTCGGACCAATCCTGTTACTGCTATCCAAATGTGCCATTATTTCATCTTTTATGATTGACTCCAGCATCTTCCTCACCACTGATGTCAAGCTAACTGGTCTATAATTCCCTATTTTCTCTCTCCCTCCTTTCTTAAAAAGTGGGATAACATTAGCTACCCTCCAATCCTCAGGAACTGATCCTGAATAGCCCTCTATTTTTCTAAGCTCCATGTACCTATCCAAAAGTCGCTTGAAAGACCCTATCGTATTCGCCTCCACCACTGTTGCCAGCAGCCCATTCCACGCACACACCACTCTCTGAGTAAAAAACTTACCCCTGACATCTCCTCTGTACCTACTCCTCAGCACCTTAAACCTGTGTCCTCTTGTGTCAGCCATTTCAGCCCTGGGAAAAAGCCTCTGACTATCCACATGATCAATGCCTCTATTCATCTTATACACCTCTATCAGGTCACCTCTCATCTTCCATCGCTCCAAGGAGAAAAGGCTGAGTTCAGTCAACCTATTTTCATAAGGAATGCTCCCCAATCCAGGCAACATCCTGGTTGGACATGCATGTGGTTTGCAAAGGTTTAGAATGCTAAGGTCCAAGTGATGGCTAAGGGGATCAGCTTGAGTGGGGCTTCTAGGTCAGTATGGGTAGTGGGCCAAAGGGCCTATTTCTGTATTGTATGACCCTGTGACTATTTTGTCAAAGCAGAAGGATTGCCCAAGCTGGTTACTGTTTCCTGTGGATAAAACTGTCCACACGTAGGAAACTGTTGGAAGCCTAGAAGCTTAAATTGTGGCCTACCCATTCCTGGTGATTACCTAAATTAAATTCAAATTTCATGATGTGGAACTCCTGGATTTTTGTCAACATTTTGGGGACCAATTGACGTTGTTTCAGAGAAGAGCAGAGGAGTCTTTCTCCAGGGCTCTGGCCTCCAACATTAGCCTACGGTGATTATATGCTGGTATTATGGTTAACTTGTTGGCAGTTGGCAGCTGGTGTTCTGCGCCATTGATTCAGTGACATACGTTTAAGCCCCACTGTGGCGGCTGAAAATTTAAATAAGTAATTAAGTACATTTCAATTTTTTGGAAACAACTTGTCTAAATAATGGTAAACACAAAACCATTGGAAAATAGAGTTGGGTCTCAGGAAAGTTTATCATCCCTAACTGATCTAGACCCATCAATTTGATTGACTCCTTTCTCAGGGGAAATTGGGGATAGTCAATAACGCTGGAATTGCCAGGGCTGTCTACTTCCTTCGAATGAACACATTATAATAAAGATATCTGGTGCATATTGGATTCGTGCTTATGAGAACTTGGATGAACAAAAGCCAGGGTTGTGTTGCAGGGTTCTTTGCGAGGAGTAGCCACAGTGAAGGTCATCTGGAAAGCGATTTGCACCATGAACTCTTGGAAATGAAGAAGCAGTTGAATAATTTAGTGACAGCATCAGTCATTCAACATTGAAGCTCCGAAGTTTCACTGTCAAGGAATGTTAGCACACCAGGGAAACCTTTCAAAAGAGATGAACTTACTAACTAGAGGTTAGTTTAAAATTAGCCTCATAGTAATTTCCCTTAAGGATCTCTGGTGAAGATATCATTTAATTTCAGTTGGTCACCTGCTACATAATTGAATATTATGATAATGTTGCTCTTTGGAACTGTGGTCAATCGGTTAGGTGGGTTGGGTTGGGTTAGGTCACAGAACCTGTTCAGGAACAATTGGATCCTTTTAGGGTAGTGAGGAAGGAAATAGAGAAAGGAGAGTAGATCAGTATACAATTTGAGAAAGGGCATGTCCTGTAGCGAAAGTGCAGTGCGGTATAGTTAGATTTTAATATTGATTCCTACTTTATATCCAAGGCACTGATGAGCTAGTGTTTTGAACTGCTGCCGGTGAAATTACTCTTATATTGCTGGGCAGGGAGGGAGTTCCAGAATTTAGTTGTCGAAAAGCGACAAATTTACAAATCAGCATAATGTCTGACTTGGGGAGGAGGCAGCAGGTAGTGCCATTGCAAGATGTCTGCCACACCTGTCCT